>NC_052354.1:42664951-43035876 GCF_009727055.1 Benincasa hispida | reverse complement strand
ACTTGTTCAAATTACAACTTTAGTCTCGTTATTATTATTATTTTTTTATTACTTGTTATGTTCCAAAAATTTTTAAACTGATTATTAATATGTCCATGAACTTTGTAGCTCCTTCATCAACTGTTAAAAATATCATGTCACAATCCAAATTGAAGTTTTAAGTCTACTATACGTACTTTAAAATTAATGAGTTATTCCTCTTATTGTCAATTGGTTTTTGAGATGTAATCTCTACAAACTTATTAGGACCTCACAATATTGATGCTCCATATTGTTCACTCATTTCAAACCTGAAAGCTCAAAGATCAGTTACAGTTTAATCTCCATCAAGTTCATTAAATTTTGTTTGATGATTAAATTGGTAAAATATAATTTTCACAGCACTTGACTCACGAGGAAAGTTGGGAAGAAAGCATTTTTGGAGAGGTGGATAACTTCAATCCCACCATTGTTTGCTGGAGAATCTGTGTTTCAAGTCAACTTTACATGGGAAGATAATTTTGGATTTCCAGGAGCTTTCTTCATCCAAAATGGACATACAAGTGAATTTTTTCTCAAATCTCTAACACTTGAGGATGTTCCTGGCTTTGAAATGTTCATTTTGATTGTAATTCATGGTTTACCCCTCTGGAAGATACAAAGAAAGATCGTATTTTCTTTGTTAATAAGGTAAAAAAATTTTCCTTTTCTTCTAGCTTGCTCTATCTCAAGGAATAATTTGTTTATTTCTAATGTAATTATTTGATTTCTATACATAGACATATCTTCCAAGTGAGACACCAAATCCTCTTCGTAAGTATAGAGAGGAAGAATTGTTGACCTTAGAGGAGATGGAACTGGAGAGCGCAAAGAATGGGAATAGAATTTCAAACAAATATATAGAGAGTTGAAGGGAAAGAGATGTTACAAGCTTGAGTGGCACTAATGAGTTGAAGAGAAACACCACCGCCCAAGAGTTCAGTGAAATTATCAAGAAGAGAGGAATGAAACTCAGTGAAATCCAAAACATTGCTTCTCATAAGAATGACTTTTCCTTTGATTTTCTTTCCTCCAAGATTAGAAATTTGATCTGCAATGTTACTTCCAGCATTGATAACAGAGCCAGCAAGATCTCCAGTAGTATTCAAGGCTCCCTCTATGATATTCTTTCCAATAGAAAACATTTTCACTTTTTTTTTTTTTTTTTTTCTAACAATCTTTTTTTCCCACTCTTTCCTTCTCTTTGTTTTAATAGCCTGAAGAACAAGCTGTTGGGTGGAGGAATGAAATTTTTCTCTTGTATTTATAGCCTAAAATGTAGATCTTTGGTTCTTTCAATGATTCACATAAGATCACCTAACCTTTATTTTAAAACCTTGGGAAATGAGTGAAAAACATGGGGCATCAATTTTTTATTATAATATTATGAAAAAGGACAGGAAGAAATTTGAATATATCTCATTTTCTCACCTCGTGTAAACGTGGCTATTAAAATAATAAAGTTATTTTTGAGATGAAATATTTAATACATTTATTTATCAACTTTATAGTAAGATAAATAAATGTATTAAATATTTCATCTCAAAAATAACTTTTTATTTTCGTATAAAAAATTATGCATCTCTATCTCTTTTCTTATATGAGATCCTCAATATTATCTTTAAGATAGTATCTCTATTGAAACATGATATTTCATCTCAAAGTCAACTGATAAGAAAAAGAGTAGGTAATTCATCTAATTTGTAAAGGTTATGTGAGGTTCGATTTCTTCGTCCTTCAAATGTGGGTTCTTTAACCAGAGGAGTTGAACATTTTTAAAATATGGTTAAATTATAAGTCTATTTTCTAGGTAGAAAAACACACGTGTGACCCCTATATGTCACATAAATAATTGTTGTATATGTTTGAATTTTTGAATATTCTGTATATGTTTGCTTTTAAAATTCAAACAAAATTTTGAAAATTATAAAAGGTAGATTTTAATTAAATGTTTTTTTTCTTGCAAATTGGTTGAGAATTCCTATGTTTACATGAAAACAAAAATAGAAATCACGATTAAGAATTGTGAGAAAACATACATTTACAATTTTGAATATTAAAAAAAAAAATTATCAAACATAAACTAAATAAACTATGAATTTTGTGTTCAATAGGGCTACATATTTAACGTTTATAGACCTATTAGACACAATTGAAAGTTTATGAAATAAAAAAGATACAAACTTCACAGCATTTTGGGAAACGAAGAGCTTATTTGATAGACAATTTAAATTATGTTTTATGTTCTTAAGCAATCTTGATTCTGCTTTCAAAAACTATTTCTAGATTATATGATCTAAATAGTACAAATTCGAAAAACAATATAATTCTAATGTATTTCAGATTTTGAATTAGAAATTTTAAATTGTAGAATTATATTTAAAAAAAATAAAAAATTAATAAATATAGTATTTCATATTATAAACTTAATTATCATTGTTAAATTAAAATATGTATTACATATTTTTTGTTTAACTAAAATAGGTATTAATTTTTTCTCATTGAACTAAAATATGTATTATATAATATAAAATAATAATAATACAAAATTTTTAATGTAAAAAAAATTTGTTAGAAATTAGTTTATGATTCATAAATATATTATCTGACACATTTTGTACGATTATTTATATTTGAATTTAATTTCTAAATTCGTTACCAGACACATATATAAAAAATACATGAAATTTAACTAGAAAATTATTTGGATGCATTTAACTATGTTTTTAGACTATCTGCCAAATTGGATCTAAACTTTTAATTTAAGCTAAAATTTCCATATAAACATCGAGCAGGTATGAAAAATAAAAAGAAACGTGAGATTGAAATTACAAACACAAACGTTTATATATATTATTGAAATATATTTGAAATATTTATGACGGAAACCTTTGTGAAGAAAATTTTACCAGTCTTTTCTAATTGAATCTATGCATGGTGAAAGTAAATGAAGAAAACCAATTGATCTAGATGCATATTTAAAATGCTTTTCATTGTGCTAGTCTCCAAAATGGAAAAGTAAAAAAAAAAAGAAAAAAAAGAAAAGGTTCTTTCACAAGGTATTTTCTTTGTTCAACTAGGAAGGCTTGCATTTTTACAAATTCAGCAATGAAATTTCAAAGTTTGCAAAAGAAAATTTTCACATGTAAAAAAAAATGTCAAATTATTTACAAAAATAGTGAAAAAAATATTTGATACACTTATAAACTTCTATCAACGTCTATCAATGATAGACTTGTATTAGTTTCTATCACTATAGTATTAATGATAGACTTCTCTCGGTTCCTATCACTGATAGACACTAGTAGACTTCTATCGGTCTCTATCAATGATGGACTTCTATCAGTTTCTATCACTCATAGATGATAGAAGTACTTGTATCAATTTCTATCATTGATAGTATCAATGATGGACTTCTACCAGTTTTTATTACTGATAGTCACTAATAGACTTTCATCAGCCTTTATCAAATAAGATTAAATTTTACTATTTTGTGTAAATAGCTTTCCTTACTTTTTTTATTTTTGAAAATTTCTTTTTTTCAAAATGTAAAAACTGGTTTCCATTTTTATTATTCCAAATTTACCTTTATTGGTGTATCAACATGTATGTCAGTAGTATATTTGGTATATTAGTAATCTGATATACTTTATATTTAGTATATTAGTTGACTAATATACCAAAGACAAAGTATATAAGTTAGACAATGGATATACCAAACTTATCATTTATAAACCATATTTATCAGTCAATTATTCGTTTGACTTGATTTGAATCCTTATTCATTTGTTATAAAATACTATTTTTCTAGTACATTATAATTAGCTTAAAATGGTTCAATTTGTTATGCTAGCTATTTTGAATGAATTAATTTTGATAAATTATTGGTGTGTACATGAAATGAATTTCTAGGGTGTGTTTGAAATACCTTTTCAAGTGATTAAATTAAAAGTAAGTTGTTTTGAAAAGAAAAAAAAAAATCATGTATTTGAAAACAATCTAAAATGGATTTTGAAAAAGTGAGTTTATAAAATAAATTTGTTTGGGATAGACATTTGAAACCAACTTTTAGAAAAGATGAAATTTCAATGTTTAATGGGACTAAATACCATAATTTGTATAAGAATCTTTGATCACCACCTCCAACAATCACGCCAGCTACCACCTTTGGTGACTGTCTTCAACTAACTTCGTCCACCATCTTTGGTGCTCGACAAATAACTCCGACTACCACGGCTATCGAAGAATTCTTCTATAATAATTTAAAATTAATAAAAATATTTTAGTACATAATAAACAAAACAAACTTTTATGAAAAGACGTTTTTGAAAAAATAGTTACCAAATGTATGTGTGTTTTTATTTTAAAAAGCTTTATCAAAAATGTTTAAATGAAAATGAATTACTGTAGAACATTATTTTCTTAAATCATTCCAAACAGGTCCTTAAATGACTATCAATATACTATTGATACATATATATGTTATAATTTAAATAAAATTTGAATGAATGTTGATAAAATGCTGATACATCAAATACTTAATGTTGCATTTTCAACTCTTTATGATATCTATATTCGACTTTAAATATTGCGGTTTTAAATGTTAGGGATAATTAATATATGTATTTGGATATCCAAAATAATTAATGTTTAGAAGTTTAATATATGTGTTTTACTTACCAATTTTGTATATAGAAATTAAACCAAAACTATTAATTATTTAAAGAAGTGCAAGATAACAATTAACGTGGTCAGAAATTAAATTTAGTTTAATTAAATATATTCTTATATTAATTAATAATTTAATCACTAAAAATAAAAAACAATGAATTTTATATTAAGCATTATTTAAATAGTTTAATTCAATTCCTAAAATTAATATCATTTAAGTAGAATATGAGTAATTAATGATAAAATTTTATATTAAATAGTTAAGTTTACATAGTTGATTGAAATTTATTAAGTTTGATAATATATTTATATTTTAATAATTGATTAAAATTATAATAATGATTATTGATTTAATTAATTAAACCGTTTTATTGTTCATTTCTCCTCTGTAAAAATTCCACTTGTATGGAGTATATTAGAAAATTAAAATATTTGTTATATAGATTTTAAAGTTCTTTGGATAATTATATATTAAATGGTTTTCTGAAATTCCATCGTAAAATTTGTGAATAGATCCTTAAAAATTGGAGAACGAGGATCTAATAGGTTTCGTCCATATACTAATGTTAAGGGTGATTTTAAACCTTCTCTGTCAGATCTAAGAAAATTAATGAAACTTTTCAAGAACTTTTGAAGGTTAGAGTATTTTTTAAATAAAATGTAATCATTTTTTCTAATTTGAACCTAATTAAATAGATAAAAGTGCTAATTATCGTAAAAAAAATCATTTAAATAAAAAATTAATTATTTTTTTATACCATTATCTGTAAGCAATCCATTCAAGATTCTGGCGATGTCGAAAGAAATATCTTCATGTGATCTTATTATTAATTAAAGTCCTCACAACATTAATATAATACACTATATTATTATTATTATTATATGTATGCTTATGTGTCCTGAATTTTTTATTTTATAAAAACATGTACAGCTGAATTAATAATATTAATGATACAACTAAATAACTTAAAGTTTGGACAATTATAATAGATGTAAAATTGATGGTCATACTTACAAATATCACGTAAATAAATAATTTATAAATATATAATAGTGTTTAAAATTTTTGAGTCTATCACTAATATATTATTTATACCGTTAATTAGTGATAGACAGTTTTAATAGACTATCACTAACAAGTCATTTTTTTATGCCTAAAACTAATTGAGCACTTATACATTATCATTGATAGATGTCTATCACTTAATGAACATACAAACAACCACTAAATAAAAAGGACATATATCATTGATGCTATTTTTAATTTTATTGGTATGATATATCAACAAAAGAATTTAGATCAAATAAACATGTTAACTATAACACATTAAAAATAAAAGTTAAATGTCATCCATATATTATTTTCCGCTATTAATAAGGCATATATCAATAATAGATCTACATCTAAAAGTAAATAACGAAAAATAGAAAAAAAATAAATAAAAGTAACATTACTGTTATAGTATTTTCTACTTTATTGACAACAAATATCGATAATAAACCTAAAAAGATGAACTTGCAAGAAATTACCCAAATTTAATTGAAGTAAAATTATATCATCCTTGTATGTCATATTATTATATTGATACGATATATGATATATCAATATTAAATTTATTGACAAACAAGCATGTAATCAATCAATGATAAATTTGGATCATGAATAAAGATAATTAAGAATATTAAATAGGTTCCATTATTGATAGGTTGTTGACATATATGGCTGTTGACCACATGGCCAAATATACTCGAATATTTTTGTTATTCATTTATTCATAACGTGCCAATGATCATTTTAAAAAAATAATAGTTTTATTAAGGTTACAATATTTAAATAAAAGGGATAAGGCAAATGGAGTTATTTTAATAATTTTTTTAATTATATGTACTCGTTTTAAATTCATTATATTTAATTTAATAATGTTGGGGATGGGGGACCATTGTGAATGGATATTTTTATACTTTAATTACGTGTAGGCTGTAATCATGGATAAGATGTTGAAGACCTTTAGAGCAATGTGAATCACATTCATAATTATCATTAAAAAAAAAAAAAAATATAAGGCTTGAATGATAACATATAGATGGATTTGGTAATCATTTTACTTTTTATTTTTGTTTTTTAAAATCATGTCTATAGACACTACTTCCACCTCCAAATTCTACTTCATACTGATGATTTAAAAAAACCAGATCAAATTTTGGAAACTAAAAAAGTAGTTTTTAATTAATTATTTTTGTTTTTTAAATTTGTCTAAGAATTCAACTATTTTACTTAAAAAATTATGCAAATCATGGTAATAAATGGAATGGAAGTAGACTTAATTTTTAAAAAACAAAAACACAAAACGAAATGGTTACAAAACAGGGCCATAATTTGAGTAAAATTAGATTTAAGTGGGTTACATTAAGTAATAGGCCTCCTTTGATCACGTTTGACTTTTAAATTTTAGTTTTTGAAAATTAAGCTTCTAAAGCTCATTTCCACCTCATGATCAAGTTCCAATCATATATATCCACAAAAATTTCAATCTTTACATTAGATTAATAGATATGTTCAACCATGAAAGGTGTCCTGAACCGTATAATTTGCATTATTCAATTTAAAAATTAGTTGTAATTATTTGTACTATTAATTACTTTAAAAATGTATGGTATAAATATTTTAGATAAATTGTCTTTTTTAGCTCTTGCGTTTGACAATATGTGGGTAGAGAAGATTAAAATTTCTAACCCTATTAGTCAAAGTACATATTTTATATTAGTAGATATCGCATTTAATTAAAAAAAATATGCTTATTATGAATCACCCATTCAACAAATAAAGGGCAAGGAAGGTGAAGTATAAACATCACTTTTTATTCATTCATAAATAAAATACAAAGCTACTTGAGCATATTCTTTTGTGGATTAATTTCATGAGTAGCTAAAGAAGTAGCTTTTTTTCCCTTAAAACATTAAACATAAGAGAGTGACAATAGAAAAGAAGGTAATGATATTTTTAGAACTCCATCATATGCTCAAAAGAGAGCCCCTTCAAATAGAGATGCTGTTTGGAATTCCTCTACCAGTGAGGCCTTCAGTACTTGATGGAAGAAGCAAAGTATATGGCACATTAACAGGTCCAGTTCTATTTTTGAGATTGACATCTTTATTTCTTTCAATAATTCTATTTTCGACTTCAAACACGTGTTTTCCAAAATTCTCAAATACTTCCAATGCAGCTTTGTCTGAAGTCCATTCAATGCTGGCTCTTTGTCCAAGATAAACCTCATCAGAAGCATGCCTTGACAAGATTTCAATTAGTGAAACACCAAGAAGTGTTTGAATTTGTGAATTGATTGTTCTCAAGAAAACCTTCTCAGGATTTGATTCGAGTTCTTTGTACTCAGCACTGCCTGCTTCGGGTATAAACCTACGACTGATAGTTGGTCTATTTGGAAATAAGCCTCCATAAGGATATTGTCCAAAGTTAACTGCGGCATGAGAAGCTGAAGAAATCCATATGATGATAGTACATGTTTCAATTAGTTCATTGAAGTTTGCAACTTTGGCCACCATGTTTCATTTTTCTTATCAGCATGACCTTTTTCTCTAAGCTCCTTCCACCAGGACTGGAGTTCAACGTCATTTTGGATTGCTTTATCATCTTTGTAGTATAGAGAGCAATAATTTGTAACCCATGTTTTGATTGTTGACCAAATCTCAAGTCCATCAACAGCAAATGGGTAATCCTCTATGAGTAACTTAAGTCCATGTGGAGAACTTGCACCTCAACCGCTACACCTCTACATAAATCGAAGGATTGTTATATAATTTGAAGGGAAACTTGCACAAACCACTTTTGAATTATGGGTTGATTATAATGAAATCCCTAAATTTGTAGTTTGATAAATAGTCTCTAGGTAGTTTGTTAAGTACTACAATTAACCAACCCCTTTTGTTAGAAAATCAACCTAATATTGATGTCGACATTTAATATTTAAATTCTTGATTTGAGTGGTCATGAATATCGATTTTGAATCAATCAATTTGTTACAAAAATATATATAGCACACGAACAATAATGGTAAACGTAGAATTTTAACATCCTAAAAGGGAGTTGGGTTTTTAACAAGATACAAAGGAAAGTGGGATCAGGACATAATCGAAAAATGAAAATTTTTTAAATCGAAAAATGCTTAAAATATTTTAAAATATAGAAGAATGTCATAATCTATCAATCATAGACATCTATCAATGTCTATCAGTGATAGATGATAGTGGACTATCATTAATAGAATCTAGCAGTATCTATTAGTGTCTATCAGTGATAGGTGATAATAATCTATCGGTGTCTATCATTGATAGACAGTAACACTTTGCTATATTTATAATATTTGAAAAATTTAACTATATTTGAAAATAGCCCACTAAACAATTGCAGAAGTAAATAAATAAACCATGCCAATATGATTGGTGATTTACCTCTTAATGAGATTAGCGGGGAGTGCTTGCTCAAGGAAATTCCATTCCTTATAAATGTGAGAAGATAACTCCATGGAATACCTTGATTGAAAATGAGTTTCTTCAAGTAACCCATCAGCGTTAACAAGGACTTGCCTTGCAAATGCATTTATAAACATAGTGTCTTTGTAATGAGGAACAAGCAATTTATGAATAGGATGAAGCACACTCAATTGTCTATGTGTTGCAATCACAAATGGCTCTTGTACTGCATGAGTATTCAACCTACAATTAACAATTTTCAAGTGTTATTAGATCCATCTTTCAAATCACAAAGCATATTATTCAACATTTAGGACAAAATTATAATTTAAAGAGTAATTATATTTCCATACCAATGGCTGATAAGTTGATGGTAACCAGCATCATTCACAGCCACATAAGCTTTAGCTAACTGCCATATTGAGTTTTCAACTCCTCCTTCAGCTGGAAAATATTGTTTGCTATTTGCACCAAATTGATCACCTTGAGGGTGTGGCAAACTCAATTCAATCACCAATGGCTTCAAAGTGCCATCATCTTTCAAAAATAGCAATGTTCTTGTTGATAAGTTTTTGTTTTTGTTGAATTTATTTTTCTAAGATATGGCATTAGAGCATCATGGTGATCCAATATGTATAGCCTCTTCTGATTCAATGCCTATATATAGATTAAAAAATTAAATTAAACACAACAATATAATTTTGAGGAAAAAAAAAACCTAAGCTTGGGTCTTTTTAAGGTTTACCTCATCAACTGTTAGTCCATCCAACCCAAACTTTATGTCTTCTTCAGTAATCTCTGCTATTTTGATCACCATAGATTTTGGGGTCAAGTTTGCTCAAGGGAGGAATTCCTATAAAATAAATAAAATTATAATTTTTGAAAAAAAAATAAAATTTTTCTATATAAAAATGGACCGAACAGAAAATTTTTGAAATCATTACCTCTAGACGACGAATGATTAGAGGGTTAACTCCAGCTAGCATTTCTCTTGCAAATTCTTCATCTGTTTTCCATGCAGACTTGTCCTCTATACACAATTATTAGATAAAAAATATTATATTAATAATGATTAATTATACAACCTTAAATTATAATTCAAATTAATATAAATTTCAGATAAAAATATCTAAATTTGCAAATTTGATTCGTGGACTCTTGACATAATATATATAAATTAGAGAAGACGACAAGGAAATATTTAACTATTTCTATCGTCTATAAAGTTCTGAGTTAATTAATATATATATATATAAGCCATATATTATTAGATCTTTGTTTTGTAAGTTGCCATTTCTTACCTAGAAATTTTAATTGAATCCTCTAACAAATCGTTATTTATGAAAATTTTTTTAAAAAAAAGAACAATTAGGATGAGAAAGACTTGAACTTTTGACCTCAGGATATAACCCAATCAAAGTTATAAGATTTATGCACTAACCAGTTGCACACCACCCCTTAGTTCTTGAATTCTAAATTACTCAAACGGCATCTTAAGTACATGTTAATAACATAATCAATTCCAAATTAGTCTTTAGATTAGACATTAACTTTATCTAAAATGCGGGGCGTTCACATATATCTAATAATTTCAATTATAAAATAGTAAAAAAAGAAAAACAACATTTCTCTCGATATATTATACCTTTAACAACTTGTGGAGGTGAAAATTTGAGAAAGCGTTGGTCATTGTCGGTCCTTAGAAGTTCTTGGAACATGGGTGGAGTGAAACCCTTAGTGAGGTTCCTAAAGACATCTAATGGGACAGGAAGTCCTCCTTCATAAAGATTATGAACATCTTGGAATTTATCAAACTCTGTTGGACTAAAATCTACCAAGTTTACAAGCGCTGGTTGGCCGTTGAAACAAGTGATTTCAAAGCAAATCCAAGAAAGTCTGATAACTTCAAGTGGCCAAAATTTTCTCTCTTGGTACATAAATGTTTAATCCCGATATCAATGATAATCTACTCTCGTAGTTGGAATCTGAAAAAAAAATTAATGGCATTGGAAAAATTATTATAACATTAAGGTTTAGATAATTAAGAATTGAACTTTGGATTCAACAATATTTTTATAATATAGACCAAGTGGATGATTATTATAAATTGTAATGTTCCACTTAGCTTGTACAAATCTTGTCACCATCTATATTGAATATGTTAAAATGGGTATAGATTTAAAATTTTAGATTGTAGAAGTATTTGAGATATTTTTAAAATATATTTGAGGAAAATTATTTGTAAAATAAACACAATATTAGAGTATTATATATGATATTTGTTATAGTTAAGATTTATTATTGGTTAAAAGTTTGTGTTTATTTGGTCTCTAAATTTAAAAATATCTAATAATTCTCTAATTTGTATCTTTTTGTATTGTTTAATAAACCTTTAAAATTTCAATGTTGCGTCTAGTGGATTCATTAATGAAAGGAATTAAAACAAAAGTTAGAAAGTAAATTTATATTATTGAAAATCAAACTTCAAACACTAAACAAGAAATTTTAGCCTTTGTGTAATTCATGTTTATAACTCAGGCACAATAATAATAATAATTATATATATAATATTATATATATATATATATATATATATATATTATATATATAGTATAAAAGGTGTGTTTTCTTTTTTATTTGAGGATTTTCAAAAATAGAAAAATGAGAAAAAATATTTATATAAAATAGTAAAATTGAATCTTATTTAATAAAAATTGATAGAAACTAATAGAAGTTTATCAGTGTTTTTGAGTGGTAGAACTGATAGAAGTCTAGCACTGAGATTATATGATGACGTTGATAGAAGTCTATCAGTGTTTTGTTTTGTTTTTTCCTATTTCTCTTAATAGTTTGACATTTTTTCTATATGTGATTTTTTTTTTTTTTTAAATTCAAGCTTAAAAACACCGTTTTTCAAGAGTGTGTAAAACCAACTCATGTTTTGAAAATTTTTTTTTTCTAAAAGAAAATTTCGTTAAAAAAATAAATGCACGGTTTCATAAATTATTAGATGGTTATTAAATGGGGTCGTAATAATCTTACCTTTTCTTTCTCGTGGTCGTCCAGTTCTTCCACGACGAGGGTAAGGGAATTGGCTCCCTCCAAGAATAGGACGCCCATCACCAGGTTCGGAAAGGTCATTATAGACATCATAGTCATAAATTCTATCCCATTCTTTGCGCTCTCCAGTTCCATCTCCTCTAAGGGTCAACAATTCTTCCTCTCTATACTTACGAAGAGGATTTGGTGTCTCACTTGGAAGATATGTCTATGTATAGAAATCAAATAATTACATTAGAAATAAACAAATTATTCCTTGAGATAGAGCAAGCTAGAAGAAAAGGAAAATTTTTTTACCTTATTAACAAAGAAAATACGATCTTTCTTGTATCTTCCAGAGGGGTAAACCCATGAATTACAATCAAAATGAACATTTCCAAAGCCAGGAACATCCTCAAGTGTTAGAGATTTGAGAAAAAATTCACTTGTATGTCCATTTTGGATGAAGAAAGCTCCTGGAAATCCAAAATTATCTTCCCATGTAAAGTTGACTTGAAACACAGATTCTCCAGCAAACAATGGTGGGATTGAAGTTATCCACCTCTCCAAAAATGCCTTCTTCCCAACCTTGCCTCGTGAGTCAAGTGCTGTGAAAATTAAATTTTACCAATTTAATCATCGAACAAAATTTAATGAACTTGATCGAGGTTAAATTTTAATTGATCTATGAGCATTCAGGTTTGAAATTAGTGAAAAATATGGAGCATCAATATTGTAAGGTCCTAATAACATATGTAGGATTACATCTAAAAAACCAATTGATAATAAGAGGAATAACTCATGTAGTTCTTGACCTATCCATATTTTTTAAAAATATTCTATCCAATAAATTCATTAATTTTAAAGTACGTATAGTAGACTCAAAACTTCAATTCGGCTTGTGATGTGATATTTTAAAAGTTGATGAAGGAGCTACAAAGTTCAGGGACATATTAGATATATATTT
This sequence comes from Benincasa hispida, assembly GCF_009727055.1. Classification (NCBI taxonomy): domain Eukaryota; kingdom Viridiplantae; phylum Streptophyta; class Magnoliopsida; order Cucurbitales; family Cucurbitaceae; genus Benincasa; species Benincasa hispida. The sequence continues at coordinate 43,022,693 of NC_052354.1, read as the reverse complement.
AAAAATTTAGGAACATAACAAGTAATAAAAATAAAAAAATAAAGAGACTAAATTTGTAATTTAAACTGTACAAATATATAGAGAGTTGAAGGGAAAGAGATGTTACAAGCTTGAGTGGCACTAATGAGTTGAAGAGAAACACCACCGCCCAAGAGTTCAGTGAAGTTATCAAGAAGAGTGGAATGAAATTCAGTGAAATCCAAAACATTGCTTCTCATAAGAATGACTTTCCCTTTGATTTTTTTTCCTCCAATATTGGAAATTTGATCTGCAATATTACTTCCAGCATTGATAACAGAGCCAGCAAGATCTCCAGTGGTATTCAAGGCTCCCTCTATTATATTCTTTCCAATAGAAAACATTTTTACTTGTTTTTTTCTAACAATCTTTTTTTCCCACTCTTTCTCTCTCTTTGTTTTAATAGCTTGAAGAACAAGCTGTAGTGTGGAGGGATGCAATTTTTCTCTTGTATTTATAGCCTAAAATGTAGATCTTTGGTTCTTTCAATGATTCTCATAAGATCACCTAACCTTTATTTTAAGACCTTGGGAAATGAGTGAAAAACATGGGGCATCAATTTTTTATTATAATATTATGAAAAAGGACAGGAAGAAATTTGAATATAAATCTCATTTTCTCACCTTGTGTAAACGTGGCTATTAAAATGATAAAGAAAAGTCAACCTTTTTTAGAGTGGAATAAATAAATCAAGAGGGAGAATATACACACAACTTCATAGTAAAATAAATAAATGTATTAAATATTTCATCTCAAAATTAACTTATTATCTTCGTATAAAGAATTATGCATGTCTATCTCTTTTCTTATGTGAGATCCTCAATATTTTCTTTAACATAGTATTTTTATTTGAACATGAGATTTCATCTGAAAGTCAACTGGTCAGAAAAAGAGTAGGTAACTCATGTAACTTGTAAACGTTATGTGAGATTTAATTTCTTCGTCTTTCAAATGTGGGATCGTTAACATAAAAGGAGTTGAGCATTTTAAGAATATGGTTAAATTATAAGTCTACTCCATATCAAACACCTGGTTAAATTGTATATTTTGTATACGTTTGGTTTTAAAATTCAAGTAAAATTTTGAAAATTATAAAAGTTAGATTTTAATTAATACTTGGTTTTTTTTTTCCTTACAATTTGGTTGAGAATTCCTATGTTTACATGAAAAAAAAATAGAAATCATGATTAAGAATCGTGAGAAAACATATATTTTCAATTTTCAAAAATTAAAAAAAAAACCAGTTATCAAATATAAACTAAAGAAAATAGGAATTTTGTGTTCAATAGGGGAATTTTGTGTTCAATAGGGCTACATATTTAAAGTCTAGAGATCTATTAGGCACATTTGAAAGTTTATGAAACTAAAAATATACAAACTTCAAAACATTTTAAAAAACAAAGAGCTTATTTGGTAGACAATTTAAATTATGTTTTATGTTCTTAAACTTTCAAAAACTATTTCTAGATTATATGATCTAAATAGTATAAATTCAACAAACAATATATTTCCAATGTATTTTAGATTTTGAATTAGAAATATCAAAATATAGAATTATATTTAAAAAAATAAAAACATTGATAAATATAGTATTTCATATTATAAACTCAATTATTTTTTGTTAAATTAAAATATGTATTAAATAATTTTTTATTTAACGAAAATATGTATCAACTTTTTCTTGCTAAACTAAAATATGTATTATATAATATAAAATAATAATAATATAAAATTTTTAACGTAAAACAAATTTGTAGAAAATGGTTTATGATTTATAAATATATCATCGGACACATTTTGAGCGATTGCTTATATTTGAATTTAAGCTAAACCATAAACGATTATATATTATTGAAATATATTTGAAATATTTATGACGAAAACCTTTGTGAAGAAATTTTACTAGTCTTTTCTAAAGGTAATTGCAATTGGTAGCATTTTTAGGAATAATAATCAACTATATAATATCATTTAAAAAAAGTTGCAAATATAGCCAAGCTATCGTTGATAGACTCTTACCAGTGATATGGTTTATTACTGATAGACTCCTACCAATAATATGGTTTATAACTGATAGACTATTTCAATTTGACCATATTTATAATTTTTTTTTACATTATACTATATCTACTAATACTTTCGATCTAATTTTTATATTTGCAACTGTTACTTTTCTAATTGAATCTATCCATAGTAAAAGTAAATGAAGAAAACCAATTGATATAGATGTATATTTAAAATGCTTTTCATTGTGTTAGTCTCCAAAAAGGAAATTAAAAAATAACCAAAAAAACTCTTCTACCAGGCATTTTCTTTGTTCTACTAAGAAGGCTTGCATTTTTACTCGTGTTATATATATGTGTGTGTATATATATATATGTATGTATATATATGTGTGTATGTATGTATGTATATGTGTATGTATGTGTATGTATGTATGTATGTATATATGTATGTATGTGTATGTATGTATGTATATATATATGTGTATGTATGTATGTATGTATGTGTATGTATGTATATATATGTATGTGTATGTATGTATATATATATGTATATATTGTTAAATTTACAAATTCAACAATGAAATTTCAAATTTTGTAAAAGAAAAATTTCACATATAAAAAAATATCAAACTTTTTATAGAAATAGTAAAAAAACATTGATAAAACACTGATAAACTTTTATCGACATTTACTAGTGACAGGCTTGTGTTAATTTCTATCACGATATTATTAATGATAGACTTCTATTTGTTTCTATCATTGATAGACACTAATAAACTATCAGCATTTATCAATGATAGACTTTTATAAGTTTTTATCACTCATGGATGTTGATAGAAGTACTTGGAAAATAAAAAAAAAAAAAACTATTCTACAAGACATTTTCTTTGTTAAACTAAGAAGGCTTGCATTTTTACTTGTGTTATATATATATTGAATTTGTACTCGTGTTGTGTTATGTATGTATGTATGTATGTATGTATGTATGTATGTATGTATGTATGTATGTATGTATGTATGTATGTACGAATTCAACAATGAAATTTCAAATTTTGCAAAAGAAGATTTTCACATATAAAAAAATGTCAAACTATTTATAGAATTTATCATTTATAAACAAAATTTATCATTTATAAACCATGGATATAACAAATTTATCATTTATAAACCATATTTATCTGTCAATTATTCGTTTGATTTAATTTCAGTCCTATTCATTTGTTATAGAATACTGTTTTCTAGTACATTATAATTACCTTATAATGGTTTAATTTATTATGCTAGTAACCATTTTGAACGACTGTTGATAAATTATTGGTGTGTACATGAAATGAATTTCTGGGATGCGTTTGAAATACCTTTTCAAGTGATTAAATTAAAAATAAGTTGCTTTGAAAAAAAAATCATGTATTTAGGAACTACCTAAAAAGAATTTTGAAAAAATAAGTTGATAAAATAAGTTAGTTTAGGATAGATACTTGAAACCAACTTTTAGAAAAATGAATTTTCGTTGTTTAATGGGATTAATCACCCTAATGTGTATAAGAAACTTCGGTCACCACCTCCAACAATCGCTCCAAACCACCACCTTTGGCGACTGTCGCCAACCAACTCTGTCCAGCATCTCCGACGCCCACAACTAACTTCGACTACCACTGCTATCGAAAAAATTTTCTATAGTAATTTGAAATTAATAAAAACAATTTAGTATATTATATACAAAACAAACTTTTACATAAAGACATTTTTTAAAGAAAAAAGTTGTCAAACACATGTGTCTTTTTATTTTGAGAAGCTTTATCAAAAGTGTTTAAATGAAAATGAATGTTTGTAAAACATTTTTTTCTTAAGTCATTCCAAACAGGCCCTTAAATGACTATCGATATATAAATAAAATTTATGTATCTATGTTACAATTTAAATAAAATTTGAGTGAGTGTTGATAAAATGCTGATACACCAAATACTTAATGTTGCATTTTCAACTCTTTATGATATGTAATTGATACACTAATGATCTACTTGTCATTCATTTTAAATTAGTACCAATATGCATTTTAGATGTCAACGTTAAACCTAATAAGTATCATTTAAATGATATCTTCATATTTGGTATATCAACAATGTCAATGATATGTTTGCTTTTTTCCCTCAATCAGATATATCAGTTAATTAATGACAAAATATGAAATATTTATTATACAATTGATATACCAAATTTACGATAACTTATATATCAATCATATAAAAAATTTGAAAATAAAATAGATTAACTAATATAATTTATATTTGGTATATCACTTAACAACATTAATGCATTTTAACATAGACCATCACTAGAAGAAATTCGGGCTTTAAAACCGACATTAAAGGGCTTCAATAACACCAATAACACAGCCTTCAATGTCGGTTGCAACCAACATTAAAGGTCTTTAGTGATTAGAGCTTGTCGGTTGCAACCGACATTAAAGCCTTTTTTTTTTTTTTGGATTCTTAACCGACATTGAAGCCCGAATCTATCCGTTTTATCAATTATTGTCCGTTTTTTAAAGTTCCTTTGCCAAATCCATTTTTTCAGTAAAAAAGTATAACATGATACATCATCATCGAACACTATGGCTATGAAATTATTCATGTATGGATTGTAAATCTATTGCATTTAATCCACAAATTCTACTATAGAATTATAATTTAAAAGACATACAATAATTCAAGCCTTGAAAACACAAATTACAAGTAATACAAAAATTATGATTTTACAAGGGCAACAGAATCTTCCGTGTAAGGGCAACACAATTTTATTTGTCTACAAATTTGGGAGGGTTTAAGAGATTAAGAGATGTAATATACGTTGTTGAGATGGACTTTATTATCAGGATTCTTCTTCTTCAGCAGCAACTACAGAAGAATTGGAATGATTTCGAATTTAACTTCAACTTAACAAGTAATGTGCCTGAGATTAAGAATTTGACCTCAGGCAGACTCTGATCCAAGGAGAAAATTAATATTATAACCATAACCACATTTATATAATCATATGAAAGGCCAAATGTTAATGAAACTTCAATCTATCACGCATATTGAAACGTGCTATAATGTGATCAGAACACAGAAAACAGAAGTGCCAACTCATATATAATAGTAACACAATCAAGATAACCAGCTTCTGTCAGATTGCAAAAGTAATCTCCATTCAATAGAATGAATCCATAATCTAATTATATGAAACAGATTTAGCCAAATAAATATACCTTATCTGGTGTCATGCCAAGCTCTCTCTTGAACACTTCACACACTTGATTGTACGGGGATACTAGGTATAAAACTAACCTACAAGAACATAAGGACTAGTTTTCAGTATGAAATCCAAAGCAACAGAAGTTTTTGGATCAATATTAAACTGCATACCTTGAAACAGGAGGACAATAATGGTGTCGAAGAATATCAATTTCCCAAAGTGAACTTCCTATACCAATAATTCTTGTTAACAAGGATCAATCACCAAATATTAAACCACCACACAATAAACATAAAACGACCGCTAGTAGGATTAACTCAAAAAGGCATGATTCAAATTGAGCACACATGGACTATTGTGGAGCAAACAACCACGACACGTAGCTAACTGTATTTTCAACCATGAAATTTATGTGCGAGAGTGAGAGCGAGAGCGAGAGTAACGAGAGTGGAGGGACGAGCGAGAGCGAGAGGGCTGCGCTGCAAAGACTATGAGCAAGAGCGAGAAGGATTTGAGCGAGAGAGGAGGGATTTGGGCGGAGATATATATCTAAGTATATAAATAATATTTTTAAAAACAAGAGAAGTTGATGCACAGGTTATAGAATCTATCTATAACAATTAGATTAAAAACAGTGCTACCTTCAATCATAACCAATATATTATGATTTCTTTCTTCCAAGGGAGCATTAGCTCAACATCAAATTTCATTCTCCGAAGTAGAAATGGTCTTAGTATTACATGCAGTTTTGCCACCATTTGCAGGATTGGAATATCTGAATATGGCACACTTATGTAACAAATGGTGCTGGAAAAAAAATGTCAAAAGAATTACTAACCTGGGCCTTTCTATTCTCTTGTGTTTCTTCTTTTTCTTCAGCTTGACACTTTCCAGAGAGACATGAACTAACAACGAATCAAACATCAATAAAGTCTTTCTCCAAATCTCTAATGCTCTAGTATTCCTCTCTCCCCTAAGAAGTACAGATGAATGACGAAACAAAAAATGTATCGCATTAACAAAACCCTTAGAACTTTGTGGTTTTTTTAACTGGTTTATATTCAGAAACACTAAAATGTAGTCAAATAGCATTACCTCAGAAACAAATTCAAATCCTTCATATTACCTCAGAAACAGATTCAAATCCTTCATATTACCTCAAAAACAGATTCAAATCCTTCATATTCAAATCCTTCATTACGGCTGGTGACAATATGCAAGGAAAAAACTCAAACCTAGATTAAAATTGACGCGGAAAAGATCTAAAAAAAGGGGAATGAAATTGCAGATCGAATTACCTCAGAAACATATTCAAATCCTTCATATCTCTACCGATCTCTCTGTTCTTTCTTCAATTTATTTTTTCAATCATCGTTGGAATCTTCTCAAAGCATCGACTATGACTCTTGCTGCTTATTTATCAATGGCATCGGGAGTACAAAAAGATGCAAAATCGATTTCAAATCGGTACTACATGGACCGACATTACCGACCTATCTACGGGTTTTGCCATTTCTCGTTGGTTCCACACATCTCTTACTTTTCTACCTTAGAAACAGATTGGTCGAGTAGGTGTTTAGGGGAGTGATGATCCATGAGATTGGCTTTTTTGGCATTTTTGGTCGCCATTTTTAATAGCTTTCGGTTTTAGTTCTCTTCGCCATCTACGAAGGTTTGTTTGAAATCTGAGAGAGAAAGGAGAGAAACAAAATGTAACCTAATATCATTTTTCGTAAGAAACAAAAATGGGGGGACTGGGAAGGAGGTGGCTGATGGGGAAAATAGGGTTTAGAAAAGGGATAGATAGGATAGATAGGGATAGAAGCGGGAAATGAAAAATAAATTGGGGGGGGGGGGGGGAGCGGGGGAGGAATGGGTTTTGTTTTCTTTTTTAAGGGAAAAAAAGAAAACCAGATCTTTAATGTCTGTTTTAAACCGATATTAAATGTATACCTACAATGTCGGTTTAAAATCGACATTATACATCTGGTTTCACATTTTCCAACCGACATTAAAGCCCAAAATTCTTGTAGTGTATCAACATCAAAATTAAACTATTGAATGAAAATAACATCAAAATTAAACTAATCGAATGAAAATAGTTCTATATCAAAAAGAAAAAATAAAAATAATATTTATCATAATTGAACAAACGTCAGCTATAATACAAGTAAAGTCATGATAACGATATTCTTTAAATAAAGTATATCAATTGATTGATATACCAACTATAATGTACATCGATGAATTGATATACCAAAATATAAAGTATATTAAATATATCTATTGATACATAAATGAGGGTAAAATTATAAACATGAAAAATTGAGAATCTAGTTTGAGTTTTTTTGCTATATTTACAATTTGAGGACTATTGCTATTTTTGCAAGTACCTTTATGTTTTTTTTTTACTGCCCATTTCAATTTTCCTAACTTTTTAATAAGAAAACTAGGAGACACTACAAGAAAAACCACCTTTCTTGATATTTTCAATTTTAAATACTTGACGTTTTTATGTAAAAAATATATCAAAATATAGGTGATTTTAAAGAAAAAAAATATCAATAATTGATTTTAAAAAGCGGGGGCTGTGCATTTTTCCTGAAAAATACAGTACTTGACGTTTTAAAAATGTCAAGTTCAATTAATGGATTCTTGATGTTTTAAAAACATCAAGAATTGTAGAATATAAAGGGTAGCATTGCAACGCTACGTATTTTGACGAAAAAAATGAAAAAACGTGCATGCCTCATGCGCAGTGTTGCAATGCTCTCAATAGCATTACAATGCGATGGGTTTTGATGGGAAAATTACACGCTCTTCAACAGCGTTGCAACGCTCTTTTTGTAGTGTTGCAATGCTATTAGACAGATTTAAAAGAAATTCCAACAGATTTAGTCGATTTTATTCCAAATACACTCAAAATCTTCTTGGTTTTTCACTTTCCTTTGAGGCATGAACTTTCAAAGTTAGGGGTTAATCTGGATTTTCTTATTTAGATTGGGTTTAAGTCTTGATTTTCTTAGTTTGATTAGACTTAATATTGATTTTCTTGTTTAGATTAGGTTTAATTCTTGATTTTCTTGGTTTGAGGTATGAAGTTTCAAAGTTAGGGCTTGATTTTCTTGGTTTGAGGCATGAACTTTCCTTGATTTTTTTTTTTTTTTTTTTTTGAAGCTTGAACTTTCAAAGTTAGGGTTTAATCTCTCATGTACATTTTTGAATCTCATAATAAACTCTTGTTTCATATTGTTATTGAATGAGATTGAATTTTAGAGAACTTGCCAAAGTTGGGATTGCCACTTTGCCAAAGTTAGGGCTTTAATTGTAGAGAATTTGCAAGAACTTGCCACTTTTCTTTAATTAAATGCTTGCCAAAATTAGATATGTCAATGTGTCTAATTTATTAGGGCTTTAAGTTAGGGCTTTAATGCTTGCCAAAGATTATGAATTGGGTGTGGAAAACTTCATAAAATTTGGATTTTTAATACAAATAGCTCATATCTTTGTTGTCCTTGTTTGGAATGTTAGAATTGTGAAAAGCATAGAAGCAAAAATATTAGAGATCATTTATATGTCAATGGGATTGATGAAAGTTATAAAATTTGGTTTTGACATGGGAAAAACTTCATAACTCATCATTTGTGGAGAATCTTCTAAGTTTGACACCCATATATATGAAGAGACTGATGTTGGAATTTTAAAAGAAATGGTTAAAGTTGCTCATGAGGAATATTCAAGAGATTCGAATGGATTTGAGAAGTGCTTAATGATGCTAAAAATCTATTATACGAAGGGTACAAAAAATACACTAAGTTGTCTACATTAGTTAAATTGTATAATTTAAAAGTTAGTTATGGATGGAGTGATACTAGTTTTTCATAACTACTCAAAACCTTAAAGGAAATTTTGCCCACTAGCAATGAGCTCCTAAATTTAATGTATGAAGCAAAGAAAATTTTAGGTGCACTAGGAATGAGATATGAGAAGATTCATGCATGCCCTAATGAATTTTGTTTATATAGAAAAGAATGTGCAGATGCAATTGAATGTCCTGAATGTGGCGAATCAAGGTGGAAAAACGGGAAGGATACAAAATGTGGGAAAAAACAAATACCTTCAAAAGTGATATGATACTTTCCACCAATTTCATGATTCAAAAGGCTTTTTAGAAGTATTGATTGTGCTAAAAACTTGACTTGGCACGTTGATATCTTTGTTTAGCATTATCAGCCAATGCAGTAAATCCACATGGTGAAATGAGTTCTAAATATAGTTGTTGGCCTGTAGTGGTGGTCATTTATAATCTTCCACCATGGTTGTGTATGAAAAGAAAGTACATGATGCGATCAACTAAGTTGTCTAGACCCGAGATTAATATATGCATTAGGATATTTCAACTAAGTTGACACATCTTCAGAGTCCTCATCATCTCCTAACCCTCTAGCAATGGAATATTTGTTAAATATTCAACTTTCTTTTATTTAATTATAGGTAAAATTTAAAAACCATATAGAAACAAAATGGTTCTATATTTTGTGACTTTAAATGTTTCGGTTTTAAATGTCAAGGATAATTAATGCATGTGTTTAGATATACAAAATAATTAATGTCTGGAAGTTAAATATATGTGTTTTATTTACCAATTTTGTGTATAGAAACCAAAACTAATAATTATTTAATGAAGTGTAAAATAACAATTAATGTGGTCAAAAATTAAATTTAGTTTAATTAAATATATGCTTATATAATTAATTTTTAATCAGTAAAAATTAAAAAAAAATTGTATTAAGCACTATTTAAATGGTTTAATTTAATTACTAAAATTAACATCATTTAATTAGAATATGAATAATTAATGATAAAATTTTATATTAAATAATTAAGTTTACATAGTTGATTGAAATTTATTAAGTCTGAAAATATATTTATATTTTAATTATTAATTAAAATTAATAGTAATGATTATTGATTTAATTAATTAGGCCTTTTTTATTGTTCATTTCTCCCGCGTAAAAATTTGACTTGTATGGAGTATCTTAGAAAATTAAAAATCTGTCATACAGATGCTAAAGTTCTTTGGATAATTATATATTAAATGTTTGTCTAAAATTCTGTCACAAAATTTGTGAATGTCTTTAGGAATTGGAGAACGAGGAGCTAATAGGAGGAGCTAATAGGTTTTGTTCATGTACTAATGTTAAAGGTGATTTTAAATTTAAATAAAAAATTAATTATTTTCTTATATCATTATCTATAAGCAATCCATTCAATATTCTCACAATCTTGAAAGAAATATCTTAAATGATAAATTAAATCATTTAAAGTTTGGACAATTATAATGGATGTAAAATTGATGGTCACACTTACAAATATCACACAAATAAATAATTTATAAATATATAATATTGTTTAAATTTGTTGAGTCTATCACTAATATACTACTTATACAGTTAATTAGTGGTAGACAGTTTTAATAGACTATCTCTAACAAGTCATTTTTTATATCTATAACCGATTGAACACTTATACATTTATCATTAATAGATATCTAGAACTTAATGAGCATACGAACAACCACTAAACAAAAAGGACATATATCATTGATGCTATTTTAATTTTATTGATATGATATATCAACAACATAATTTATAGCAAATAAGTGTGTTAACTATAACATATTAAAAATAAAAGTTAAATGTCATCAATATATTATTTCTGCTATTAATAAGGCATATATAAATAACAGATCTAGATCTAATAGTAAATAACGAAAAATAGAAAAAAAAAATAAAAGTAACATTAGTGTTATAGTATTTTTCTACTTTATTGATAACAAATATCGATAATAAATCTAAAAAAGATGAACTTGCAAGAAATTACCCACATCTATTAGTAAGATAAATAAATGTATTAAATATTTGAATAATAAAGAAATCACCCTTTTTGAGAGTGGAATAAAGAAATCAAGAGGGAGAATATACACACAACTTTATAGTAAGATAAATAAATGTATTAAATATTTCATCTCAAAATTAACTTATTATCCATTTCTATCTCTTTTTTTATATAAGATCCTCAATATTCTCTTTAAGATAATGACTCTATTTGAACAAGAGATTTCATCTCAAAGTCAACTGGTAAGAAAAAGAGTAGGTAACTCATGTAACTTGTAAACGTAATGTGAGGTTCAATTTCTTCGTCTTTCAAATGTGGAATCTTTAACATAAAAGCAGTTGAACATTTTAAGAACACTTATACATTTATCATTGATAGTTACTCAAGTGGATAAAACAACTGTTTTCTAAGTAGAAAGTCATATGCGTGACCCCTTAGATTGCACATAAATAATTATATATTTTTGTATATGTTTGGTTTTAAAATTATATCATCCTTATAATGTCATTATTATATTGATACGATATATAATATATCAGCATTAAATTTATTGACAAACGAGTATGCAACCAACCAATGATAAATTTCGATCATGATGAATGATAATTAAGAATATTAAATAGGATCCATTATTGATAGGTTGTTGACATATATGGCTGTTGATCATATGGCCAAATATACTCGAATATTTTTGTTATTCATTTATTCATAACGTGCCAATGATCATTTTAAAAAAATAATAGTTTTATTCAGGTTACAATATTTAAATAAAAGGGATAAGGCAAATTGAGTTATTGTAATATATTTTTTTTAATTATATGCGCTCGTTTCAAATTCACTATATTTAATTTTTAATAATGTTGGGGATGGGAGACCATTGTGAACGGATTTTTTTATACTTTTATTACGTGTAGGTTGTAATCATGGATAAGATGTTCAAGACCTTTAAAGCCATGCGAATCACATTCATAATTATCAATAAAATAATGAAGGCTTGATTGATAACATATAGACCCATCTAAATTTTAGAAACTAAAAAAAAAAAAAAAGTAGTTTTTAAATAATTATTTTTGTTTTTTAAATTTGATTAAGAACTCAACTATTGTACTTAAAGAATGATGCAAATCATAGTAATAAATGGGAAGGACGTAGACTTAATTGCTAAAAAACAAAAATAAAAATTGAAATGGTTATAAAATGGGGCCATAATTTTTTAATTTTGATTTTTAAAAATTAAAAAATATATATTTAGTAGAGAATTTGTGAACATAAATTTAAAAACAAGGGATTCAATGAAAAAAATATTGTATTTTATGTTTTTAGATATGCTTGATAGTAGATTTGTAATTGTAACATCCCAAATTTTAGGAAAATTTAAGTTAGTTATATAAAATTATTGAGTTTTAATTTCCATTTCATTTTGGAAAATTGGGATTAAATTAAAATAATTGAAAAGCTTTCATTAGTTAAATTGAATTTAATTGATTAGATATTTAAACTAATTATCTTGAAAATATTGAATTTTGCCTCCCTTTGATTTTGGATTTTGGAGCCAACTGAAAAGATAATTAATTTTATGTGGTTTTAAATTGATTTAAATATTTGAAAGGATTTAATTTGTATCAAGAATTTTATGTCATTTAATTTTTGTTTTTGAAGCATACATTAAGGTAATTTGAGAAGTTAATTGATTTATTAATTAAATAGAATCTTTAGAGATTTTGGAGATATTGTGATAAAATATTTTATTTATCATTTTAAATTTTGAAAAAAAAAAAGACGACAGAATTTGGATTTTTCGAAATTAAAGGAGAATGAAAAGAGGCAGAAAATTGGAGAGAAAACAATTCGATTTTTCAATGACAGCTTGCAAAAAACTATCGATTACCGGAGTTTGAACCATTGGATCGTGCTGAAATTTGGTCAATCTATTCGTGACGTATAGGGCTGTTTGGAGCACTGAGATGATATAAGATGTGGGGAGTTCTGATGTCTGGAGAGTTCTAATGTCTGAGGAGTTTGGATCGAGTGTGAACGATCGAGTATGTTCAAGCACTGAGATGATATACGATACACGGAAGGAAAATGACGATGAGATACGAAACACGTTCTGAAAATGGGGCCACAAACAATTAAAATCGTTAAGATAGGATAATGAATCTGCAAACACTGAAATAATATAAGATGTGGGGATATACCATCTCATGTTGGACCTCCAAACAACCCCATAGGGTTTCATTTTGAATGGTTGGATTATTGTTTGAAACTTTGGTTTGTTTGTAAATGCTACTTAATAGAATCAAAGGATTTTGAGGTGTTGTTCACCAAATTTGAGATCAATTTCGAAACGATTTTGGGTTAGTGTTTCTTTATTTTTTTAGAATTTCTTGGAAATTTATTGTTGTCCACTAAGGTTTTGGTCTGAATTGATTAACCCATAATATTTGAATTCTAGATTGAAGATTTGGAGAATGTTGGCTTGATCACCATCAAGTGTAAAAGACCATATGGGTGATTTTTTATGTGAGAATCAGATTTTGGAATCCTTTTGGACCTTGATATAATCACTGTAATGTGTGCCTATTATGGAATATGCAAAGGATTAAATTATTGTTCGAAGCTTTGGAGTGAGTTTAGGTCAAGTCACTATTTGGTTAAGTGGTTTGGAGACGTTTTAAGGTGAATTTGTGTTTTAGGATTAAATTTTACGTGTTGAAGTAAATTTTGGTTTATGCATAAGGTTTGATTCATAAATTTGCATTGGCGATGATAGATCGATTTGCTTGTTATTTGGACTTGCTATTTGAGGTAAGTAATCTTACTACTGAAACAACCCATGTGCCAAGCGATAAGTTTAATATTTATTATTTGAGGATTCTAAGACTATTTACATCAAGTTGCATGAGGATAAATAAGTTGATCTTGATTATGTTTTAAAGCATGTTATGAGTGTCAGTATGAACTAAGTTACCTTGTTATTATGAATTGCTAGATGAACATTGACATGATGCTATGTATTTACATGTTGTGAGACTATGTTTTATGATGCATGTTATGATTATGGTAGTGGTAGTTCCCCCCACCCATAGTTAGTTACCCCTAGAGGTTTGTGTCTCCTTCGGGATTCACCAGAGGTTTGTGTCTCCTTTGGGATTCACCAGAGATTTGTGTCTCCTTTGAGACTTCACTAGAGGTTTGTGTTTCTTTCAGAATTCAGCAGAGGCTTGTGGGTACACCTAATCTATGGTGGTTTGGGTTCAACTAATCACTAGTTAGTCATCCCATGGAAAGTAGCCATTTTTGCATGTCTCACTAGAAAGTAGCATCTAGAGGACATAGATGTTTAGCCTAACCCTAGTAGTGGGATTACTTACTGAGTATTTTATACTCATCATTACTTACGTCATGTTTTTCAGGTAAGAGCAAAGACGCATCAGCAAGTGATAGAAGGGATCCATGACCGTGCCATTGGAACCAAAGAAATGCTTCCGCTCATATTTTCATGTTTTAGTGTTTTAAATTTTCAATCATGATGTTAGAATTTAGAGTTTCATGGTTGATTTTTTTTTTTTTATTTACCAGACTTCATGAAATTTATTTTGAAGGATTTTCAGTTATTTGGATGTTACAAAAGTATTTATGTAAATAAATTTGTTTGGTTTAGTTAAAATTTGTGAGAGAGTCGTTTTGAAGTTTATGCATGTATGAAGTAACAACCTAGTATAAGTCCTAGAAAGTCGAGTCATTACAAGATTCATAAATTGGATTATAATTTAAACAACTGTTTAAAATGAGTTTGATACTATATATTTATAATTCATAAAAGTAATTGTAGTTACCACTAATCTTTGGTTGACAATAAACTATTATTAAGTTATTTATGAATACGATTTATGTTAAGAAAAATTTATATAATTATTATATTTTAATACGATATGATTTATAATACATTACATACTACATATTCTATTTTCTAAAAAAATAAATTGAATTTGTAGCATGATATATTGTATTTCTAAATGTTTTTATTTTTTTGAATATAATTTTGCATTTTAAAATTGAAAATTCAAAATTTGGATACAATGAAAACATAAAAATATTGTTTTTAGATTCCTCACTGCTTGGATCACAGAATCCGAAAACATGGTTTTTAGAAGCAGACTTCGGGTTATCTACCAAATACTTATTTGTTGAACTTATTAAATCTTAAATCTACCAAATAAATCCTTTCCTATGTAGTTCTTGAGTTTTGAAGAATAGCTAGGTGTCTTTTGTCCTTGAGTTTTTGAAACATACCGTTTTAGTCATGAGGTTTTTAGAATATGTGCATTTGGCCCCTAAATTTTCAAAATGTAACTATTTAATCCTTGAGTTTTTAAGAATAATTTTAAAATATCTTTAATGTATTTTCTTTATTATCTTAAATAATTAAATGACTTTTGATATTGAAAAGTAATTTAGAGAGAAAATATTATTTAAAAAAAAATTTCAAATTTAAAATAATAAAAAGAATTATTTCAAAGACATTTTAGACCTATTTTTAAAATCTCGATGACTAAAAGGATATATATTTTCAAAATTCAGAGACTAAAAGAATATATTCTTAAAAAATGAGGACTAAAAAAGTATATTGAAAGACTTTTCTCTAGTTTCTCATTTGTACTTTTCCATATGAAAAAAGTTTACTGTAGTTTGCTATTAAAAAAAGTTATATTTGATCAAAACTTGTTGGCTAAAAAGGTAATTTTCTATTCAAAATACTATAATTTTATACGTTTATTTGTTTTGTTATTGAATTTGGCTATCTATTAATATTTTTAAAAAACTTTTTGTTTTAGAATTTGACTAAAACATAAATTAATCCTTAAAAGAACCATTGTACGAAATATAGGAGAAAACTAAGTATAAATTTAAAAAACTAAAAACTAGATCATAACAAGATGGGGCCTTAAATAATTTTAATTTTATATATTTCAAACCTAACCTTTATTCTTTCCGGTTAAAATGAATATAGCTAAATAGTAATTGGTTGTACTTGTAGATTAGTGATTCAAATCCTCTAAATCATACACTAAAAAATAAAATAAATTTAAATAAGATGTCAATATGAACTTTAACTCAGACTTCTATAAAATATATAGCCTTGATTAAGATAGTTGAACTTAAAAATAAATGACTCAACTAGTAAAAACCTCATAATTAAGACTAAAGGATAACACTAACGTCTTTCATATGTTTAAATAGAAAATCCACTGATATATGATCATCCCATAATTGCCTCAAAAATTTACTACAAAAAAATATCACATTTCATATCTTTTGAATATGACGTTGGTTGAAACAGGCTATGAAAAAGTTGGAAAAAAAAAAGCGGAAGAAAATGTATTTTGTAAGGATTGAATGCATGCTCACATTTTGCACAAACGAAAAAAGTCATTTCATTTCCCGCTAGCTCTTTACCTCTTTTACCCTTTCTTCTTCTTTTATTCCCTTATGGTCGCTCATTTCCTCCTCCAGTGGTTGTGCTGCTTTTCTCTTTTTTGCACAAATAGTCTTCAACCCTTTCTTTTCCATTTGATGAAGGTCTACCACTTTTGTGGAACAAACCCCACTTCTCTCCTTTCTCTATTGTACGCCTTTCTGGGTCTTTGACATCCCTTCCATAATTGTTCCTGTTGAAAGTAGCAAGCATGCAGCGGAAGAATTCATGATCATTAAACACTCTAATTCATTAATTTTAGCGTTAAACCAAACATGTTCATCAAATGAAAAGAGGGTTTCAGCAACATACCTTGAAGACTTTCTCCAATCCACGAAATTGACTCCAATCTCCTTAGCAATTGGATGTGAACCACCACAAGATCTTCCCTACTATTTTGTAGGAACCTTAGATTGAGTTGTGGGACTCATAATAAGCTGGATCAAGGGAATTTTTTAGGAGAAGAAAAGCTAGTTTTTTTTGCAATATTGAAGAACCCTTCTTCAAGCTCTCAGACAAGAAAATTCAGCTTTTCCATGGATAATTCTCAGCTCAATCTTATGTGTTTTAAGTAGAAGACTCATGCAATTAGATTGCTCAAGCTAATAACAACTCATACTTTATCAAATTGGAGTGGATTTGAGCGTGGTGCTTCTAGTGGGAAAAACTCACTTTTAGTGGTTTTTTTTCCAACTATCAATTTTTCAATTAATTATTTAATTTTAATCAAATTAAAATTGAATTTCCAAAAATTCAAAATCAATTTCTATTTTAAAATTAATTAAAATCAATAAATTGTATTAAACATTCAACTTTTAATCTAATTTCCCAAAAATTAAATTAAACAAGATTGATTTTCTAAATTTGATTTTTCATGAAATTCAATTTTTAATTTAAAAATTAATTGATTTAATTGATTAAAAAATTTAATTAATTCTATTAATTTAATATCAAATATTAAATTAATTAAACACCAATACCACGACCATAAATCACATTTAAATGTTAATCAATTCTCCAATTTTATTTAATTTAGTAATTAAACGTGTAATTATATCAAATATAATTACTAATTCCCTTAATTCGAATTTAAACGTTTCAAATTAACTCATCACGATACTTTAAAGTCTATTCCATTTGTGAGCTAGTAGGGGGACCTAATGGACCTACAGATCATGAGCTCCAACGATTCAGGATTAATTGGCTAAACTCTTTAGACCGAATTAACCCCCATTTATTAACTACCGGGTGATTCCACTAAAGGCTAGTAGTTGCACTCCCCTCATTGTAGATATATTGCGTCCACTCTGCTGAGTTGTATGTCTTAAAACTTGTAGTTTGTAATGTTAAACATATTCTATTATCAATAAAGATGTTATTGGCGTTTATTCAATAAAAATATTGTTGAATATGTGAATTGTACTTGTAAAGACTAAATCCAATAAACTAAAGATCCATGCCTATTATATGAATACATGAACTTTATGTGGAGACATAAGAGTGGATCGAGCTCAGTAAATAGCCAAAATAGTATATAGTATACAAATAAGGCTGGGTACCTTATTCTGGTAGCACTATCAGATGCGCCCCACTCTATAGTTATTATAATTTATTTTAAAGTGCTATAAATGAAATGATCCTGATTTATTCGATCATGTATTGACATAAGGAGCGGGGGCGTCCTGTGCAATGAGTTTGCATAAGATCAGACCAAAAAATAAGTCACTCTTACAATATAACGTTGTTTACTGTTCAAGACTGACTATTTTAAAGCAATGACCTAGGTAACTTGATCTTATTCATGAGCTAACTATCATCTCTGTTTATTCGGGATTATCCTTAGATTTACATGAGTAAGGGGTTGACTTAACAACAGTGACTCAATAAGCCTCTCATTTCGGGGGTAAGATTGGGTAGATAGCTGGGGACATAGGGTGCAAGACAGAATTCACTCGTACCTTCTTTTAGAGTTGAGAGGTTGTTCCTTTAAGTGCTAACTTCGAGTCTTGAACAAGGGCCCTCACCCTTTCATTGGCCCGAGAAGGACTCAATTTAGTGATTGAATTACAAACCAATTGTTCATTAGAGAATCAATGGGACTTAAGGAGCAAGATGTAATCTCAGGGGTAAAACAACTTTTGACCCAACTGTTATTATGAGTAACCTGTGAAAGGGTTGACTTACTAATCACGGTTATATCAAGTGGACATAATATATCTACAGTGAGGAGAGTGCAACTATTGGCTTCAGTGGATGGCCTTATAGTTAAAGAATGATGGTTAATTAGGTTAAAGAGTTTAGTCAGTTAATCTCGGATCGTTGGAACCCATGATCTGTAGGTCCAAGAGGTCCCTCTACTAGCTCATATCAGACTAAACCTTAGAACAGTGTAGCGAATAGATTTGAAGTTTTCAAATTCGATTTTTAGAGCAAAGCGTTAAATATATACGATATATTTAACCTAATGTTTAATTGTGAATTAAACATAAAGAGAGAGAAAATAGGAGATATTTAAATAGATTTAAATATCAAGATTATGAACAGGGATTCAAATTAGCGTTGGATTTAATATTAAATTAAATTAATTAAATTATTTAATATTAATTTAATTTTAAAATTATTTATTAGAATNGTTGGATTTAATATTAAATTAAATTAATTAAATTATTTAATATTAATTTAATTTTAAAATTATTTATTAGAATCAATTTTGAAACTAAATGGAATTGGTTAAAATTGCATTAAAAGTCAAAATTGTTGATAAGGTAAAAAATGCAATGAAAGTCAAATTGTTGACTTTTGACTTTGAAAGTCAAAAAGTAAAAATTGTTGACTTTGGACTTTGGGAGTCAAACTTTGACCTTTGACCAAGTTAGTAGAAATATCCAACAATTGTTAGTGGAAAATGTCAACTTTTGTATTGGTAAGTACTCTCTTCAATTTGAAGACACTTGCCCCTCTAATCCCACTTTAAGTTAGTGGATTTTTTAGTGTTAAATTCTCATCAAATTCAAAGTTACATGTTTTGCATGAAAGAGTCTTTAAAAGGAAGAGTTTAATGAATTTTAATACTCTTAGCCAAAGTGGAAATTTATAAGATTATTTGATAATCTCATAATTTTTTTCTCTCAAATACTTAACCTTTTTATGTCCAAAGTAGTCACATATCGGATCCCACCATCCCGTTTTAAGGCTAGAGAATGGTTATGAAGACTCTCGTGGTGGTCTATGAACTGTTCGTGAGGAGACTAAAGCTATTTTGGAGAAGATTCAAGTCTACAAAGATTGTATTTTTTCTATCCCTTTGTAATTTATTTAATTGCATGCTTATTCTTTGAGATTAACCTAACTAGAGTATTTTAGATCCATTTTTTCTTCCGCTATGGATATGTTCGTTCCATCAATTGGTATTAGAGCATGCTTAAAGTACTTAATTTTGGTTAATTTTTGCATATTGTGGGTATTGATTCATGTGATGAATGTTTATGTGCTAAAGTGGATAATTTCAGTTTTAGCATCCAAATTCTCTCTTGGGTTGTAATAATTATTATAATTGCCCGTTGTTTTTTGGGATTTATTATGTTATGAAGGGTCTATAAATTTGCTAGAGCCATTAGAGTCATTTTTAGGCTGTAATTGCTCGGTTTCGGAAAGTGGACAACTTCAAATTTGGTGAAGAAATACTTATAGACCCGAATGCACCTCCCAAACTCGGTTCATAACCTTTGACCTAATCCGGAGTTGCGCCTGACCTGCGGAGTTGATGCATGGCATGTATAGTAGCTTCAGACCCGGTGACCCACTCCAACCCGACCTGATTGATGCTCAAAGTATGCGGCCCAACCTGTTTGATGCTCCAGGTCCAAGTCCACGTGGCCCACGCTCGTGTCAGCGAGCGAACCCAAGCCATCTCGACCCGCTTCAGAGCGCGTGCCCGCACCCTGTTTGGAGCTCCAGTCGACCCAAGCATAACCTGTGCCTACTTTGTTCGATTCGATTTGGTGGCTCAGCCGATCCAGATGGTCTGAACTGGTCCGGTTCGACTGGTTTGACTAGTTTGACCAATTTTGGGAAGTTTTTGGGCGTTTTGTAGTTTTTGAAGTTGGTTCAAGCATTTTTCATGTGTTCGAGCTGGTTCGAAGTGTTTAGTGTTGGTTTGAGGCTGGTTTTTGTTTATTATCGTATATGTTTCGCTTTTAGCTAGCTCAGGATGCCAAACCAGTCAATTTTAGTGTGTTTATTTAATTATGAATTGTGAATATATGAATTAAATAGTTTATCTATTATATGCATATTGTATACCATGTAGATTCAAAATCCCACCATAGGATAAGCATGTAGCATGCATTGCAAGTATATTATAAGTGTTACAATGTATAGTATGCATGTGTAGGATTCCATGGGGTTTTATATAAGTTGTTATATTAATGCATGGAATGAATGTTTATATAATTATTATATAAAGCATCTTAGATACTTGTTATAGGTTTGTTATCTTTTTGTAAGTGTTATAATAGGAGATAGACTTTAAAATCTATAATAAAGAAAAATTGCATGCTCACGTAGGTGCACTTATTTTAATAGTTAAAATATGTTGTTATCTTATAAAACTTGGGTTACAAACTGAACTGATATATAATCCTGTCTAAGACCGGGGGTACTTAAGTTGACGGTCTACGGAACACCTTCTACCTAAGAATTATGGTTGAATAATTGAGCATTGTTAATCGATTTTATGAGCACACGTGAGCGATGTGAGGTGTTAAAATTAGTTTATCACCTAGACATCATAGGTTAAATCCAATTATAACGTCATACTTGGATAAACCACATAAACTTAGGTAGTTTAATTAGCTAGAATATTCATAAGTAAAGATTTATCCTAAAATAAATAGAACACTTCAGGTGGAGATTAATAACATATACGATATATTTTTCTTAGCTCTCATGTCCCTAAGAGTTCACACCGTGAGATCTATACAACACTTCGTGTCACCCTGGGTGTGACCTCTATTCGGAAAATGTTTGCATGGGTCAATATCAAGGTGAATAGGAGAAGTAGTTCATAGTAAGTGGGTGAAGGATGTGTGTCAACGTATCCTACTGTCTCTTCCATTAGTTTGGACCATGAGATTCCTATGTTGCACCTACTTGTCGTCTTTAAGGCGGCATTAGCTAGTCACTAACCACGATTATCCCATCGGAGGGTTGTAAGATAGGATTTAGAACAACTCAAACTCTAGAAATGGATAGGATTTCTTAGGTCGTTTCTCAACTTTGACTCTCTAGTTCAGTAACATCGTTGGGGCCGCTAATCTCTAAGATCTAAAATCGAAGGGTTACACTTACTGAATTACAAAGAGTTAGTAAGTTCTTGACCGAAAACGGTAGCTAAATGACTATCAGAATATGAGTTATTCTGGAGATAGTATTTAGTCAAGAATATCTTGCTTTATTGAAGGAGTATTTGACTGCCACTACTGAGCACTTATTCTCACTCACTATAGTATCATTGCAAACAAAATAATGAAATTTGGGTACATTATTACTTTGCTAAAATCTGATTGGATTTAAAAGCAATTCACTAATAGAATTTGTTCACTTTTTCATAATGACTAGTTCATTAATACAGTTATTGGTTTCTGATAAACTTACTGGGGACAATTATACTACATGGAAATTGAATCTAAATACGATATTGGTGATAGATGATCTAAGGTTCGTTTTAATTGAGGAATGTCCTCCAAACCCTGGCTCAAATGCAAACTAAACTATTCGGGAAGCATATGACAAATGGATAAGAACAAATGAAAAAGGCAGAGTCTACATTCTTGATAGTATGTTTGATGTTTTGGCTAAGAAACACGATGGTATGCATACCGCTAAAAAGATTATGGAATCTCTGCAGGGGATGTTTGGACAGTCGTCCTTCTCCTTTGGACATGATGCCATCAAGTATGTTTACAACTGCCGTATGAAAAAAGAGGCCTCTGTTAGGGAACTTGTCTTGGACATGATGGTCAAGTTCAATGTGGCAGAAGTAAACAGAGCTGTCATAGATGAGAAAAGTTAGGTCAGTTTTATTCTAGAGTCTCTTCCGAAGAGCTTCCTATAGTTTTACACAAATGTGATGATGAACAAGATAAAATATAACTTGACTACTATTCTCAATGAGCTTTAGACATATCAATCCCTCTTGAAATCTAAGGGATGGGAAGTAGAGGTAAATGTTGCCACCACGAATAAGGTCTATAGAGGATTGTCCTCTAGGACAAAGTCTAGCACTTCTTCTTCTAAGAACAATAGTGTTCCGATGAAAAAGGGTAAGGGGAAATGGAAGACTCCTATTGACTGCAAAGCCAAGACTAAAGTTGTAGATAACGGAAAATGTTTCTACTACAATGAGGATGGGCACTGGAAAAGAAATTGCCCAAAGTACCTTGTAGAAAAGAGAGCAGAGTAAGGAAAACAAGGAAATTAGTTCCTAAAGATTACTTGCAGAAGAAGAGATAATTCTCCAAGTTTTGAACATGAGAGATTATCTCAGCAAAATCAGTGGGAGTTTCTTAAGTTGTTATCCAGAGATAGATTCATTATATTAGATAATGTGCTTTTTGTTTTTGAAATGAAAAGAAATCTTATATATATCTCTTGTTAGAAAAATTAAAAGTATCTTTTGAAATAAATGAAGTATTCATTAGCAAAAAAAGCATTTTTATTTGTTCTATTAGAAAACAACTTGTATGTTAAAACCAACCAAAGCATGGGCCATTTTAAATATCGAGATGTTTAAAACGGTTGAAACGTAAAACAAAAGGAAAAATGTTTCTTTAAGTACATATATTTGGCACTTAAGTCTTGGCCATATTAATCTCAATGAGATTGAGAGACTAGTTAAAAGTGGTCATCTAAATTAGTTAGAAGACAATTGGTATTAGAGCCAAAGAACCCTTATAGCTTGTGCATTTAGACTTCTATGGTTTGATGAATGTCAAAGCATGAGGAGGGTATGAATACTTCATCAAATGATTATTCTAGGTACAATTATGTTTACCTAAACTCATAAGAGGTCTGAAACATTTGAAACGTTCAAGGTGTATAAGACTGAAGTTAAGAACTTGTTAGATAAAACATTTAAGACACTTCAATCAGATCGAGGTGGAGAGTTCGTAGACCTTAGATTCTAGGACTATTTGATAGAATATGGAACCAATCACAACTCTCTACACCTGACGCCTCAATAGAATGGTGTATCGGGAAGAAGAAACAGAACCCTGTTAGACATGGTTCGATTGATTTATGAGCTATGCTCAGTTGCCTAAATTAGTTTTGGGGATACTCAGTAGAGACTGTTATATACTTTTTGAACGTAGTTTCCATTAATAGTATTTCTGAAACTCCATATGTTATGGAGAGGTGGTAAAAGTTGTTTATGACATGTAAAAGTTATTTATGTTATTTCAGATTTTGGGGGCGACCGACACATGTGTTGGTACAAAACCCTTAGTAAATGGAACCCCATTCAAAAGTATGCCTATCTGTAGGCTACCTAAAAGATGAATTCTTCTTTAAATAAAATAATGTATTTATATCTACAAATGCTGCTTTTCTTGAAAAATATCACATGAGAGATCATCAATCTTGTGATAAGCTAGTATTGTGTTAAAGTTTCCATAGAAGTTACAGAAAATCAACAAGTGTTGTTGATTTAGCTGGTCCTATAACAAGAATTGTTAAAACTAGTAAAATGCATCTTTCTCAAGAGTTTAGAGTGCCTTGATATAGTGGGAGGGTTGTGTGAAAAACAACCCATAGCATGAGTTTAGTCGAAACTCAAGCCACTAATATTTGATGTTGGCGTCAAGAAACAAAAGGTAGTAGGTAGGAGATGCCTTCTCCATTTATTGACAGTTAAGAAGCTCACTGTATACTGATATGTTTATAGTGATCTCTTGACTAAAGTGTTCGAGGGTCACCTAGTGGGACTAGGACTGTAATATAGATATAATTAGGACAAGTGAGGGAAATATTGGGTATCTAATTCCCTACTTTATTGTATTTATTCTCTCATTACTCAACATTATATATATATATATATATATTTGTATATATATGTAAAGTCTATTGGAGTTTTAGTCCAGTGGGAGTTTGTTGGGTTGTATGTTCTAAAACTCGCAGTTTTTAATGTTAAACATATTCTATTATCAATATAGATGTTATTGACGTTTATTCAATAAAACTATTATTGAATATGAGCATTGCACTGGTAAAGACTAAATCCAATAAATTAAAGATCCATGATTATTATATGAATACATGAACTCTATATGGAGACATAAGAGTGGATCAAGTTTAGTGAATAGCCAAAATGGTCTATAGTATATGAATAAGGTTGGGTACCTTATTTTGGTAATACTATCAGATGCGGCACACTCTGTAGTTGTTATAATTGTTTGTAAAATGCTACAAACGAAGTGATGCTGATTTGATCATGTATTGACATGAGAAGCGGGGGTGCCCTATGCAATGAGTTTGCATAAGATCAGACCAAGATATAAGTCACTCTTGCTTTATAACACTATTTATTGTTTAAGACTGACTATTTCAAAGCGATGACCTACGTAACTTGACTTTAATCCTGAGCTAACTATAAACTCCTGTTTACTCGGGATTATCCTTATGTTTGCATGGATGAGAATTAGCTCAACAGTGCCGACTCAATAAGCCTCCTATTTCAGGGGTAAGATTGGATAGATAGTTGGGGACATAGGATGCAAGACGAAATTCACTGTTACTTGCTTTTAGGGATAGTAGAGAGGTTGTTCCCTTAAGTGCAGACTTCAGATCTTAACAAGGGGTCCCATGGCTCGAGAGGGACCCAGTTTAGTGATTGAATCACAAATCAATTATTCATTAGAGGATCAGTGGGACTTAAGGAGCAAGATGTAATCTCAGGGGTAAAATATTTTTGACCCAAGCGTTATTACAAACAACCTATGAAGGGTTGACCTACTAATCAGGGTTATATCGAGTGGACATAATATATCACAGTGAGGGGAATGCAATTACTAGGCTTTAGTAGAGTGATCCGATAGTTAATGAATGGTGGTTAATTAGGTTAGAGAGTTTAGCCGATTAATCTTGGATCGTTGGAGCCCATGATCTGTAGGTCTATGAGGTCCCTCTACTAGCTCATATCAGACTAAACATTAGAACAGTGTGACGAATGGATTTGAAGTATTCAAATTTGATTTTTGGAGCAAAGCATTAAATGTATACGATATATTTAACCTAATGTTTAATTGTGAATTAAACATAAAGAGAGAGAAAGAAAATAGGAGATATTTAAATAAGATTTAAATATCAAGACTATGACTAGGGATTCATATTGATTGGGATTAGTGTTGGATTTAATATTAAATTAAATTAATTCAATTATTTAATATTAATTTCATTTTAGAAATGATTATTAGAATTCATTTTGAAATGAAATGGAATTGGTCAAAATTGCATTAAAAAGTCAAAATTGTTGACTAGGTCAAAAATGCAGAAAGTCAAATTATTGACTTTTGACTTTGATAATAAAAAAATTAAAGTTGTTGACTTTGGACTTTGAGAGTCAAACTTTGACATTTGACCAAGTTAGTGGAAAGATCCAACAATTATGAGTGGAAAATGCCAACTTTTGCATTGCTAAGTGTTGTCTTCAATTTAAAGATAATTGCCCCACTAATCCCACTTTGAGTTAGTAGATTTTTTTAGTATCAAATTCTCATCAAACTCTCAGTTTAATGAATTTTAAATGGAAGAGTTTAATGAATTTTACTATTGGCCAAAGTGAAAATCTATGAGATTATTTGATAATCTCATAATTTTTTTTCTCTCAAATACTTAACCTTTTTATCTCCAAATTAGTCACTCACTGGATCTCACCATTTCGTTCTAAGGCCGTAGAATAGTCGGGAAGACTCTCGCGGTGGTCTACGAACCGTTCATGAGGATATTGGAGCTATTTTGGAGAAGTTTCAAGTTTACAAAGATTGTATTTCTTCTATCCCTTTGTAATTTATTTAATTGCATGCTTATTCTTTGAGATTAACTTAATTAGAGTGCTTTAGATCCGTTTTTCCTTCCGTTGTTAATGTTTTTTTTTCATCACACTTGATATAACCATGATTTGTAAATTAACCCTTCACATGTTGTTCGTAATAATGGCTAGATTATCTCTTGTTCCTTAAGTTTCACTGATCCTCTAATGAACAATTAATTTGAGAACCAATCATCAAACAAAGTCCCTCTCGGGCCAATGAGAGGGTGGGGTCCCTTGTTCAAGACCCAGAGTCAGCACTTAAGGGAACAATCTCTCTAATAACCCTAAATATGGGTAGAAGTGAATTCCATCTTGAACCCTATGTCCCCAACTATCTACTCGGTGTTATCCTTGAAATGGGAGACTTATTGAGCCGGCACTGTTGAACCAACCCTCATCCATGAAAATCTAAGGATCATCCAAAAAGAAAAAAAAAAACAGGAGTTCATAGTTAGCTCAAGATTAAGGTTAAGTTTCATAGATTATCACTTTGAAATAGGCAGTCTTAAACAATAAACAACGTTACAAAGTAAGAGTGACTTATTTCAAGGTCCGATCTTATGCAAACTCTTTATACAGGATGCTCCTACTCCTCATGTCACCAATAAATGAATTAGGATCACTTTGTAGCACTTTAGAACGATTGTAACAACTCAAAGTGGACAACATCTGATAGTGTTACCAGAATAGTGGTACCCAACCTTATTCATATACTATAGATCATTTTGGCTATTTACTCAATCCCAATCCACTCTTATGTCTCTTGATGTGTTATTTTATGCGATGAAATAATGGTAAAGAATGCAGTGGTGGAAAATACGTTGTGCATGCAAGTTTTCTCAGTAAGATCCAAGTATAAATCCTACTGAGTTGCCTGGTAAGCCCAGGGATGAATACAGGGACTAAGAATACAATATGCGATGGTATTTTTCGATTACTTTGCGGTAACAAATAAACCAATGCATTGGTTGGTGTGTTGTGTTGTTTGAAATATAAAATCTATGCAGCGGAGTTGAGAAAAGAGTTAATAATACAAAAGATGTGATGAGTATGCGGGGGAATGGGTTGAGAAGGGATTTAGCTAACACTTCCTAGGATTGCGTTCATGTTATTCGATCATGCTACATACACACAATAGTAAGTCATCTCTCAATGCAAATGCTACGACTTCTAATTTTAGAACACATGCGATGTATGCGATGGTGTCTATAGAACTTACATCTAAGCCTCTATTCTTGTTTATGCGATGACGAATGACACATACATACACAAGGCGACTGCATACTACCATAACCTATCTCTAGGGTGCATGCGATGCATGTTGACAAACAAAGCTTATCTCTAAGTCTCTATCTCTTGCTTATGCAGATCTAATCTTGCTCTCTCGAGTCTAGATTCTAACCTAGCTCTCTCAAGTCTTAGGTTCTTTCTTTAGACTCTCTCTCGAGTAGCTCTAAAAGGGTTATGGACGCAACATAAGACAAGATGATCGCATGCAATGAAGATTTTAGGTCATGTTAGCTAAGTACTTCTCAACCAATTCAAAAGTTTAGTTACTCATGCGTATTGTACAAAGAGTGAACAGATGTAGAAATGCAAGTTTCATTCGATATATGAAATTGAAATACAGAATGACAATGTGAAAGAAAGATAAAGAGCCTGGTAGTATTTTCTTGCTTCCCAAGGCTTTTACACTGTTCTTCTTTACTCTGCTCAAAAGATATTCTTGCTCTCGTAAGAGTCGGCCCTCTATCTGTTTTCTATGCTCCCTGGCACTCTCTTGAGCTGACTAGAACGATCTTCCGGTGTCTTTTCCCTTTTCTCGCTTCCGCCTTCTAAATATAAGAAAACTAAGAACAAGGCTAGTTATCGTCTATATGGTGAACTCTCTAAACTAGGTGAACTCCTCTAATGAAGGTGGCCTTTGATATTTATAGAGCTTCAGGGTGAAGAGCTTTTTCTCTCATATGATTTCACTGATGAGATGACATTAATTCTCTGTTTGATGCGCTGAATATTTGTCACCAAAAAGTTTCATATACTTTCAACAGTGTCATTAACGGTTTGTCAACTTAATTTGGAGTCGACCGTCATCAGGTTTCTGTCCCATCGTGATTTATTAAGCTTTCACCTTGATGTGCCGGCTTTATGCGGCCACCTTCTTGAGCAGATTTTCACGAGCGCATATGATCGTAAAACCTTGTGGTCGCAATCTCTTAATGCGCTCAGACGTTAATTTCTTCGGATCGCATTTCCGCCTTGCGCCAATGCATTTTCTGCACAAAATACATAAGTTAGTTGTTTAAATGCGATGGACGCATGCGATCGCAATGTTGTGAACTTAATGCTTTTGGACGCCATATTATATATTTTTACCATTGCAATCTTACATTGTTTTATAATTTTGCGCTGTAATAACGTGCATTTCTGCCCGTTA
Source organism: Benincasa hispida (assembly GCF_009727055.1). Taxonomy (NCBI): domain Eukaryota; kingdom Viridiplantae; phylum Streptophyta; class Magnoliopsida; order Cucurbitales; family Cucurbitaceae; genus Benincasa; species Benincasa hispida. Next base: position 42,993,528 of record NC_052354.1, on the reverse strand, counting down.
TCATCTCCACATAATGTTCAAGTACTCTTGTAATATCCATGAATCTTATGTTTATTGGATTTAATTATAAAACGAAATGAACAATTCATATATTCAATTACTACTTTATTGAATCAAACTTCAATAACATCTTTATTGATTAACAGAATGTAGGATTGTATCAGCAACAGAAGCATAAGGGTCATCTAAGCACTCTAATTCACTAGCAAAATATAAAGCATGCTCTTGTAGAAAACAAGTGAGTTTCAAGACATACCTCTTGTAAAACTTCTTCAAAGCTCCTTCTCTAGCTCCTATCTTTTTCGAATCTTGTTGCAAACCACCTCAAGATCTTTCCAACTATTCTCTTGGTGCTCTAGATTGAGTTGTGGGACTCAAAACAAGCTTGAATCAAAGGATGGAGAAGAAAAGCTCACAGCAGCAATCTTGGTGAAGAACCCTTTCTTCAACCTAAATTTTCTCTAAAATTCTCTATAGATTGCATGCCCGAATTTCACTCCAATCTCTTCATTATATTGCAGATCAACATGCAAAGTAGAGAGTTGCATGAGTTGCAGCTCATGCTTGGAGAAGACAAGACAAAGATGATACTATTTGTTTGAGCAAGTTGAAAGATGGATAATGGAAAATCAATTTTTTCCATTTTGTGTTTTGTTTTTCTCTTTTTCAATTTTATCTCAAAAATCAAAACTTGAATTTAAAACTGAAAAATAAAATTAATTTCATAAATTAATTTTAAATAAAATTTAATTAATTTAATATCAAATCTTAAATTAATTTTTACACAAATCCATCTTTATATATTTAAATCATATTTAAATATATAAATGCTCATATTCTGTGTAGTTTTCAAATTAAACATGTAATTATATTTCATATAATTACTAATTCCCTTAATTCTAATTTGAACGTTTCAAATTAATTTATCATGCTATTCTAGAGCTAGTCCGTTACAAGCTAGTAGGAGGACCTCATGGACTTACAAATCATGGGCTCTAACGATCCGAGATTAATTGGCTAAACTCATTAGACTAGATTAATCCCCATTCGTTAACTAATGGATCATTTCACTAAAGCCCATAGTTGCACTCCCCTCACTGTAGATATATTATGTCCACATGATTTAACCATAATTAGCAAGTCGACCCTTTACAAGTTGTTCGTAATAACAGCTGGGTCAAATATCTGTTTTACCCCCGAGATTACGTCTTATTCCTCAAGTCCCTACTGATCCTCTAATGAATAACTGGTCTGTGATCCAATCACTAAACCAAAATCTCTCAACCCAGCGAGAGGGTGAGGCCCCTTGTTCAAGACCTGGATTCAATACTTGAGAGAACAACCTTTCTTCTATCCCTAAATTGGGTAGGCGTGAACTCCGTCTTGCACCCTATGTCTCTAGCTACTGTCTCTTATACACATCTAGATGTGTATAAGAGACAGGTCTTGCACTCTATGTCTCTAGCTATCTATTCGATCTTACTCCTGAAATGGAAGTCTTATTGAGCCAGCGCTGTTGAGTCAATCCTCACCTATGCAAATCTAAGGGCAATCTCGAATAAACAGGAGTTCATAGTTAGCTTAGGATTAAGATCGAGTTACCTAGGTCATCTACGTGAAATAGTCAGTTTTATACAGTAAACAACGTTATAAAGTAAGAGTGACTTATTTCTTGGTCCTGATCATATGCAAACTCATTGCATAGGACGCCCCCACTCCTCATGTCATAACATGTACAAATTAGGTTCACATCGTATGTAGCACTTTACAACTCTCTGTAACAACTACAGAGTAGACCGCATCCAATGGTGTTACCAGAATAAGGTACCCAACCTTGTTCATGTACCGCAGATCATTTTGACTATTTACTCGAACCTGATCCACTCTTACGTCTTCACATAAAGTTCAAGTACTTATTTAATAGTCATGGGTCTTAGTTTATTGGATTTAGATTTTCATACAATTTATGAAATCTCTAGTAAGTTTATTGATTATAGAAAATATTTATCATTTTACAAACTGCGAGTTTTAGGACATAAAACCCAACACAGAATAAGTATATTGTTTACAAACCACGAGTATTAGGACATAAAACCTAACAGTTCCAACCAATTTATTTGATGCCAAATTAGAACTTTAGAAGCAATTTTTTTTTTAAAAAAAAAAATAAAATTCGTGGCAACATCCTCCTCGACCAGAGTTTTGTCTTCTTCCTAGCTTTCCATTTTCTTTAAATCCATTCGGAGCAAACTACTTACCTATTTAAGAGAAGAGGGTTTTCGTCTTTTTGCCAAACAATGTGTGGGTTGTTTCTTCTGATGTTTTGGTTCAGAAAGATGAAGATTGAACGAGGTAAATCTTCCAATATCTCTGCCCTGAGCAATTTAAGATCTCTATCATTAGTTGTATGCATTTCCTTTTTTTTTTTTACTTATGTTTTTTTCTCTTAGATTCTTCCTCTTATCTCCCCCTTTCCTTTTCTTATGGTTGCTTTGCTCAAACATAATTGAGTCATTTCCAACTACATGTGACCATTTAGGTACATCTCTTAAATCATCGTCATGAATGAACATTCCAAGTACACAACAATATATACCTTGACTTTATAAGTTGAACAACACTATTAGTAACTCAAAATTGCAAATTAGTTTTTGAGTTGGTCTAGTCAATTCCTAGTTACTAGGAAATAGTTGAAGTTCTTTTTAATTGTAGTCAAGTCTAAGTTCCTATTCTTGTGGAATTAGTAGGATTAGTTGCTAACATTGTGGAATCTATTTTTAGACTTAAGATATGTATTTATATGCAGTTTTCTAGAATGAAATTAACACACTTTCCATTTTTCTCATTTCCCTCTCATTAGTTAGATCAACAGTGGTATCAGAGCCCTTAATTCTTAAGAGATTTGTGATTGAGAATCAGTGAAATATCTCTAAGAGAAATTGAGTGATATACCTGTGAGAGTTGTTAGAGATGGAATTAGGATCAAACAGTCTTTCTTCATTGGCTCCACCTGCATTTGATGGTGAAAACTACCAAGCATGGGCTATCAGAATACAAGCCTACATGAAGGGTTGTGATTATTGGGAAGTAATTGAGCAAAGACTATGAGATTGCTCCATTTCCTGATAACCCAACAATACATTAGATCAAGGCTCACAAGGAGAGGGTCACCAGGAAGGAAAAAGTTCGAGCTTGCCTATATGCAGCTGTGTCTCTCACCATATTCAACAGAATTATGGCCTTGAAGTTGGCAAAGGAGATCTGAGAGTTCCTCAAAAGTGAGTATGAAGGTGATGAAAGGATTAAAGGCATAAAAGTGTTGAACTTGGTGCAAGAATTCGAGAGAATACAAATGAAGGATTCTGAGTCCATTAAAGAGTACTCAGATAAGTTGATTGGGATTGCCAACAAGGCAAGAGCATTAGGAACCAATTTATTTGACCATAGATTGGTTCAAAAGATTCTAGTTTCAGTACCTAATAGATATGAAGCAACCATTGCTTGCTTAGAAAATACTAAAGACCTCTCAAAACTCAAGGTGATAAAAGTGGTTAGTGCTTTACAAGCACAAGAGCAGAGAAGGTTGATGAGATAGGAAGGAAGCATTGAGGGGGCATTGAAAGCAAGAGTCCAGCAGGGAGAAGGTGGAAGAGAGAAGAATGGGAAAGGGAAGAAGGGAAGTGGCAGCAGTAGCTTAGAGTCTGCTGCAAAGGATACTGGTAGTACATGCAAGCATTGTGGGAAGCAGAATCATCCACATTTCAGATGCTGGAGAAGGTTAGATGTGAAGTGTAGAAGATGTCATTTATTAAGGCACATTGAATGATTCTATAAGGATGCACAAACTCAACAACAAAGAGGAAGATATATTGTAATACAACAAGAAGAAGATCAACTCTTTGTGGCTACTTGTTTCTTATCAGTCACTCAATGTGATGGTTGGTTGGTTGATAGTGGGTGTACCGATCACATGATAAGTGAGAAAGATATGAAACCCGAATTTCCATTTTTCCTACTTAAGTAGGTGATAAAAGGAATTAACTAAGTGAAACTTAAATCTTATGTTGAAGATAAGGAAATTTCTAAGTGTTGAATAGATTTTCCTTGAGTAGTTTTGAGTTAAGCCTTAATTGGTGAAATTTGGCTAAGTGTAAAGTCAAAAAGAAACCATGCGTTGAGTGTTAAGAGACATTAACACATAATATGAGAAGAAAGACAACCATGCGTTTGTAAGGTTGGACGCATGTTAGCCGAAGCGTTGGCAAGAGGCATTGCCAAGAGTTACTCATGCGTTGAATGCGTGAGCAAGAGTAAATAAAGCAAGGGGTTAAATGCAAGGGTGAGGTAGAAGATCGTGTAGTAAATGAACATTACTACGTGATGAGGTAGATGATCGTCTAGTAAGTGAGCGACACTACACGATGAGGTAGGCGATCGTGTAGGCAGGCGCTGGATGATCGTGTAGCAATGCAAGGAGCTACACGATGAGGTAGGCGATCGTGTAGGCAGGCGCTGGATGATCGTGTAGCAATGCAAGGAGCTACACGATGAAGTAGACGGCCGTATATTGGGGCACTGGACGATCGTGTAGCAATACGGGGAGTTAAACGATGAGGTAGGCGATCGTATAGTAGATGCGTAGAGCCAAGCGATGTGGTAGACGATCGTGTAGATGTGCGCGACGTTAAAATGATGAGAAATGACGTGCTAGATGATCGGGCTATACGATAGGCAAAGTACTGCACGATCAGTGTAAGCGCTAGACGATAAACGTAGAAGCTAGACGATAAGTGTAGAAGCTAGATGATANTGCACGATCAGTGTAAGCGCTAGACGATAAACGTAGAAGCTAGACGATAAGTGTAGAAGCTAGATGATAGCACTAGACGATAGTGTTAAGCGTTAAACGATGCGCGGGTGCTAAGCGATGGACTATACAATGGCACTACGCAATGGACATGGGTGCTAGACAATAGCCGTGCTGCATTAGACGATGAGTAGACGCGCTACACGATAGGTGGAATACTAAGCGATGGGCGTTACGTGATAGACGCAGACGCAGGGCGATAACACTAAGCGATGAGCGGATGCGTTGGGCGATAAGGCGTCAGTGCTAAACGATGGAGAAAAACGATGGGCGCGGTAGCTAAGCGATAGGCTATGCACGTGATCATTGAGAGTGAGATTGTTGAGAGCGAGATCGTTTACTAAATGACTAAGCTACACGATGAGCCATGGAGCTAAGCGATAAATGAAGGAACTAAATGATGGAGCAGCACTGAGCCTTGCGTTACGCAAGACTGATGAGCCCATCGGGACAAATGGCTATACTGACAGAAAACTGAAACAGAGATAGTAGAAGCTGGACAAATAAATATTCATGTAAAGTGAGTTTTATGCATGAAGAAGACACATGAAATAGGAGGTGGATGAAGTTGGGCGTTGGCAAAGTGAGAGGAAAATGCCTGGATGTGATCAAAGGAGGAGGTGTCGAGTAAAGAAGAAGGGTGAGATGCCTATAAAAGAAGCAGAACGCTTCACTTTAACCCACAAACCATTTAAGTTCATAAGGTCACTAATAAAGGAGGAAGTAAGAGACATTCGTGCGTCGAATAGAGGAAAAGATGTGTTGATCGGACGAAAGCCAGAACAGAGGCGCTGAAGGAAAGCAGAGTGTACGGACAGACGCCTAAGCTAAATTCAAACGAGAAGTTACTCCGGACTACTCGTGCGAATCAAGTGATTTTTAGACCAAAAGTTTTTAAATTGAATGTAGATTTGATATGAGGGCTGCCATATGGAATTCTAACTCTAAGGCTGTCAAATCCAAGGAAAACCGAGAGGTGCTCACAAGTGGAGTAACAATTGAGCCAGGTGGAGTGAACTCGAGACTCCGAACTATCGCCAAGGAATTTCAAGGAAAAACTTTAAGGTAAACTAGTTGAGACATTTTCACACATTTTTGTAGAAGGAAATGTCTTGAAATAAGGCTCGGAAGAGTGGGTAATCTAAGCCTAAAATTAAAACTAAAATTGGGTCCAACAAAAGAGTAAGGGAAACCGAATGAACTTAGAGGAAAAGGAAATCTCAGTAGGTCACTGTGAGTGGTTTCTCCTTTTACTCTTTTAAGCATATTCTGAATTAATATGCTATGGTTATGAATAAATGCTTATGTTATGAGATGTAAATGAGGTTGGGATGGTCAGGGGGTCTATTGATCTAGCACCTAAGAAGTCTAGTTCCTGAGCCTATGGGACGGAAAAACCTTGAATGAGATGGTCAGAAGGCTGACAAGCCTAGCTTCTAAGCCCATGAAAGGGAGAACTATGTGCACATAGGTTAATTAATATTTTTAGATGTGAAATGTTAACTATATACCGTGTGTGTAGGTAGGTTTGTGAAAGGCTTCATGGAATGGTGGAGGTTTTCATTGGAACCTCGTGATATAATGTTTATAAGCAGAAAAAGACTTGTATATATGATTCCACTCACCGAGCTTTGTAAAGCTCATGGGTTTTTTTCCCTTTTTTTCTTACAGGTAGCAGAAGAGTCTAAGTTGCGAATTTGGTCAAGGTCTGCCACAAATTTCATCTATCGTTTAGTTTCAATCAAGAAAGGATGAAGGTGTTTGAGATGACTGATCTAGGTCTGATGCATTACTTTCTAGGTATGAGATTCAGCAAAGGCAGAATGAAATGCTCCTCTGCCAAAAGAAGTATGTAAGAGAGATATTGAAGAGGTTCAATATGGAAGAGTGTAAGAGTGTGAACACTCGTTGTAAAAGGATGATGGAGAAGAACTTGCCGATGAGAATGTGTACAGAAGTCTAGTTGAATCCCTCATGTATCTCATATCCACTAGGCTTGACATTATGTACATTGTAAGTGTCTTATCTAGATTTCTTCATTGTCCAAGCAAGAATCATATGGTTGCTAGAAAAAGGGTTATAAGATATCTGAAAGGCACACTGTCTTTTAGGATCAAATTTAGTAAAGTTGAAAATTTTGAGTTGCAAGGCTACTCAGATAGTGATTGGGCTGGGTCATTAGATGATATGAAGAGCACCTCTGGTTATTGTTTCCTTTTTGGCTTAGGGTGTTTCTCATGGTGTTCAAAAAAGCAAGATACAGTGGCTCAGTCAACTACATAAGCTGAGTTCATTGCAGCGACGGTAGCAGTCAACCAAACTGTTTGGTTGAAGAAATTGATGCATGACTTGCATCTGAAGCAGGAAAAGTGTGTGAACGTGTTTGTGGATAATCAAGCCACTCTAGCCATTTCATTGAATCCAGTCTTTCATGGAAGGACCAAACATTTTAAGATCAAGTATTATATTCTAAGAGAGTTGTAGAAGGAAGGAGAAGTTCAACTGGTACAATGCAGCTCAAAAGAGCAAATAACTGATATCTTCACTAAGTCTTTTTGTGTGAGTCGTTTTCAAGCTCTTAGGAGCAAGTTAGGTGTTTGCAGTATTTGAATTAGGAGGAGAATGTTAGTAACTCAAATTTGCAAATTAGTTTTTGAGTTGGTTTAGTCAATTCCTAGTTTCTAAAAAATAGTTGAAGTTATTTTTAGTTATAGTCAAGTCTAAGTTCCTATTCTTGTGGAGTTAGTGAGATTAGTTGCTAACATTGTGGAATCTATTTTTAGACTTAAGATATGTATTTATATGGAGTTTTCTAGAATGAAATTAACACACTTCACATTTTTCTCATTTCCATCTCATTAGTTAGAACAAAACACACGAATTATGATGAATGGGTGTTGGGCATTAGATGGTTGACAACAATGCTTTTGATAGAGCGCACACCTTCTCTTCCATAAGGATTTCAGCTGGTTCTTAATATTCGTACTCAACGTGTAGGTACAATTCGCCTTACTGTAAGTGATTTGATATTTTTGGTTCACACACCTCATAAAATTGATCCATATACTCTTCAACACCCTCATGATAATATTTCACCACCAACGTGTAGGTACAATTCTTTTTTGTGTTTGTTGTGTTGTCTAATGATAGAGTGAAAAAGGGTTCCAAATTTAAAGAGGATCCAATGATTGGAGAGACCAACCATGATAATATTTCACCACTAAAACTTTGATTTCTTTGGAAAAACTAGCCCCAAAGAAAATTCTTAATAAGATAAAGAAAAATTGTTGCTTTCTTTAACCATAAAAAAGTTTTAAGAGCATCTTTTCTCCACAATTTTGATGCTTAAGTACAATGAACAAATAAGTTACAATTTTATTAGGTTTGTGGCATAGAAACTATGTATGTCTACCACTATCATCTTGCTTTTTTTTTTTTTTTTTTTTTTTTTTTTTTTTTTTTTTATCAATTTTGTAGTGAGTTTTTTTGTACTCTTGAGGATCATTCAAATTTTAGGTAATTTTGCATTAATTTAGTCCTTCATATTTCCATGAACAAACTTTCTAGCAACTTTTTTAAATCCTGGTATATACTCGGCTTGAATGAACTTGTTTCAAAGTTTCTCTCAAATCTGATATATTCTATTATATTCTTTCCAATGTAACTCGTTTCATGTTGATGTCACTATTTGTTGCAATTAAGTTCAAAGATAAATAACGTAGCAAACAATGCCTTCTCTTTGAAATTTTGTGGGAAGCCACAACTCTTGTTAAGTTGCAGAGCCTTAAGCATGAAGAGCCTTTATGAAGGTTCTTATCTAAATTTTCAATTTCATTTCAACTTGCAATTATTATATGAGGTCAATTTCAACTGGTCAACTTTACCGTAAATATTTGTTTTCATCATTGTTATCTTTTAAAAAAACTTTGACATGGAATAACCTTACCCTATGGTAACAATTGTCTCTGCTCTAGAACCCATTGGTTCACAAGTAAAAATGGATGAAATTCCAATCGTCACTCACATCATTAGACTCTTAAACTTCTATACTTTTGAGGATGGTTTTGAAAATAAGTAATTTATATTTTCCCCCTTCTATCTATTTTTGTAGAAGTTGTTATGTGATCCATAGAACCCATTGTTAAGATTTTGTAGGAAGCAAAAGTTCATTTTTAACCGAACACTATTCACAAGTTCATCTCTTATTTTTTTAAAGTTTATAAACTTAATAGTTGGGAGGTCTCAGTGACTATCATATAAGGAAACTTTTCTTAGCTAGCTTCTAATACTTTGTTAGAATACGTCTTAACAAGAACAAACTCAAGAATTCAGAATAAAATCAAGAACAATCAAATATAAAAATATATTGAAATATACTATAATCTCATAAAAGAAGTAACAAGGTAACCACTAGTCCTTCGAGAGGGCTAAACTCTCACAAAATTTTCAATTATGGAAATCCCACAAAATACTTCATACACTTACTCTCCACCCACTCTCTCTATTTATAATTAAAAGATCTAACCAACATACTAACTATTTACTAATCTCATAATTGAAATATGTGATAATCTCAAGGAAAGTAAGAAGTTATTTTATTTTTGTTTCTTTGTTTTGTTTGCTATATTGTTTTAGTTTTAATTTGTTAGTTGTTTCCCTTAAACACTCCCCATTTGGCAATTTGAAGAAGAAAAATGGTGAACTTTTATAATATCTTTCCATTTTGTCCAATGCAATTGTCCCTGTACATGAAATTGATTCAAAGTAGTTTTAAATTTTATTTGTATGCGTGATAATGAAAATTCAATAGAAACATGTAGTACCCCATTACTTTTGTATCAAAGAGCTATGATACAAAGAAATGCAAAGTCGCTCGAGGTGATCTGATATCATATGACAAATTTCCATGGATATAGAGAAGGAAACCTTTGATATCTGTCAACTATGTTCTATGCATCTTGATTAATTTGAATATTTGACTTTTACTCCCTTAAACATTTTGATTGTGATGTCACTCGAATTTATAGCTTGCTTTTATTGCTGTTTAAATGATATGCTAACATAAAAATGATACATTCATAAGGAAGAGTTCGAACGTGGACTTCTTTGATTAAGTGTTATTTGAAAACCCTAAACTTTAGATAATTAGTTTCAAGACTATTTTGAAGGCTACGGTAAAAAAAAAAAAAAAAAAAAAAAAAAAAAAAAAAAAAAAAAAAAAAAAAATTAACAGGATGCTTTTGATTGCAACTATATGAGTTAAGGGACACACAATGTCTTTTCTTTTTCAAGTGTTGTATGAATATGCTCAAGAATTTTGTGGTTTTTATTGCACAAGCCATGGTGATCAAAATGATTGTATGAATTATGAAGCTTTCTAATTCCTTTTGTTTTATGGCAATCATTTTTTTATTCATTTCACAGTTAGTTTGGCCACACTTTTTGTTTATGAACCATGTTTTATAAGAAACTTGTGATACACTTTGCATTCTAGCTTATTGCGATACCCAATTCTTAATGTCGATTAACTTTAAATGCCATTGAAGGCAGTTAGAAGTGAAGGCTTCTATATATCACTTAGACACATTTTAGCAACTTTTTATGGGATTTTCATAATGAAGGATCACACTTGGTAACTTTTAAATTTTTAAGTGATTTTGAAAGCCAACAAGTGACTCTTAGACACTTTTTTGGATTTGTTTAGGTAATTTTGAGACACAAAGTGTTCCATTAAGAATCATGTGACACTTAGACACTTTTTAGGTTATAATGAGAGTCAAAGTATCCCTTACGAACTTTTTAGAAATATTATACGGAGTTTCATAATCAAAATTGATAGGACCCAAATAATATAACAACAACCCACTAGGATCTCCTCCAAAACAATAAATCAAATAATTGTTCTCCAAAACACCAAGAATAAATCACAAAATAATCACCAAGCATTCAACCAACAACGGATAGCAATAAACCATAAAATTTTGGAAGACTAAAAACAAATAGCACACACGAATTATACGTGAAATATCCCTTCGATGTGAAGAGTAAAAACCACAAGACTTGTGGGGAGTCCACCCTTGTCAACTTCTCTTATTATGATAAAATTGAGGGAAAAAGGCCAAATCAGTCATACAAAGGTTCACTACCCACCAATACTTTCATACCTAAAAGATGAACACTTGAGAGATAAAAAGAATGAAAATCACCCAATTTTATGAGTTCTGTTCGGTTGTGATTACGGGCAAACCAGAACTTCAAACAATGATCCAACAATTCAAAATGAGACCCTCTGTGTCCCGAACAGGCTGACTACATTTCAGTACAATCCAACGGTTAAAACTCCAGCAATCAACACTTTGTGAAAGTTGTCGCTAAAAAATCGAACTGTTGTCTTTCTCTCCGATTTTCTACCACTTTTTCTCTCTTTTTTCCCTAAGGTCGTCCTCAAATCACATAAAAAAAAACCTAGGGCTTTCAAGATGGTTCAACCCAAAAAGTTAGCCCCAATTAGGCTCACAAAATACAAGTTTAAAATAAAGTCTTGCTTGGACAACAAGTGGGCTAGACACCCCCAACAATCTCCCCCTCCAACCCAACATAGGGAAGACTCAATTACACCCATGATTACTTGAACCTCATCCAGGTAAACTTACTACAAAGTTCAATCTTACTTCCGGGAACTACCTTAGTTACCATATCTGTACTATTCTTGTCAGTGTGGACTTTCTTCAGATTCAATATCATCTCTCGTAGCTAATGATATCTAATTTCAATGTGTTTAGTACGGGCATGATACATTAGATTCTTGCTCAATCGATTGCACTCTGACTATCACAAAATAAACGTACTCACCTTGCTTCAAACCCAACTCTTGAAGGAACCTTTTAAGTCATAACATCTCCTTGCTTGCTTCCATTGCTGCAAGACTCTGCCTTAATTGTTGATAATGCTACGCATTTTTATAGCTTGGATTGCCAGACTCTTGCTGAAAATGTAAACACATAACCTGAGGTAGACTTTCTGTTATCAAGATCACCTACCATATCTGCATCAGTATAGCCTTCAAGCGTAGGTTTTCCACCTCCATAACATAAATTCAATTTAGAGGTGTCTCACAAGTATATGAAGACCCACTTCAATGCTTCCCAATGAGTCTTACCTAGGTTGGATAGAAAATGACTAACTAGACTGACTGCATGTGCAATATCAAGTCTAGTACACACCATAGCATACATCAAAGAACCAATAGTAGAAAAGTAAGGAATGGATGACATAACTTCTTTCTCTTTCTCTATTGTAGGGCAAGCTCTCTTACTTAGCTTAAAATGAGTCGTTAGTGGTGTACTAACAGGCTTAACGTACTTCATATTGAATCTTTCTAGCACCTTTTCAATATATTTTTCCTGGGATAACCACAATTTTCTAGCTTTCCTATCCGAGCAATCTCTGATTTACTTTGTAAGACCCAAATCTTTCATGTCAAATGACTTGGACAAGTCTTTCTTAAAATTTTGAATCAATCTATATCTTGTCTAACTATCAACATATTATAAAGAAGAATGACGAAGTTTCCTACAGGAAACTTTCTAAAATACACATAAGAATAAGTTATAGTTTCTTTATAATCATTGCTTATCATAAAAGAATCAAATTTCTTATACCACTACCTTGGTGCCTGTCTAATCCCATAAAGACTCTTCTTCAACTTGTAAACAAGTTTATCTTTCCATTTTTCTTCAAATCCTTCAGGTTGCTCTATGTAAATCTCTTAATGCAAGTCACCATGTGAAAAGGCAGTTTTTGTATCAAGTTGCTCTATCTCACGATCAAGACTTATTGCTAATCCCAACACTGCGATAGATGTCATTTCGACTACTGGAGAGAAGATCTCATCAAAGTCAATGCTCTTTTTCTGGTTGCATCCCTTAACCACTAATCTGGCTTTATACCTCACTATCTTCTCACCATCATTCTTGTACTTACAAACCCATCCGTTTTTCAATATTTTCTTGCCCTTTGGAAGCTTCACTAGCTCATAGGTTCTATTCTTTTCCAAGAAATTTATCTCCTCCTTCATTGCATTGAGCCACTAGTCTTTTTCATCATGAGACAAAACCTATTGATAGTTCTCTGGCTCTCCATCTTCACTAACTAGAATGAACTCTAAGCTTGAATACCTTGTTGAAGGTTTACGCATTCTGGTGGACTTTCAAGCCTAGGTATTCTCCACTGAGGTAATAGATTGCTCCCCCTCCTAATGAACTTCTCCATGAATCACTTCCTCATATGCATCTTCCTCATGAATTTCTTTACCAGATGAAGACTTATCAAGATCATCATCATCAACATGATCTGGTATATTACCATCAGGTTGTATCTCACCAACATAACATGTATATCATCAACATTCTCATTTTTCGACTGAAGAACAGAAGGAGTAGAAGTAGAATCATTAGTAGTATCAAAACAAAACTCTAAAGTAGAAGTGTACCTTATACTAAGAAGATTTGCACCTTTCTCATGCTCAAAGAATACTACATCTCTGCTTCTCACTAATTTTTTCTTTTCTAGATCGTAGAGCATATAACCATACTATTTATTCAGATACCAAACAAAAAAAAACAAATGGATTGGTCTTCAAATCAAGCTTTGATCTCTATTCCTTAGGCACATGCATGTATGCCTTGCTGGCAAAGACTCTAAGATGCAAATAAGTGGAATCATGTTACTTCCATGCTCTTTCTAGAATGTCTAAGCCAAGAGGAATTGATGGAGATTGATTAATCAAATACACGGCACATTGCACTACTTCACCTCAAAATTCTTAGGAAGATCAGACATTTTATGCATACACCTCACCTTCTCCACAATGGTTCTGTTGCGGTGTTCCAAGCTCTATCTTCTCATGTCTAATACCATGTTGTGAACAATAATACTTGAACTCATTCGAAAATATACTCACCACTATTTTCAGATCAAAGACGTTTCAATTTTCATTCGGTCTCCCTTTCTATCATGACATGAAACTTCCTAAAAATCTCGAACAATTGGCTTTTTTTATTCAACATATACACCCAAGTTCATTAAGTAGCATCATCAATAAAAGTGACAAAATATTTATTTCCACCAAGTGACTCCACCTGAATAGACCCATAAATATCATAATGTATTAACTCCAATTTTCCTTGCCTTCTGGTGGACTTCCAAAAAAAGGAAATTCTATATTGCTTACCTGCCAAATAATGATTACAAGGGTCAAGAGAAAATGTTTATCAACAGAGAGAAGAGATTTACCTACCAACAATTTAATCCATAAATTGAACAATTACAAAAGATATTTACATCTATATGGATATGAAGTAAATCCATAAATTGATCAGCCGGAACAAACACATCCAAAATGACCAACCACGATCACCTGTAGCAACTTAAAAATTCAGCCAACTCTATCCACACCTCATCTAAATCGATTTGTGAGTATGTTTCCTTGTATCAATCTATAAACATAAAAGTCAAATATTATAATGGATTCTATTTTTCCCTATGCTATTTGAAATTTTAAAATAATGATAACATACCATATCTAAGATGACAATACTTCTTTTGGTCACAATATCCCTCATATACCTCATGACTTAGTATCCACATTCAGTGCTTCCAACTTGTAAAGGACATCACGAAGAATAAACCAGTAAATAAAAATGAAGTAATTCTTACGCAATAAATGTCTACTTACTATGACAAATAAGTAGTCATTGTTAATTTATACTTGCCTTTACTGTTCCCTATAAGGTTTGCTTCTGGCTTTTTTTAATATTCTTTTGAAATTGAAACATCGCAATTTCCATATTTGTCAAGAAATCACAAATGCTAAAATAAAGTATACTTTAAAACAAACATTACAAATGAAAAAGGTTAACTTACGTGTCAGTTATATATCTTATATCCACCCGTGATGTTGTCTTTATTGAGTCTAGATAGTACACAGTATCATCATATGCATTTATAGCAAGTAGTGCCCAATGACCACTAGTTAATAAAATATAATTAATATTTTTATTGCTAATGGAAATTGATAAAAACAAAACATGTTTTTAACTCATCCAAGATTAAAAGGAGCAAAAACTATTTGGTTTGCTTCTAAGACCATCAGTCTACGACACAGGTTTTGAGTTTTAACTTCATGAGAGTTATGTCCAGAGGAAATGAGAGATGAATCTACAAATGTGTATTGTGAACTTTCCTTTGAATCAATAAAGGATGAGTGTAAGTACCTACAAAAGATTCATAACATAAATATAGACGACCAAAATTGGAAAGAAACGTCAGAACTAAAGTCTACAAAAGTAATAACATTACTCATGTCATGTAAGCCATCAAAGTCATTGTCTTGACTTCATCCATATTACAAAAGTTAATTATGTCCTCGTAGGACACAACTCTTTCGACTGATGCCAAAAAGTCCAACTGGAAGTTGTAAAGAAATATTAGACTCTTTGGCCATCACCATCTCAGCATATCCAAGAATGATCTCTAATATCCTTGCTAATATGCTTTTCACAATTCCCACATTTCAAACAAGGATAACGAATATAGGAGCTATTTGTATTAGAAAATCCAAGTTTTATGATGTTTTCCACACCCAATTCATAATCTTTGGATAATCTACTCTTGTGTATCCATGATTTATCCATGATTATAAATCTAGTAAGAAAAGATGATAAACAATGATCAACTTTAAAAAAACAAGTTGTGAAAAACAAACAAGTTCGCAATGCACAGAATTAGTCATTTCTAGATCTACAACATTCCAACTCAAGAAAGTAAGAAAAATCAAAAAACCTAAAGGAAAATCAGAGAACAAAGACAAGCACATCTAAAAAAATTGAACCCAAGGTGTGCACGGGCTCTAATGTGCTAAACATATATTAATTTCAATAACTAAAAATTGAACCCAAGTTTGGCAAAGCATTACTTAGTCCATAAAGCCCTAACAAATTAGATACATTGACATATCTAACTTTGGCAAGCATTTAATTAAAGAAAAGTGGCAAGTTTTTGCAAGTTCTCTAAAATTAAAGCTCTAACTTTGGCAAAGTAATGAATTAAAGTGGCAATCCCAACTTTGGCAAGTTCTTTAAATTTCAATCTCATTCAAGAACAATATGAAACAAGAGTATATTATGAGATTTAATAACAAAGTGACAATCCCAACTTTGGCAAGTTCTCTAAAATTTAATCCCTAACTTTGAAAGCTCAAGCCTTAAACCAAAAGAATCAAGCCCTAACTTTGAAAGTTTATACCTTAAATCAAGAAAATCAAGCCCTAATTTGAAAGTTCATGCCTCAAACCAAGAAAATAAAGAATTAAACCTAATCTAAACAAGATTAAGGCTAATCTAAACTAGAAAATCAAGATTAAGCCTAATTAAACCAAGAAAATCAAGAATTAAACCCAATATAAATAAGAAAATCAAGATTAAGCCCTAACTTTGAAAGTTCATGCCTCAAATCTACTTACCTCAATGAAGAATCTCTTCAAGATTGATGGAATAACAAAGATACATCAAAGAAAAGTGAAAAAACAAGAAGATTTCGAGTGTATTGCGAATAAAATCGACTAAATCTGTTGAAATTTCCTTTAAATCTATCTGATAGTGTTGCAACGCTACTAAAAGAGCGTTGCAACGCTGTTGAAGAGTGTGGCATTGCAATGATCTGCATGCGTGAGGCGCACACATTTTTTATTTTTCCGTCAGAATACGTAGTGTTGCAATGCTACCCAGTATATTCTACAATTGTTGATGTTTTTAAAACGTCAAGAATCCATTAATTGAACTTGACATTTTTAAAACGTCAAGTACTGTATTTTCTAGGAAAAATGCATGACCCCCAGTTTTTAAAATAAATTCTCGACGTTTAATATTATGTGAGAGATGTTGTTAGAGATAGAGTTCAAAACTAAGGGTTACTCTAGTATATTCTGAATCATCTACACTATGTAAAGGTTTAAGTCGTAAGATACCTTTGCTTACACACAGTGTTGTATAGACTAAACTGCTCAATGGAAAATGTTTTTCTTATGTTTTTAAATTTTAAAGTGGGAGGTTGTTAGTGAAAATTGATTTTTAAAAGAAAGTTGACTTTTGCATGGGTTAAGTTGGGGAATGCATTATCCTTTTTATACTCCCATGTTGGACCTTGGATTTGGGCTCGAAGAGGTACCCATGTGTCTAGAGGGAGTGAGGAGATAGACCAATGTGGGTACAGTGAAAATCTCACATGCACGCCATCGTCGTTCGTCTGAACAGACATCGCGAGGCGAGGCGTGTCGTTGGTCTTTTGCCCGTATGCACGTTCTGTGGCTGGATGCCTCCTTCCCCTTCTTTTTGATGTGGCAATATTATTAAACTGATCCGCGACTCAGTCTGTAACAAATTTCTTTTTTGCAGATTCCGTTCTTTGGCTGATCGCCATTTTCCAAGTGTTCGTTGTTGTCCTGTTTCACCATCAGAGGGTTGCCATTTCAAACAATTATTATTCCTAGAAATAAAACTGGGCTAACAAGTATAAATAAAAAATTTTAAATCCATATGTGAAAACGACAAAAAAGTTTCTAAACTCAAAGAATAAAACAACAATTTTAGTATTATTAATTAATAACTATTGAATGAGGAAAACACCCCGTATATAAAAATTTAACTAAAAAAAACTTAACATTCAAAACATTAAAAAAAATGAAAAACTTTGCATGGGATCCAAAAAAATCTAGATTCTCAGTTTTCTTTTTCTTAAAAATGTAAAATCAACTACAGATGACCTTTTTAAAGTGGCTCGATCATCTTAAAATATAAATCTACAAATGAAAATATACTATAATTAAAACTTCTAAAGGTTGAAACTAGGCCTCCAATTATGTGGTAATATCAAGAAAGAAAGAATAGAGGTGAGGCGGTTGAATTGGTTAAGAATGACTTCCAATTCAGTTGGGAGAAGTGGAGGTTTAAAAGAAGAAAGAAACCGAAAGAGAGGGCAGTGAAGTCTGAATATCAAGAGTGAGAAAGGAGAGCTCTCGAGAGTGAGAGTTCAGAAGTCTTTGTCGCGAAGAAGTCATCGCAGTGTACCGTTCATCGTCTACTTCTACTAAGTGATCGTGTAGCAGAGCTGAGCGATCGTGTAGCATTTAGTAGGCGATCGTAAAGAATCTGGTAAGCGATCATGTAGTAGTTGGTAAGCGATCGTGTAGTAGTTGGTAAGCAAAATACAGAAATTGCCAACTATAGAGGAGAAGTTGGCGTCGTTAACAAAGAGCATTAAGAGTTTGGAATTGCAGGCAGAGAAACATCAACAAATGTTCATTTCCTAAATTACGGAAATGGCCAAAGAAAAAGCAAAGGAGACGGAAGAGACAAAATAATCAAATGCCAATAAGATGTGCGAAACAAATAGTTCGGTGAAAGCATCAGGTGAAGAAGTGAATGGTGATCGGAGTGAATTCAAGAAAGTAGAAATGTTGATGTTTAGCAGAAGTGATCCAGATGCGTGGCTATATAAAGCAGATCGCTATTTTCAAGTTCGTAAGTTGATTGAATCTGAGAAGATGACGGTGGCGGTTGTGAATTTCGACGGCACCGCATTAGACTGGTACCGGTCGAAGGTAGACAGAGAGTGGTTCGAAGATTGGGAAGACTTGAAGAAAAAGATGTTAGCCCGATTCCGATCTTTAAGAGAGGGATCGATCGGTGAAAGATTCTTGTCTATTAAACTAGAAACGACTGTGGAGGCATATCGATCTATGGAGTATGCTTATTTCTTACCATTGAAACACCCTTTAAAAGCTGGTATTGAAGTAGATACATTTTGTAGAGAAATGATTAAACTGCACAAGGTGCCGAAGTCCATTGTAACGGATCAAGACAAGGAGTTTGTGAATCACTTTTGACAAAAGTTGTTTCGACTGTCAGGTACCAAACTCCATCACAGCTCAGTCTCTCATCCTCAGTCGAATGGTCAGACAGAGGTGGTGAATCGCAGTGTGGAAATGAATTAGAGGTGCTGCTGTGGTGAGCTACCGAAAGAAAGGATTAATTGGTGGCCTTTGGCAGAATATCGGAATAACACTACGCATAATGCTCCTACTGGCTTGGCCCCTTTTCAGATTATGTATGAACGGCAACCTCCAGTGTTGATTTATTATGGGAATGATTGTACAACCAATGTGAATTTGGGCCAACAAATGCGAGACAGAGATGTTGCATTGCGTGTGCTTAGGGAGCACTTGAGGGTGGCTCCAGATAAACTAAGGAAGTTTGCTGATAGGAAGCGACGTGATGTTGGATTTTAAGTTGATGATTGGGTATGGCTGAAATTGCGGCCCTATTGGCAAATTTCAGTTTGTTAAAAGAGGAATGTGAAATTATCTTCCAAGTATTATGGAACACATCAGGTGGTGGACAGAGTGGGATCAGTAGCTTACAAGTTGAACTTTCAGACAACAGTGTCGATCCGTTCAATGTTTCATGTGACGCAACTAAGGAAATGGGTTGGACAACCAGAACTTTACATTGAGAACGAGGTAAAGGTGGAGGGGGGAGGTAATGATAGGCCTCCAATTATGTGGCAATATCAAGAAAGAAAGAATAGAGAGAGGCAGTTGAATCGGTTAAGAACAACTTCCAATTCTATTAGAAGAAGTGGAGGTTTAAAAGAAGAAAAAAATAGAAAGAGAGGGCAGTGAAGTATGAATATCAGAAGTGAGGAAGGATAGCTCTCGAGAGTGGGAGTTCGAAATTCTCTGTTGCGGAGAATTCATCACAGTGTGTCGTTCATCGTCTACTTCTACCAAGCGATCGTGTAGCAGCGCTGAGCGATCATGTAGCATTTGGTAGGCAATCGTATAGAATCTGGTAAGCGATCATGTAGTAGTTGGTAATTGATCGTGTAGTTCCTTGTAAGCGATCGCGGGGTGTTTGTGGGTGATCGTCTAGTGTTACTCAGCGATCGTGTAAAGATTATAAGTGATTGTATAGAGTTTTGTAAACGATCATTGGGAGTTTGATAAGCGATTGTCTAGTATCTATTTGACTCATATCATTTAATAAAGAATTTGTTCATCATTTAGTTGGTATTCCGTAAGATTGTACCAACTCTTACGTTAATAAAGACTTTCAAGAATCAGTTTCCTAACAAATTGGTATCAGAGTAATCACCTGGGCAAGGATGGTTCAGAAATGTTTTGAGGAGAAACTGGAACAAGAGACATTGGGATTCAAAGTCGAAATACAGAAATTGCCAACTATAGAGGAGAAGTTGGCATCGTTAACAAAGAGCATTAAGAGTTTGGAATTACAGGCAGAGAAACATCAATAAATGTTCATTTCCTAAGTTACGGAAATGGTCAAAGAAAAAGCAAAGGTGACGGAAGAGGCAGAAGGATCGAATGCCAATAAGGTGTGCGGATCAAATAGTTCGATGAAAGCATCAGGTGAAGAAGTGAATGGCGACCGGAGTGAATTCAAGAAAGTAAAAATGCCAATGTTTAGCAGAAGCGATCCAGACGCGTGGCTATATAGAGCAGACCGTTATTTTTAAGTTCGTAAGTTGACTGAATCTGAGAAGATGACGGTGGCGATTGTGAATTTCGATAGCACCGCATTAGACTGGTACCGGTCGGAGGTAGACAAAGAGTCGTTCGAAGATTGGGAAGACTTGAAGAAAAGGATGTTAGGCCCGATTCTGATCTTTAAGAGAGGGATCGATTGGTGGAAGATTCTTGGCTATTAAACAAGAAACGACTATGGAGGCATATCATTTTTGGAGTATGCTCATTTCTTACCGTTGAAACACCCTTTAAATGCCTGTATTGAAGTAGATACATTTTGTAAAGAAATGATTAAACTGCACAAGGTGCTGAAGTCCATTTTCACGGACCAAGACAAAGAGTTTGTGAATCACTTTTGGTAAGAGTTGTTCCAACAGTTGGGTACCAATCTCGATCACAACTCAGTTTCTTATCCTCAATCGGATGGTTAGACAAAGGTGGTGAATCGCAACATGGAAATGAATTGGAGGTGCTGCTGTGGTGAGCTACTGAAAGAATGGATTAATTGGTGGCCTTGAGCAGAATATTGGAATAACACTACGCATAATGCTCCTACTGGCTTGGCCCCTTTTCAGATTGTGTATGAACGACAACCTCCAGTGTTGATTTACTATGGGAATAATTGTACGACCAAGGCAACTTTGGGCCAACAAATGCGAGACAGAGATGTTGCATTGTGCGTGCTTAGGGAGCACTTGAGGGTGGCTCTAGATAAAGTAAGGAAGTTTGCTGACAAGAAACGACGTGATGTTGGATTTCAAGTTGATGATTGGGTATGGCTGAAGTTGTGGCCTTATTGCCAAATTTCAGTTCGACAAAAGAGGAATGTGAAATTATCTCCTAAGTATTATGGAACACATCAGGTGGTTGACAGAGTTGGATTAGTAGCTTACAAGTTGAACCTTCAAACAATAGTGTCAATCCGTTCAGTGTTTCATGTGACGCAACTAAGGAAATGAGTTGGACAACCAGAACTTTACCTTGAGGACAAGGTAAAAGTAGAGGGGGGAGGTAATGATAGGCCTCCAATTATGTGGCAATATCAAGAAAGAAAGAATAGAGGAAAGGGGGTTGAATTGGTTAAGAACGACTTTCAATTCTGTTGGGAGAAGTGGAGGTTCAAAAGAAGAAAGAAACCGAAAGAGAGGTAGTGAAGCCTGAATATCAAAAGTGAGGAAAGAGAGCCCTCGAGAGTGGGAGTTCGGAAGTCTCTGTCGCAAAGAAGTCATCGCAGTGTACTGCTCATCGTCTACTTCTACTAAGCGATCGTGTAGCAGAGCTGAGCGATCGTGTAGCATTTGGTAGGCGATCATATAGAATCTGGTAAGCGATCATGTAGTAGTTGGTAAGCGATCGTGTAGTTCTTTGTAAGTGAGGGCGATTTTCTAGTGTTACTCAGCAATCATGTAGAGATTGTAAGTGATCCTATAGAGTTTTGTAAACGATCGTTGGAGTTTGATAAGTGATGTTCTAGTATATGTTTGACTCATATTATTTAATAAAGAATTCGTTTATCATTTAGTTGCTATTCCGAAAGAGTGTACCAACTCGTTATGTTAATAAAGACTTTCAAGAATCAGTTTCCTAACAAAATCTTATTCCGGTTACACCAATTTTCATTATGGTTTGGCAAACGTGGCCTAAATTGCAAATAAAAAACATTATGACAAATTGATAGCACAAAAACCAATAAACATGGTTAGATTATATGTGAAATGATTAACACACTCCTCTATAAGTGCATTAACCAACAAAGAAAAAAAAACTAACCTACCATTCATTAGAAATCTTTTATTTTTTATGTGAATACAAAACAGGAAAAATTAGGGATTTTGGGATCTCTCTCTGATCCTTCAACCCTACAAAATTATCCATTCTCCTATCTTTCACTTAATTAATGAGGGATGTATACCAAAATGCTCTTAGCAAGATTACAGATATAGTTACATTGTAATTAAACCTTTTAGAAGGTTAACACTAAGCTACAAATGAAAAACCAAAGGACTAATTAGCAACATAAGACTAATGAATTGTAGGTAAACTGATTTTAGAGCACAAGACTAATCAATGCTCAAACTCACTGAAACGTTGCTACTAATGCATTGAAGTTGGGCAAAAAGAAGAGAAACACCATTGCAAAGCTAAACGAAGTAGCTGCTTGCATCGCCAGTCAAATAAGTGGGGTTCATCATCACAATGCTTTGAAAGTGAGGTAAAGAGATGGTGAGTTCATGGGTAACACCATCTACAGATGTGTGAGGTCGTACAAAGATGGGTCATCAAAGTTGGGTTCCCTTTGTTGAAAATTTGTCATTATTAAACTTTATTTGTGGCATTTAGTGTGACTTTTGGGTTTCGTGACTTTTAGTTTTTTTGTAACCAATAGTGATTTTTGAGTTATAGGAGTTATGTGAGTTATGAACATTTGATGACATTTATAGTTTTAAACCATTGGCATTCCTATGGTTATATATGTTTGTAAGCTTATTAAAGGCATGTTTAGTTGAATGGAAAATATATCTCTCATTTTTCATATTTATCCTCCACGTTTTTTCTAACATAGTGGTATCAGAGCTAGTAGAAAATATTGAGAGAAAAATGGCCAACGGTGGGATAGGTTCACTTCAACTACCAATACTTACCAAGCTCAAATATGACAATTGGAGCATCAAGATAAAAGTGTTACTAGGAGCACAAGACGTGTAGGAGATCGTGGAGAACGGTTTCCAAGAGGCAGAAGCTAGAGCTGATCAAGCACAAAGAGATGCGTTAAAGAAGACAAGAAAGAAGGACAAGAAGGCCCTTTATATCTTGTATCAATCAGTGGACGAAGATATGTTTGAGACCATCGCCAATGCGGAGACGTCAAAGGCGGCATGGGACAAGCTCCAATCGACTCATAGAAGAGCCGATCATGTGAAAAAGGTACGGTTGAAAACCTTACGTGGTGAGTTTGAATCTTTACAAATGAAGGAAATGGAGGTGATAGCGGAATATCACACAAAAGTAATGGCTGTCATCAACCAATTGTGATGGAAAGGTGAAGAAATCAACGATGTTCGTGTCATGGAGAAAGTTCTACGAAGCCTAAATACAAAGTTCGAGATTATTGCCACGACGATCGAGGAGACACAGGATCTTGAGAACATGACAATTGAAAAATTTATAGGCTCGTTACAAGCCTATAAGGAGAAAAAGAAAAGGAGAATGGAGCAAACAGAGACCGTTGAACAACTTCTCCAACTCAAATTCAAGGAGGAGAATAGTCGTGGACGTGGAAGAAGTCGTGGTGGTCGAGGCCATGGTGGAAGAGGTGAAGCCAACACCAATGTTTCTCAAAACTCGTCTGAATCCTCAAGAGAAAGAGGAAGTCGAGGTCATGGAAGACGTGGTGGAAGGTCCGAGAGAGATAAATCTCAGGTAAAATGTTATAATTGTAACAGATATGGATATTATGCGAATGAGTGTTACTCATCTCAAACAGAGTCGATTGATCGAAAGCATCAGGACCGATCAACCACTAGCACATCAAAAGCCCATCAAGGGCAATCCAATTATGCAAAAGAGAATGGAACCTTATTTATGGTTTCAAAGGGAGAAGAAGAGAGTCAAGATAGTATGTGGTATCTTGACATAGGAGCCTCGAATCACATGTGTGGAAAACGCGAAATGTTTGTGGAGTTGAACGAGATGGAGAAAGATAATATTGCCTTTGGAGACAATTCTTTGTCCGCCATCAAAGGAATAGGTAAAATTCCCATTCGGTTAAAAAATGGAGAAAATCAATATATCACAAATGTTTATTACATTCCCAATGTAAAAAATAATATATTGAGTATAGGACAATTGTTAGAGAAAGGTTTTGAAGTTCAAATGAAAAACAGTTGTTTGTATTTGAGGGATAATCATGAGAGACTTATTGCTAAAGTCTCCATGACCAGAAACCGAATGTTTCCTTTGAATATATGTAATGATTTTCCAAAATGCTTGAAGATGTGTTATGAAGATCTCTCTTGGCTATGGCATCTACGGTTCAGGCACCTCAATTTTGGAAGTCTAGAAGATTTTTCGAAGAAGAAGATGGTGCGAGGTTTACCACACATTCACAAGCCAAACCAAGTGTGTGAAGGGTGTTTGCTTGGCAAACATCATCGAAGTAATTTTCCGAAGGAGTCTATGACAAGAACAAAGAAGCCTTTAGAACTTATCCATGCCGATGTGTGTGGAATGATCAAACCAGAATCTCATGGTAGAAGTAAATATTTCCTTCTCTTTATTGATGATTTTTCTAGAAAAACATGGGTGTACTTTTTGAAGGAGAAATCAGAAGTATTTGAAATCTTCAAGAGATTTAAGGTACATGTGGAGAATGAAAGCAACCTTACAATCAAGGCCATGAGAACCGATCGAGGTGGTGAATTCACATCAAATGAGTTCAAACAATTTTATGATGAAAAAGGCATCTGACGTCCGTTAACAGTCCCAAGGACACCGCAACAAAATGGCGTGGTAGAGAGGAAGAATTGGACAATCTTGAACATGGAAAGAAGCATGCTAAAGACAAAGAAGATGCTGAGGGAATTTTGGGCGGAGGCCACAGCTTGTGCGGTTTATTTGACAAATCGAGCACTAACTAAAAGTGTGCTTGACAAGACACCTCAAGAAGCATGGAATGGAAGAAAGCCCGAGATTGATCACTTCAATGTGTTTGGGAGTATTTCATATACTCATGTGTCGGAAGAAAAAAGGTCTAAGCTCGATGATCGAAGCGAGAAACTCATCTTCATCGGCTATGATGTAAGTTCAAAGGGTTATCGTCTTTACAATCCATTGAATGGAAATGTAATGATTAGTCGTGATGTTGTTTTTGTTGAGGAAGCCTCTTGGGATTGGAATATACAAGAGAAGGAGTATGATTTCCTTCCATATTTTGAAAAAGACGATGAAAATGAGCCAACCAGGGATGAAATGGGTGAAGGTTTGCCCATTTCAGTGCCACCTCATTCGACCCATCAATCACCATCTGAAGGTTCATGCAGCGATTCGGAAAACGAAATTGGCCCAAGAGGAACTCGAAGTCTACGGGAACTTAATGAGATAAATGAAAATCAAAATGACACAATTCTCTATTGTCTTTTTGGTGATTGTGAGCCTATTAGTTTCCAAGAAGCCATTGCAAGCAAGAAATGGAAGGATACAATGGATGAAGAAATTCGAGCGATAGAGAAAAATGACACATGGGAGTTGACCAAGCTTCTAAAAGGGCACAAACCGATCGGAGTGAAGTGGGTATACAAGACAAAGAGAAAAGTCAATGGCAATGTTGAGAGGCACAAGGCGAGACTAGTGGTGAAAGGGTATAGCCAACGACATGGCATCGGCTATGATGAGGTATTTGCGCCTGTTGTTCGCCTTGAAACTATTCGTTTGATTATTGCTTTGGCAGTGCATAATCATTGGAAGATACATCAAATGGATGTCAAATCAACATTCTTGAACGAAATTCTTGAGGAAGAGGTCTATGTGGAACAACCATTGGGTTATGAAGTCAAGGGTGAAGAAGATAAAGTGCTTCAATTGAAGAAGGCACTTTATAAAAGCACCAAGAGCATGGAATTCGAAGATTGACAAGTACTTTCAAGAGAAGAAGTATATGAAGTGTCCTTATGACCATGCCCTCTACATTAAAATGTAAGGTGAAAGCATACTAATCATTTGTTTATATGTTGATGATTTAGTATTTACCAAAAAAATCTTAGTATGTTTGATGAGTTCAAAAGAGAGATGGCAAAGGAGTTTGAAATGACGGACATTGGTCTCATGAGTTACTATCTTGGGATCGAGGTCAAACAAGGTGAAACTAGGATTTTTATATCCCAAGAGGGCTATGCTAAAGAAGTGCTCAAGAAGTTCAATATGAATGATGTCAATCCAGTTGAAAAACCGATGGAATGTGGAGTCAAAATCACCAAGCAAGATGGAGGAGAGAAAGTAAATTCCACATATTTCAAAAGCCTAGTTGGAAGTTTGAGATACTTGACTTGTACAAGATCGGATATTCTTTATTCGATTGGAATTATTAATCGATTTATGGAGGAACCGACAGCAACACATTGCAAAATGGCAAAAATGATACTTCGCTACATCAAAGGGACGAGGTATGGTTTTTCCTATGTCTCTTCTAGAAATTTTGATATTGTTGGTTATTGTGATAGTGATTGGAGTAGTGATTTGGATGATCGAAATAGCACTACGGGGTTTGTGTTTTTTATTGGTGAAACGGTGTTCACATGGATGTCAAAAAAGCAACGCATAGTCACATTATCAACATGCGAGGCAGAGTATGTCGTAGAAACTTCATGTGTATGTCATGCAATTTGGCTAAGAAACTTAGTGAAGGAGTTGAAGTTTCAAATGGAAGTTCCAATGGAGATTTTTGTTGACAACAAATCGGCCATTGCCTTAGCCAAAAATCTGATATTTCATGGGAGAAGCAAGCACATTGATACCCGATTTCACTACATTTGGGATTGCATTACGAAGAAAGAAGTGGAACTCAAATATATCAAGTCACAAGACTAAGCGCGGATATTTTTACAAAACCCCTCAAGTTGGAGACTTTTATCAAAATGAGAAGTTTACTTGGTGTAACAAATCAAGTTTAAGGGGGGTTGTTGAAAAGTTTGTCATTATTAAACTTTATTTGTGGCATTTAGTGTGACTTTTGGGTTTTGTGACTTTTAGTTTTTTGTAACCAATAGTGATTTTTGAGTTATAGGAGTTATGTGAATTATGAGCATTTGATGACATTTATAGCTTTAAACCATTGGCATTCCTATGGTTATGTTTGTAAGCCTATATAAAGGCATGCTTAGTTGAATAGAAAATATATCTCTCATTTTTATATTTGTCCTCCACATTTTTTCTAACACCCTCTAGGATTAAATAGAAATATTTTAAATGAATTGTTATTTTTCAGAGAAGTTAGACGATTTTTTTCATGGTTGTTGTACTTAAAAATAAACTTGAACAATTCAATTCAAACATTGGTCTAAGAATTTTTTTCACAACAAAAATGTAGTGATTTGAAAATAAAAAAAAGGCTAATATTTTTAGGCATATCTTTGGTAAGACTTAAAGTCTTAAGGGGTGTTTGGCTGACCAACATGAGTTGGTAAAACATCCGAATTCAATGTTTGGCCCATAAACTTTTAATGTTGGTGGGGTTGAGTTGATTTTTTCTACCAACTCACCCCAACTCACTCAAACTCAACCTAACCCTCCCTAACTCCAATATTTTTAATGGCTTTACTCATCAGTCAGTGTCGACGGCTACCACAATCACACTCCAACAACCAACTCCAACGACCACCTTCATGTGATTAATTCCAACGATCAATTTTGGGCTTGGGCAACTACCTCTGATGACAACTCCAACAAAGACCACCTCAGATAATCAACTTTGGTGAAAACCACTTTTAACAACAAGCATTGACATTCACCTCACGCGACCAACTCCGATGAAGGTCACCTTTAATAATCAATTTTAGTGATGATCACGACTGGCGGCAAACTCCAATGGTCACCTCAAGCAATCAACTCCAACCATCAACTTCACTATTCAACTCTAACGACTAATTCCAACGATCAACTAGGATTGATCACATACAAAAAAAAAAAAAAATAGAAACAAAAAAGCTCGTCTGGTGAAAGTATTTTTAAATACAAAATTGAGATAATTAGTTTATAGTGTTAATAATTGTCTTTTATAGCAATTTGATATTGAGAGATTGTTTGAGGATGATTGTGTTATCCTTATAAACTTAATTGTCACAGACATCTAGAAGACCGATTGCTTCTTAACAATCTCACCACAATCAGGTACTATTTGCGTCTACTTGGCTTGATTTACTAGCTTGACTATCTTAATGAATAATATTTTTTTTTATGCATGAAATCAACTCATTCGAAGAGGAATTTTCTTCTCTTCTTCAATCTCCTTACTCTTAGTAGTTCTCTTTGATTGTAATTTGGGATGCTATTATGTAGTATTTGTTTTGTTGAGTGCTTCTTAAAAAAAAAAAAATGATGATAGCCCTATTTTTTGTGAATGTTTAATCCATACATTCCATGACCTTGAAATATGTTGTAGTTTGTTGATTATAAAAATAATAGTGTTTTGTCTAATTTAAGTGCAAGAACTATATGTAGAAAATTTTAGAATGTAATTTTATTTATTGAGTTTATATCTCAAATGAGAATAAAAATTCAAGAAAGTATGTATGTAATTGAATGGTGAAACAAAAAGTTAAACAAAATAATAATAATAACAATTACAAAAACAAATATCATAACAATTTTTTTATAAATAAAATACATGTTTTTATAGGTTACAAATAGCTGTAAAAAAGAAAAAACTTACAAAAAATGCATATTTTTCTATGTTACAAAAAATGCATCAAATATCCATAACTCAACCTAACTCAACTATGTACCTCAAGCATAAATAATTATTACCAACACAGATAATCATTACCAAGTTAATTCAATCGAACTTTGTGTGCCAAAACACCCTTATTGGTTATAAGGCATAAAAGGTGCACACCAATAAGGATATAAAGAGTTGGTAATCAATTATTTGTGTTATTTACGATTTTGGCTCTCGAGTTTAGAGTAGTGCACTATATAAACTTTCTAATTTTATTGTCACCTCTAAATCTGTAATATGATATTTTCTCTCTAATAATAAAATTCATACTTTCTATCCATGGACGTAGTTAACACATATTGTTAGTGAACCATATGTAAATCTTTGTATTGATTTCTTTATTTTTGACTTTTTTATCACTCTTTCATGGTTGATTTCTTAACGTCAAATATCATCTAATGAACTCTTAATTACTTAAATAGTATTTTATTATTTACTTTAGATGGATAAGTTCAAAACTTAAGAGTTAACAATTATTGAGATTATAAGTATAATATTATTAGTTGTTTTAAATATTTTTTAATTAATCGTAATGGCCCCAACATTACAAATAAAGAAATCATGAAAAGTTCCCCAAACTAATTCCTTTAGAGAAGTATTGCACCTTATAAAAACTTGTTTATTTTAATATATTATTAGCACGTTTTAAATAACTTAATAAGTAGATTATTCTTTCAAATTACTATAATTAAAAAAAACAAATAAATAAATTATTGAAGCATATAACAGCCACGTACGCAACATCCATGTTTTTATTTCAACGGTCGAAATAATTCTCACGGAAAATAAAAATGAACCAATCAAAACTGTAAAATTAGCAAATATAAGAATTTTGTTTTTTTAGAAATAGCAAATATAAGATTAGGTTATAATAAAAAAAAATTAGATAGATAAAAAATTGTCAAAATATTTACAAAAATAGGAAAAGAACAAAAATATTAATAGATGCTGAAAGACTTCTAATAACATCTATTAGTAGACTTCTATCAATTTCTATCACTGACAGACATTGATAAATTTCTATAAGTCTCTATCAATCTCTACTGAAAAATATTCGAATTTTACTATTTTACGTAAGTAATTTCCCTTATTTTTCTACTTTTGAAAAGCTTCCTATAAAAAACTATATTTTATTTTAACATGAGCGTCAAAATAAACCCTTTTTTTTTCAAAGGTAAACTTTTTCATTTATGCATACTTTTAAAAGTTTTAATTTAGTATTTATAATTTAGTTGCTTAATTTTAATTCATTGTTCTTTCGTCGTTCATATTTGTTGATATAAAATGTTTTGTATCTATCTGGTAGGTCCTTGATGATATCTAAAATCCATGTGAAGATAAATATTAAAATATATCACAAGACAAATTCACTATAATTTAACAACTTTTTTTCCATAAAGAAATTTCTATATTCTACTTTTTTTAATAATAATAGTAATTCAGGTAAGTTTTAACTTGTAGCTAATATATAAAATAATTTAATATCATAAATAAACTTAACAAGGTACAATCATACAACACATGAATGTGATATAATAAAATTTAGACAAAATTGTGGGTTGCACATATTTTGAAATTTGGACCTAGAGGTGATCCATGGTGGTATTAGCATTGGCGGCAATATTTAGAAAGTTGAGAAGAAAGAAATTGAACTTAAAGTTAGGATCCTCGAATAACCCTAGACCTCTATTCTCAAATAAATTCTTCTTCAATTGAACTACATTGTTCTTCAAGAAGTTGTTTAAAGAGGAAATCTATGGCGCTATCTACAAGGTATCATCCCATTTAGCATAAAAAAAGAAACAAATCTTAATGGTTGAAAAACTATAGCAAGATGAAAAACATTCAAACGAAATAACAACAAAAGGTTGGATACTTATTTGAAAATGATTAGAAACACAATAAATATTAGAATTGATTCAGACAAACTCAGAACAAGAAAGTTATAGATGTGCTTATTTAAAATCGATTGGAAAAGACAACAAAATATGAGAATCAATTTGAAAAAATTGATGTAATAATTAAAATACGTGTTTAAAGAGTTCTAACTATAATAAATATAAAAAAATAGAAAAATAAGTCAGAGCAATATAAAATATTAAAATTACAAAAAGTGAAAATACATCAAAAGAAGAAAAAAATGAAAAAAAAAAAAAACTAGGAAAATTAAGATTAATTGATGTTTGAAAATTGAATCTAAAATACACAAAAAAAAATATATATTGATAAAATAGAATAATTAGATAAATTCAAATTTAAAAAAGAATTACATAGACATTCAAAATTCAAACCAATTGATCTCGATTTTTAGGTGGAGTAAAACTTGTTCGTTATGAAATTTAATTATATTGTATGACAGATTATGGAGGGAATTTTGGGATTTCACAAAAGTCTGATCACATGAAAAATGGAGAGTTTGCTATAATTTCGAAGATTTGTGTGTTTTGATATATTTCCAAATGAAAGTGTAATTTGTGCTACATAACCCAATTTTACAAAAATAAGTCTAAGATAAAGAGAACTTAGACTCAAATAAGTCTAGGGCTAACTAATCAACTCATATAATTATATCTTTATATGTGGTGACTTAAATTTTTTACTTTTTTCCATTTTAAAGTTATTACGATTCTCATGCATACCATCCTTGATGAGAGGATCAACCTTACATGAGCTACGGAGGCCAAGATGAGCAGGAGATTCCTCAAACATTAAACCAAGGTATTGTTGGGACATATGCTCTCAAGCCTCATAGTTATATGTTATTTGAATCAATTGTTGCTTAGTTTTTTATGCAATAATTTATTAAAGAAAGATCCAAGATTATTTTATGTAACTTAAACATATATGTGATTGACATATAGGTGGATCATGTTTAAGTAATAATAATCTAAAAGGTTGGTAGTATATGGATAAGGTTGGGTATCTTATCTTGGTAACTCTACTGATACGACTCACTTTGTAATTGTTACAATTGTTGTAAAGTGTTACAAATGATCTGATCCTGATCATTCATATGGAGACATGTGAGCGGAGGTATCCTATACAAAGAGTTTGTATAATACTAGACAAAAAAAAATTTAGTCTCTATTTATAACGTCATTGCTAGAAGAGACTTATATTTCACCAGGATGACCATAGGTGGCTTGACCATAATCCAGAGTGAGTTGTGAACTCCTACCTATGAGGGAAGTTCTTTGATCTGCATGAGTTGTGAAAATTTAGTTTTCCTTTTCCAATCATCTTCCCTAAAGCACTGTCATCAAAAGTGACATTTTCCGAGTTGACAGGTTTAATATCAGAAAGATAATTCTTGTCACTAGTCATGTGACGAAAGCTTCTACTAAAATACCAATCTCCCTTAGCAGAAGATTTGATGGAAGTCAGAACAATACTGCATCTATTAAGAACATTATTTACTCTCTATACATGTTTTACTTTTGACTTTCTTTGATAACTATTTTGTGAGAAGTGAGAAACCTTTCTAGTATCCAATCCTGTTAAAACTTTTTAACAATTGATAGAAAAAAGGACATGTATGGCCCACTCTTCCACAATATTGACAAACCCATCTTGGTCTATAAACACGATTGACTTTCGACATTAAATTTTTGAAGGAGGTACCTGTAAAGCCATAAGACTCTTGATTCTGAGCTTTAACGAATTCAATGTTTTGCTTCCCTTTGTACTGAGACTGTAGATTCTAAATATTATCACCTCTTGAAAAGCCTAACCCAGAATTATCACCAACTAATTTTTCCTTTGTCAAAATTTTCTCCAACGACTAAATAATCCAGACTACTCAACCCAAACTATAAGGGTTAGGTTGGGTTGTTTTTTTTTTTTTTTTTTTTTTTGTATTTTTCAGGTTGGATTGGGTCTCTAGTTGACCCAATCCAACTTGAATTACTAATATTAATATTTTAATATATATATATATATATACACACCAAGATTTTTGTTTTGCCAGTCCTTTTCCCCCTTTCTTTAGATGTCGCGCTCTCCCCCTCACCTCCCCCACCTTGCTTCAAGACATCAATATCCCTCCCTCGCCATCATCCCTCTTTCAGGCTCCATGCTCTCTCGCCCCTTTTGCTTTAAGCCTTCCACCTAATCAATTGTCATGGTCCTCTCTACCTTGCAACTCATCATTCTCCCTCATAACTCTGATTTCACCTGTACTGCCTCACATCTCTAGGTCTCTGATTCCAATTTCACCCATCTCGTCTACCTTTCGATTTTATCTACACCAGTAGAGAGTCGTTCACCAGCTTCAGCCCTTCTCCATTCATCTACTTTAATCGTTGATCTCTATAAGTTTTGGAAAAAAAAAAAACAAAAACAAACAACCCGAAAACCCAACCCATGTAAGACCATATGACTTAGCACTATTATTCAACATTTTAACATTTTTACAAACAAATTATTTCTTTGCTTTAACTTGGTCAAGTTCACGCTTCAAATCTGCAACAACGGTTATAAGCCTGTGATTGTCAGTCATCAGAGTCAAAATTCTTGCCTTTTGCACATCAAGAACTTTCTGATCATCCTGCCATTTAAGAAAAAGATCTTGAGGATCCAAAGATCCATGAGTAGTTGCATCATGAACATTCTTAACATACACATCATATTCAGAAATCTCATAAGACGAGGTGTCAAATGAGGTGTTACTGACAAAAGCCTTGATATCTTGCTCAGAGTCAGTGCTATCTTCAGACTCATCATCAGATAGAGTTAAAATATAACTTTTACCTTGCTTCTTCAAGAAATTAGGACATTCTGCTTGAAAATGACCATAACCTTTACACTCTCTTTAGGGATGAAAGTCATAATGTAGCAGAAGAAAACAGGACAAAACTCAAAATTAATTTAGGTATTATGAAGTACTCATACACTAAGAAATTCTAGAAAAGTTACAGATATCAACAAAACACAACCTACTGTAAAATAGGTCCTAGGATAAGCATGCTTTTTAAAAACTACAAAGAAAAAAGAAGGAATTCTTACTTTAGTTGAAGACTTGATTGGAAATCACCAGTTCTTCTTTGCATTGGAATTCCATGAATACTACCAAAAGTGTAACCTTCCTATGAGAGACCTTGAGGATTGGTTTGTGGGAACCAATAATTAATTGGAAAGAAGGAGGAGAATTTGAGAGAAAAAGGTATATAGAACAATTTTGTGCAGAACTACCATTTATCCAGCAAAACCATATGTTTTGCAGGTTTTGTCTACCAAAATATATATAGAGGGTGAGTAGGAACATAGAAGAGCCTGCGTTTTAGATAATTCACCTACGTGGGAGTCATCTGATTTAATTAATTAATTAAAATAAATAAAAAATTAATTAATAATTTAAATATAATTAATTAATTAATAATTTAAATCATGTTTAATTAATTAATAATTAAAATAAATAAATAATTAAATCTAACTTAATTAATAATTTAATTTAAATCATGTTTAAATGAAATATCTCTCATATAACCTAAAGTTTTAATTTAATTAATTTAATTTAATCAAATCAAATTAAATCAAATTAAATAATTATTTAGTTCTGTAATTAAATAATTATCAAACTAAATATCAAATATTTAATTTAACCTAAAATGAATCATATTCAGTTGTATTTCTCTCTTAACCTATAGTTTTAATGTGCATCAAATACACATCAATATTAATCTATAGTTTCAATATGAATCTAATTTATGATAAATTACTATTGAAACTCTTTCAAATATTTAATTCTCCTATAAATTAATTTTGAATCACCAAAAATAAATTTATATTGTGAAGTTTAATTAAAATATAAACTTTATGTTATATTGTATCATTATACATTGTATTATTTTCCTAAGTGAATTTGAACATTCAGATTCTATTCAAGACATAGTTACCTAAATTCCCTTTATGAGCTAGGAAGGGGGCCTCATGGATCTACAAATCAAGAAGCTCCAACAATAAGAGATTAATTGGCTAAACTCATGAACCACATTAATCAATATTCATTAACTGTGGGTACATTCCACTAAAGACCCAACAGTTGCATTCTTCTCACTGCAAATATATTTCTTTGTCCATAGATATAGACCAATAACAACAAGTTAGTTCTTTACGACTGTTCGTAATACCAACTGGGTCAAATTACTGTTTTACCCTTGGGTTACCTCTATATACTTAAGTATCAGTGCTTCTCCTCTAATGAACAACCTGTTTATGGTCCAACCATTAAACAGAAATTCCTCTTAGATCAGTGAGAGGGTAGGGCCTTTTGTTCAAATCCTAGAGACACTACTTAAGGGAACACTCATCTATTTACTCTAAAGTTGGAAAGGAGTGAAATCTATCTTGTATTGTTACGTTCTCAGCTCCCCACTNGGTCTTGTGCCCAAAATGGTAGGTTTATTGAGTCGGCGAACTGGCGACTCTCACCCATACAAATCAAAGGACAATCCTTTGTGAATACCAGTTCATAATACACTCAAGATTAAGACTAAATTGACTAGGTTATTCTATTGAAATAGCAATCTAACTAGTCAACGGTGTTACATCTAGTGGTTTTATCTCACAATCCAATCTTATGCAAACTCATTGCATAGGATACCTCCACTTGCATGTCACCTATATAAATGTGTTGGATCATTACATTTGTATTAAATACAATGTGGGTCGTATCTATAGTGTCACAAGGATATGGTACCCGACCTTATCCTTATAGACCGTTTAGGCTGTATCTTGAATACTGATCCCTATATGTCTCTACATATAGTTCAAGACTCATAAAACAACCTAGGATGTTAGTTTATTGGATTTAGTGTTATTAATACATAATGAATAAAACAAGGTCAATAACATTTATTGAAATAACATCAATAGCTCTTCATTGATGACAGTCAATTATTTACACTTACTATCTACGAGTTTTATGGCATAAAACCTAACAAACTCTCACTTGAACTAAAGCTCTAGCAAGTGGCATGTACATAGTCTCAAAACCCAAAACAGTGAGAATGGTAAATAACAACAATAAATTAAGGCATCCATATACCCATTACACATCTTCCACTTTCCCTAGATTATACAATGTACATGTATTGTAGACCTAAACTCTGTAGATGACTCTCTATCACTTTAGCCAAGAAAGCCTTCGTAAATAGATCGACAATGTTATGCTCCAAAGAGATCTTTGTGATAAGCACATCTCCTCATTATATAATCTCCTGTATTGAGTGATACTTTCTATCAATATGTTTTCCTCGTTTGTGAATGAAAATCTCTTTAGAGTTGGCTACTGCCCCATTGTTATCCCAGTATAAGGTGATAAACAAGTCCATGTTTGGAACCACTTCCAAATCATTTGGGAACTTTCTATGCTAAACTACTTCCTTTGCTGCTTCGCAAGCAGCTGCAAATTCAGCTTCCATAGTGGACTATGCAATGAATCCTTACTTGATGCTATGCCATACTATAGCTCCCCCGTTCAAGGTAAATACCGATCCAGATGTGGATTTTCTAGAATTCTCATTAGTTTAGAAATCAGCATCAGTGTATCTCGTAAGGATCAAATCCTTAGCTCCATACATCAGCATGTAGTCTCTCGTTCTCCTAAGATGTTTGAGGATATTGTTAACCGCAGTCCAGTGGACTAACTCTGGATAGGACTGGTAACTACTGATTATTCCCACTGCATAACAAATATCTAACTTAGTATAGAGCATGTCATACATTAAGCTACCCATAATTGAGGCATAGGGAATACGTCTCATATCCTCAATTTCTGGAAATGTGTTCGGGTCCGAATCGATGTTAATTCAACTCCAACCAAAACAAAAGTATTTATAAATCACCAAAACCTATATCTTATGCTAACAAGTAGCATAAGTGGCAAGTACGAAGTCGATCCACATGGAGGCTTATGTCTAATCTTTTCTTAAGCTAAATTCAACTATGAAAGCGATAAAAACGGGGGTTTTGATAGAACGAGAAATATACTTGAAATTAAAAGATAGAGAATAAATGTAAATAAAGATTGGTCAATTTCATTTCTAGTTCAAGTTAGACATTCAATGTAATTTCTATCGTCGATTTCCACAAATTAATTATCCAATCGAATTATGCACATAACTACTCGCTTGATTCGACTAAGCTAGTCTCTAAAATGGTAAACAACTAGCAAAAGTCTAATCAAGAATGCATCCTAAATATTGATTAAAGTTGGAAGACCTAACTCTTATCAACCTATATGCTTCTGATTCGATTGGGTTCGATAGCGACCGTATAGAATAGAAAACATATGCATTACGTCTAAGGATTCAATTGTGTCAATTAGTTGTCAAGATAGCTATATTCAATTAACCGAATTTATCTTTAAATCTAGAAATTAATGTATTCTAGGAGCAGCCATCAAATACACAATTAACTATTTCCACTTAGTAGATCTTAGCTAGACATTCTTATAAATGAATACATTCAAAGCAACATATTCAAGCAAGATTGTAGCAAAGCTAAGAATCTTGGCTATACATGCTCAAAAGATAAAGATCCATAAACATGCTTTTAGAAATTCAAATTGATTCAAAGAAACATATATTCAGATTGAAATTAATTAAAGAAGAGTAGAAAACTCAAGAAATGTACCAAAAAAAAAAAATTCATGAATTAGAAATGAAATTGAAGAAATTATCTCATAAACTCATTGACAAATCCATGAAGAATATCCAATTAATTTCTTATAATAAAAATGAAATGAAAATCTAACCTAGCTGAAACAGAATTACAAAGGAGATGAATAGATGTTGAGAGAAACTCCGGACTCCATGTGAAAATTCTACCTCTCCTCGCTAAAAATGAAAGAAATATTTTTATATTTGCAAGTGTAGCATTGTGACGCTAAGGATAGCGTTGCAACGCTATTACATAAAAAGTCAAGAAGCGTTGGGTGAGGCCGAAACACTGGCGTGACGCTCGTTTGCACCAGGCGCACATGCATCTCCATCAAACTCCGTAGTGTTGCGACGCTCCTTAGCAACTTTGAAACATTGCCCTGTTTGGCTGAACTAGGCTTGCTTCTATCTTTAAGCGTTGCTCTTAGGGTTGTGATGCTACTTCCAATAGCATTCTGGTAAATATTTTGGCTTTCTACAATTTTGTTGATTTCTTAGCCTTTTTTTATCCTTTTTAGCTCCAAACTTCTTGCAATGACTCCAAAACACTCTCGGGACTATTTTATCTATGGAATGAACGTTTAAAGCAAACAAATAACATAAAATCAGGGGATTTAACGTTAATAACATAGTTCTTTCTAAGACCTATCAAAAATACCCCCAACTTAACTGTTGATCGTCCCAAGCAAGTCAAAACTAGAAGTATGCATTGAGTCAAGCAAAATATGAATCATTATTTGTTCATTCATTCATCCATTCATTCAAATTGTTTATGTGTTCACTTGACGTAAACAAAAATTCAATTTTCATCTCTTTTCTCTACGATCTAAGAAGTTTTGATACAAGTAAGTATTTAGAAATTTAAAATTTTACTAACAAAGAGTCAAAACTTATATTTGAAAAGAAAATGTCCTTTTCTAGCAAAGTCATAAAACAATGGATTGCAAAATTTAGTTTATTTAAAGGCCAAAAACTAGTGGAAAGGTGATATTTAACTCTCAATTCCTCTTTGCCCCACACTGGTTCAGTTATTGATCTGAGATGCACCTAACTTGCATTGGAGAAGGGAAATTCTAAGACAAGGGTTCCTTTTCTTTTCTTTTTTTTTTTTTTTAAAAAAAAAACCTCACGCAGGCAAAACTTAATTGACATTTCTTTTACCTAGAGGGATAGCTCTCACACTCACACTGTCGGGAACCTATCACTCTATTCTCGTGGACCCTAACAAGGCACGATGGAGGTAGCTCTTTTCACCTCTATCCATGCATTCACACACACACGTTAGTGAAAGTCATATTATTTTGCAAGCTTGCTTAATTAACCTTTTTTTTATGCTAGAAACTTTTTCTTTGCGTTTAGAAGGCCCCATTTTATCCTCTTTGTCTAAACTTGCTATTCTAACAAGATGGATATTCTTAGACCAAAAATCGTCCTATCGGGTTGACAAAGAAAATTGAGTAGATATGACATTCCCAAAAGTTTTAAGATTCTAAATGAACTTAAAAACAAAGCATTCAGTTTTTTTTTTTTAATTAAAAGGAAAAGAATTTTTCTTTTGAATGTAGTTTCAAAATTTTGTTTGAAAATTTTAAGATGTCTAAAATTTTGCTTGTATCTTTACTTAAAAGAGTGTATCATCAAAATTTCATTGATAAGAATCAAGAGATTATGTAAAAATCCCTTGAGAACATAAAAACAAAATCAATAGTAATTCTTGAATGTTGTGATTTCATGCATTAAATCAATTATGCATATAAGGCAAAATGAGTAAAGAGTCATATTAAAAATGAAGAAGTCATGGAATATCAAAAAATCAAAGTTATGATATGCATATATATCATCATCATAGAGCAAAAAATTTTCAGTAAGGCTCATTTTACAACCCTCAACGTTTAAAATATAGATATAAGCTTGAAAACAAAAAAAGTAAAGGGAACAGAAAATTCTCCTGGTTTTTTCACAGTGGGTGGTTGTAGACTTTTCCTGCTTCAAGGTGTTGTTTTTATTTTTTATTTTTTTTTGTTCCTACACAAGAAAAAGGGGAAGAAAAGAAAAAACAAACGAAAGAAAAGAAATACGCAAAAAAGTTAGTCGAAAAAAATTCTATTCCTAGAAAGCAAATAATGAAATAAAAATAACAATGAAAATGAAAACGAAGGGCAAAGGCAAAGAAGGATATCGGGAAATATACATTGTTGGAGGTCAGTTCGAGTCGGGTAAGTCAAACTCTCTCCAGATATTATACTTGTTGGGGTTGATGCCTTGAATCTCGTAGGGTCGTCTAGTTTATAAACATTGTATGAACAAACATTTATGTGATTAATAATATTTGATATTTTATTCACTCTGTCTATAAAATATATGATATTATAGTTGCACTAACCACAAACCAATAAACTAACATACATGGTTATCGTTGTAGCTTAAACATGTATATGGAGACATACAAGTGGATTGTGTTTAAGTGTTAACCTAAATGGTCTATAGTAAATGGATAAGGCTGGATACCTTATCCTGGTGACACTACAAGTATGGCCCGCTTTGTAAGTATTACAAATATTGTAAAGTGCAACAAATGATATGATCCTAATCATTCATGTATTAGACATGCGAGCAGGGATATTCTATACAAAAGAGTTTGTATAAGATCGGACCATGAAATATTTAGTCTCGTTATATAATGTTGTTCATAATAGATACTTTCATTTCATTAGGATGATCATAGGTAATATGATCTTAATCCTAAGTGAGTTGTGAACTCCTGCCTATGAGGGTGGTCTTTTGATTTGCATGGGTGAGAATGGCTAGATCGCTAACTCAACAAGCCTACCGTTTTGGGGATTCATTTGATCGGGGAGCTAGGAACTCAGCTACACAAGATGGAATTCACTCCTTCTCTGAAGCAGGGGTAAGTATATAAATTGCTTTCTTAAGGGCTAATTTCGGGTCTTGAACAATGTGGCGTCACACCCTCTCTTAGCTCGAGAGGGGTTTAGTCATAGCGGGACTATGATCTGCTGTTCATTAGAGGGATCAGTGGTACTTAAGAAGTTAGATGTAACTACAGGGGCAAAACGGTAATTTGGTCCAACTGTATTTACGAGCAATAGGGTCATCGTACTGTTGATTGGTTATATCCAATGGACACAAAAATATATCTTTAGTGTGAATGGTGCAGTTGTCGATCTTTAGTGGAGTGTCTGACAGTTAACGGATGGTGGATAAATGTGATTAAAGAGTTTAATCAGTTATTCACGTACCGTTGGAGCTTCAAGCTACAGGTCCATGAGGTTCCCTTGGTAGCTCAATGGTTTTAAGTTGAGAATCAGTTTTTGGGTTAATTTGAAATGTTCAAATTAATAAGATGAAATTTAATTATATATGATATAATTGACATAATGTATTTGATACGTTATTGTTTAATTGGAGGAATAAATATTTGAGTATAATTAAAATATATTTTCTATGAATAAGATTCATTGTTATTAAATTTAATATAAATATGATTTATATTAAATGTCATAAAATAGAAAAAAAGAACTATGGTTTATATATTGTATATGATGCAATATTAAAATTATAGCCTTGGACAGAATTATATGCCAATTGAGTTTGTAACTGTATTTTACAAGATGCCAACCTATTTTAACTATTAAAACATGTGTTAACCTACGTGAGTATGTTTTTATCTTTGTTACGGATTTTAATGTTTAATCCAATTTTCTAACAACTTATAAAATAATAGACATACTTTTCATCTATAACATGATTTTATATAACAATTATATAAACATTCATTCCATGCATTAATATAACAACTTATATAAAAAACATGAAATCCTACATATGCATCATTCTAACACTTATAAGATAACGACCTATTTTAACTATTAAAATAAGTGGTTAACCTACGTGAGCATGCAATTTTTCTTTATTATAGATTTTAAAGTCTATATGCTATTATAACACTTACAAAAAGATAACAAACTTATAACAAGCATCTAACATGCTTTATATAACAATTATATAAACCTTCATTCCATGCATTAATATAACAACTTATATAAAAAACTATTGAATCCTACACATGCATACTATATATTATAACACTTATAATATACTTGTAATACATGCTACATGCTTATCCTATGGTGGGATTTTAAATGTACATGACATACAATATGAACACAATAGATAAATTATTTAATTCATACATTATGACATCCTAAGCTATCTAAAAGCTACACTTTATACAATAAGAAGCAGAAACCAACCCTAAACCGCCTCCGAATACTTTGAACTAGCCCGAATCGCTTGAAAAAAGCTTGAACCGGCCTTCAAGACTACAAAATCGCCTAAAAACCACCCAAACCGGTCAAAACTGTTCAAGCCAGTCGAACCGGACCGATCAGTCCATCTGGACCGGCTAAGCAAACAAACCAGGCGCGCGGGTCAACGGCTGGAGCGGAAACGGGGCGCGGGTCGGCTGAGTGGGCGCGGTGCGGATCGAACACGACTTCGGCTGCTGACCCGAGCGAGCTGGGCTCAAAGGTCGGCTGGGCCGCGCACTCGGCTTCAACACGGACTGACGAACGCCGGGTGGGCCGCGCGCGTTTGGGCCGTCAACGCGAAGCTGGGCCTGGAGCAATGAACGGGCCTGAAGAAGCAACGAAGGGGTCGGGTCTAGACCAGGTCTGGGACAGCCACACGCGTCAGCCTTGCCTCACAGGTCAGATCATCCGTCTGGGTCGGGTCGCGTGTCGTGAACCGGGTCTGGGAGGCCATTTAGGGACTGTGAGAAAATTTTCACCAAATTGGAGCTGTCCTCTTAGTTAGAACCAAACAAT
Source organism: Benincasa hispida (assembly GCF_009727055.1). Lineage (NCBI taxonomy): Eukaryota > Viridiplantae > Streptophyta > Magnoliopsida > Cucurbitales > Cucurbitaceae > Benincasa > Benincasa hispida. The sequence continues at coordinate 42,951,065 of NC_052354.1, read as the reverse complement.
TACAGCCTAATTTCGAGTATAAAGACTCCCAATTTTACAGACCCTTCATGACACATTAAAGTTCATAAAACACTGAAAATTTATAATAATTATTACAACCCAAGAGGAAAAACGGATGCCAAAATCAAAATTATCCATTTTAGCACACACAACACTCATCACATGAATCAATACCCACCATATGCATAAAATAACCAAAAGTTGAGTACTTTACGCATGCTCTAATACCAATTGATGGAACGAACACATGCGTAGCAAAGAAAAAGATCTAAACTTCTCTAATTAGATTAATTACAAAGATAAACATGCAATTGAAACAAATAAAAGGGAGAAAAGAATACAACCTTTGTAGACTTTGAATCTTCTTCAAATTAGCTTCAATCTTCTCACGAACGGTTCGTAGACCACTACAAGTTTCTTCCTGACTATTCTCCAGCCTTAGAATGGGATGGTAGGATCCAGTGAGTGACTAATTTGGAGAGGAAAAAGGCTAAAACTTTGAGAGAAAAATGAATGAGATTATCACATGCAAGTTAGGTATATCCTAGACCGATAACCGAGTTAGTGTAGGGCGAAGAGGAATTGAGAGTTGGATATTTCCTTTCTATTAGTTTAGGCCTTTAAGTAAACTAAAACTAGGTAGTCTTTTCTTTTATGATTTTGCAAGAAAAAGACTTTTTCTTTTCAAAATAAACTTCAACCTCTTATTTGCAAAACTTAAATTTCTAAATGCTTACTTATATCCTTACTTCCTTGATCGTTGAGAAAAGAGATGAGAATCAATTCATCGTGTAAGACAACCGAATGTATAGACCATTTGAATGTGAGGATGAAAATGTGCCAACATGAATAAATTAATTTTGAATAAATGAATGAAACTTCAATAAACAATAAACAATCCATATTTGTTTGAATGTATGCATATTCAATTCTCAACTTGTTCGGGACAATCAAGACTTAAGTTGGGGGTATTTTGATAGGTTTTGTAAAAGACTATCTTTTCTATGTTAAAACCCTAAATTCTATTATATTCGTTTGCTTAGTATTTTATAGGTAAAAGACAATCCCAACACTCTTGAAGCTATTTCGAAGAGTTTAGAGCATAATGGAATCAAATTGACCAAAATAGATCAAAAGAAGAGAAGAAAAGAAGAAAGAAAAATATCAAGACGTGCAATTTTTTACCAACTGACATCTTTTGCATGTCATTAAAAGCATATTTTTTTGTTGTCAATCATTAAAAGCTTGAAGTTGGTAGCTGCAAAACAGGGCAGCGTTGCGACGCCATACACAGTGTCACGAAGCTCAAAAACTTGAAGAAAAAAAAATAAAAACACGTACGTGCCTCTTCGCAAGTGAGCGTCAGCCTAAGGTTGCAATGCTGCGACCTTCTTCAATACAAAAACCTAGATTTTCTAGATCTCAGAAGAGGAAAACTTCAATTTTTAGAGAGAGAGAATTCGAAATTAAAGAGTTATTTTTGTAAATTTTAGAGAGATTTTGTCAATTTTTATTCAGTTCTAGTACCAATTATGCAACTATCAATGGTTTTCTTGAAGAATTTCACCATATATGAGTAGGTAATTCTTTTTCTTGGGAAAATATGTAGATTGACACTTTCTTGAGACTTTTCTTTGAATTTCTTTCATGTAGTCACTTTCTTTTGAATGTTCTTGCTGAGATTTCGAATAAAATTGATTAAGAATGAATTGACAACTCAAGATTAATCAATTTTGTATGCAAAAATTACATAGTTCTATAACAAATTTGTAATTAGGGTTGCAAGAATTAATATTCTTGATAGACAATGTGGACTTTTTTTCCTCTTTTCTTTAAAGAAGCTATAATTCAGAGCATTCATACAATCAATCTTGAATTATCAGTCTTTTGATTTTAAGATTTGACATAGTTAAGAAAACCCATGAGTTTATTGCAATTTAGGGATTAATTGTGAAATGTCTTTAAGAAGCAATTAAGACCTAGATTAGGGTTAATTGTTAAATTATCTAATTAGTATTGAGATTGGTGTCCTAATTCTTCTGGTGGTCTTGTAGTTTGTAAACAGTTTGTACACATTGTTATTAATAAAATAAATGTTATTTTATTTGCATTTACTCATATCTAATAAACTAAGATCTATGATTATTTTATATAACAAAAGCATGTATGTGAGACATACAAGTGAATCATGCCTAAACTAATAACCTAAATGGTCTATAGTATAAGGATAAAGGAGGGATACCTTATCTTGGTGACACTACGGATACGACCCACTTTGTAGATATTTACAGGTGTTGTAAAGTACTATAAATGGTCTGATCCTGACCATTCATGTGGAGACATGCGAGCGGAGGTGTTCTATACAAAGAATTTGTATAAGACCAGACCACGAGATGATTAGTCTCTTTATATAACATCGTTGATAATTGAGATTTACATTTCACTAAAACGACCATAGGTGATATGACCTTAATCCTGAGTGTTTTGGGAACTCCTGCCTATGAGGGCAGTCCTTTGATTAGTATGGGTGAGAGTGGCCAAATTGTCAACTCAACAAGCCTACCTTTTTGGGGATTTGTCTGATTGGGGAGCTGGGAACTCAGTTATACAAGACGGAATTCATTCCTTCTTCGAAGCAAGGGTAAGTAGATAAATTTCTCCGTTAAAAGCTGATTTCGAGTCTTGAACATAGTGGCCACACCCTCTCTTTGGAAGAGAGGACTTAATCATAGTTGGACTATGACTTATTTTTCATTAGAGGAATCAGTGGTACTTAAGGAGTTAGATGTAACTACAGGGGCAAAATGGTAAATTGGTCCAGCCGTACTTAGGAGTGATTTGTGAAAGGTTATCGCACTGTTCATTGATTATATGGACACAGAAATATATCTATAGTAAGAAGAGTGCAGCTATCAATCTTTAGAGGATTGCCCGATAGTTAACAGATGGTATATCTCGTGACTAAAGAGCTTAGTCAGTTATTCACGTACCATTGGAGCTTCAAGCTACAGATCCATAAAGTCCCCTTGGTAGTTCAATGGGTTCAAGTTGAGAATTAGATTTTGGGTTAGTTTGAAGTGTTCGAATTAATAAGAGAAAATTCAATTATATGTGATCTAATTGGTGTGATGTATTAGATACATTAAATGGAGCAATTAATATAAATATGATTTATATTAAGTACCATAAAGTAGAAAAGAAACTATGGTTTATATGTTTCATATGATGAATATTAAAACTATAGGTTATAAATATAATATAATAAGTTGTTTATCATATTTATTTGTAATATATTAACTATAAGATAATTAATTCTTTTTCTCTAATAACCGATTGAGTGGAAGGTTATTGGAAGTTTTATGGTAACCGTGAGATAAAAGGAAAAAAATTTTCGATTTTTTTTTTACAAGTTGATTCACTCGGAAAATCTCACGGAAAAAGCTATCAAGTAAAAGGAGTTTTACAGAGTCTACACGATCGCTTAGAGTTGACTATACGATAGTTACTAAGCTGATCGTTGCTACACGATCGGGTAACAATGTCTATGCATAGGCTTCCATTATCTAAACAGTCGAGTACATCGTCTATGCGATAGACAGTGTTCATATCTCCCACTTACTCGATAGTCTACTCGATCATAGACCTCCTCTCTTCCTCAATCCAAGATAACACTTGTGGGGGTGTTTCTACTCAGCTTGTGGATTGAGTGGGACTCGATTGGGTTCGAGGTTTTTCGTGTTGTTGGTGTTCTATTCGTTGCGTTCGATTTCTGTCGTGGATGCATTGGAGATTGATCGAAGGATTCTTGAAGAATGGTTCTTCATAGGTATTCATACTCTATCCCTTAAATCTCTTATAGCATGCTGTAATTTCTGTATATGCATAATCTGTTAGTTTCCGGTTAGACTGTAATTGTTTGTGTTCATTCGAATGGAATTTGGAACGATCCACTTCTGTTGCTCATGGAGATCTGTGCTTATGATTTCCTTCAATTAGGGCATTAAGGTTTTATTCTTAATGAACTATTGAATAATCTAATTACATGATTCTTTGTTAAGTCAATGGTAGAATTTCCTAGCTTACATAAAATCCCCAAGATTTCATTTCCCGTTGAATCTTATCTCATAATCTCTCTTATTTCTCTCAATACTAAATTTCTTTTATCAAATCTTGCTTTTCATTTAGTTAGTTTCTATTTCTTTAAAACAAACAACTCCCCTCATTTAATCTTTTGCATTTTGGAATTCAATTAGTCTATTTTAGGTCAATTAATAGAGGTTCGCTTAGGATCGAGCTCCTACTTCCACTTTAACTACTTGTTAGTTTTGATAGTTGTTAGAGCCTTATAATATTTATTTGCTTGGGTATGATAGAATTAACGACACCTATTTTGTACCGACCAATTTGATTCTCATCAGTCCTTATTGAGCTAACGAGAGGACCTTATGGATCTATAGATTGAAGCTCTAATGATATGAGATTAATTGATTAAACTCTTTAATCAAATTAATCAACATTCATTAACTCCCGATCACTCCGCTAAAGACCGACAGTTGAACTCTTTGCATTGTAGATATATTTATGTGTCCATTGGATATAACCAATAAACAGCGTGTTGGCCCTTCACAAATTTCTCGTAAGTACAGTTGAGTCAAATTATCATTTTACCCCTGTAGTTACATCTAACTCTTTAAGTACCACCGATCCCTCTAATGAATAATTAGTCATAATCCAACTATGACAGAACCCTTCTCGAGCAAGGAAAGGGTGAGGCGCCTCATTGTTCAAGCCCCAAAATCATCCCTTAAGGGAGCAATTTATCTTCTTACTCTAACTATAGGGAAGGAGTGAATTCCTTCTTGTTTAGTTGTGTTCCTAGCTCCTTAATCAGATGAATCCCCAAAATGGTAGGCTTATTGAGTCGATGAATCTAGCCACTTTCACCCATACAAATCAAAGGATTTCCCTCATAGGCAAGAGTTAACAGCTCACTCAGCATTAAGGTCAAGTGACCTATGGTCATCCTGGTGAAATGTAAGTCTCTTCTAACAACGACGTTATAAAGAGAGACTTAACATTTCATGGTCCGGTCTTTATACAAGCACTTTTGTATAAGATACCCTGCTCACCTGTCTCCACAAGAATGATCAGGATTAGATCATTTGTAGTACTTTACAACAATTGTAACAACTACAAAGCGGATCGTATCAGTAATGTTACTAGGATAAGGCACCCAACCTTATTCATATACTACAAATTATTGAGGTTATCACTTAAACATAATCCACTTGTATGTCTCCACATGCATGTTTAAGTTACATCAGTTGCCTTGGATCTTAGGTTAATGGATAATTGCACAAGTAATATAAAATCAATCACCCATTGATTCAATCAACATAAAACTACGAAACTTTAGGGCATACACCACAACAATCTCCCACTTACAATAACATCGGGGAAATATGAGCTAGTGAGACATGTATCCTAGGGAATATACTATACCTTACATGCTCTCAAACTTGCCCTAGCACACTGGAGACATGGCTCTAGTCTTAGACAGTCTAGGAGATCCTCTTAGACTTTAGCCTAGAGAATCCTTTTATATAATACAAATTGTTATGTCAATAAGAACCATCTATTCACCAACGAGATGTACTCACATTCCATGTTATTCCTTCCACTAGGTGCTTACATATGGTCTCCAACTTAATCCTTGAATCAAGTTATTGCATAAAGTGAATAGATTAAGTTATATCTGAAACAATTTTCAAATATCTCAAGACACCTTGAACATATACAAATTATTGCTTCACAAGCAAAATACTGTCTCTCAGTCCAATATAGACCATCTAGGATAAAACATGGATTTCTCTAAATCCAATATGAAATAGTGTAACTTGTAAAAAAAACAAATCTTAAACTATATACACTAAATTTTCATTATTTGTAAGTTTTATTTTCCAACACTCAATGGTCATACCATCGAAATCCCTAATTAAACTAATCAATTGTATATTAAATGTTAATGAAGTTTCATGTAAAATATATATCCCCTCAACATTTGAGGTGTCTTAGGAAACATTTCCTTAGACATTTCAATGTCATTGTAGATTGGTACATTACCATGCCATCTTTAGCAATCACATCTAACATTAAACAACTACTTTGTGAATGTAAGATGCATGAGACAAATTAAACAACATGTCATAAACATATGTATGTGGACTTTTAATATACAAAATCACTTTAAATCAACTATTTGAAATTGGTATCAAAACTTGTATATTGACTTTTACTTCATTCGTAATGAACAAATATCAATATAGAACAAATAAATATCCACGTTTCATTTTCTTGTTTATACAAGAATATCGTCATCGCTTAAAGTCATTGATTATGATACTATATCAAAACAAATTCATGAAATTGTATAGATGCTTTGAACTCATTTTTATAAAAGAAGGTATTCATTTTTACACATCTCATATGCAATAATCAATGCATTAAGACTCTACTATAAAACTGGGTAGAAAATTGACTTACAGTTCATTTTCACCCAACTGCTCTAGTGTGGGTTTTCACCTGACGCCAAAAGTCTTATTTTGAAGATCTATTTCTTCAAATACTGAACTTTCAAGCTTTCTTTTCGTAGACCCTTTCTTATCCTATGAGATTTCCTTATCAGTGAAAGTCTACAAAAAGTTGATTGAGATTGAGTAGAGTACTTTATCTCATAATTATGATTTTAATAACGTTTGTCAACTTATTTCAATACTTGTCATCTAATATGACAACTTTGACTTACAATAAGTCATAGCATAGGTTGATTCACTGCATGGCTCTCTCACTATGGAAAGATTCATAAATTGTCATTTTGTTATCTTATATGACAATAAAGACTTTAGGTAAGCCTTGTTGTAAAGGTCAAGTTATCTCATAACTCTCCCATTACCATGAAAACTTATATGTTTGACAGTTAGAAATTTACGTTCAAATGAAACAAATGATCAACAACACTTGTTAACTATTACGTGGTTGTACTTGAAAAAAAACTTGTTAACAACATGTCTTCCGCTAAGAATGTAACATTTTTCGTTACAAACACCTTGTTTTATTAAGGGTCATAGAATATACCACCTCTCGTTTCCTTAGAGTAAACAACAAAATGGCATAACCATGAACGAGGTTCCAATTTCTTAGAGTTTGTCACCAGCACATGTGTAGGACAACCTCAGATTCTGAAGTGACGTAAACTAGGTTTACGCCCCCTTCATAACTCGATAGGTGTTTTAGAAACACTCTTCGAGGAAATGTTATTCAAGATCGCAGTCTCTACTACATACCTCCAAAACAAGCTAGGCAATTGAGCATAGCTCATCATAGAACAAACAATGTCTAAAAGGTTCTATTTCTCCTTTCTAATGCACTATTTTGTTGAGGTGTACAAGGTGCAGAAAGTTGGGATTGGATTCCATGTTCTATCATATAGTCTTGGAATGCTAACTCCATGTACTCTCCACTACGATTCGATCGAAGTGTTTTAATTGTTTTACCTAATAGGTTTTCAACATCAGTCTTATATTCCTTGAACTTTTCAAGGTCTTCAAAGTTATGTTCCATTAGGTATAAGTAACCATACCTTGAATAATATCTATGACAGAGATGAAGTATTTGTACCCTCATCGAGCTTTTATATTCATCGGACCACAAAAATGCAACTTTGTTTGATACTCCTTCACACTATAGCTACTCTATTCAGAGTGAATACTGACCCCGAAGTAGATTTCCTAGAATCTATATCAGTCTAAAAGTCAGAATCAGTGTATTCAGTATGGATTAGATCCCTAGCACCATACACGAGCATAAGGATGTTTATAACAGCGATCCAATGATCATATCCAGGATTGGACTGATATATGCTGACAATTCCAACTACATAGCATATATCAAGACAAGCACACAACATGGCATACATTAAACTCCCTATCGCTGATGCATATGGAATTTGTTTCACAACCTCAACCTCTTGAGGTGTCCTAAGACACTATTCCTTAGACAGACGAATTCAATGCCTGAAAGGCAACATACCTTTCTTGGAATCTTGCATTTTATATATGGAGACAATATCTTATCTATATAAGATGCCTGAAACAAGGCTATCGTTCTGTTCTTGCATTTTGAATGATTTAGATCCCAAGAAGATATTGTGTTTCTCCCCAATCCTTCATTTGAAATTGCGTGGCTAGCCATGTCTTAATGTCAGCTAGAAATTCTACTTCATTCCCAATGAGTAGAATATCATCAACATGTAGAACCAAAAAAGCTACAGTATTGTTAACAATCTTCTTGTAAACACAAGGTCTGTCAACATTCTGTTCAAAGCCATAAGATTTGATCGCAATATTTAATCTTATGTTCCAGGATCAAGATGCTTGTTTAAGCCCATAAATGGATATATTAAGCTTGCAAACTTTTTGCTCTTGACCCTATGCAATAAACCCCTTTAGTTGAGACATATAGATACTCTCTTCAAGATAGCCATTCAAAAAAGTTGTCTTGACATTCATTTGCAAGATTTTATAATCATAAAAAGTTACAATGGACAAGAGTATCCTAATAGACTTGATCATGGCAACTGGAGAGAAGGTTTCTTCATAATCCACCCCCTCTCTTTGGGAAAACCCTTTTGCCACAAGTCTAGCTTTGTAGGTCTGTACTTCACCAGCTTGGTCTCATTTTCTCTTGTAGATCCATTTGCAACCAATGGGTTTTACCCCTTCTGGTTAACCTACAAGATCCCAGACTGAATTGAAATACATTGACTCCATTTCAAGGTCCATGGCTTTTATCCACTAGTCTTTATCCACATCACCCATTGTTTGTTTAAAAGTCAATTGATCCTCTAAGCCATCATTAGATATAACGACTTGAGTTTCAATTAAACCCATGTACCGGTCAGGCTGTTGCACAACCCTCCCACTACATCGAGGCATTCTCAACTCTTGAAAAGGATGTGAAGAACCAGTTCCATCAATAACTCTTGTTGAAGGACCTACTCGATCAGCAACTCTTGTTGATCTATCTGTAGTTTCTCTGGTGATTTCACATAATACTAGCTTACTACGAGGGTAATAATTTTTAATGTGGTCTTCCTCTAGAAATGTTGCATTTGTCGACACGAATATTTATCTTCCTGAGGATCATAAAAATAACCACCTTTTGTATCTTTGGAATAGCCTAGGAATAGGCATACCTTTGAACGGCGTTCTAGCTTCTTTAGGTTTAGTACCTTTGAACGTCGTTCTTTAGTGATATAAACTACCTTTATGTCCTCCCCATAACTCATAAGGTGTTTCTGAAACACTTTTCGAGGGAACCATGTTCAATATATACATGGTAGTTGCTACTGTGTGACCCCAAAAAGAACTTGGCAATTGAGCATAACTCATCATAGAACGAACCATGTCCAACAAGGTTCTATTTCTTCTTTCTGAAACACCATTTTGTTAAGGTGTGCCAAGTGCTATGAGTTGCGACTGAAATCCGTGTTCTATCAAATAGTCCTGGAATTTTAGGTCCATGTACTCACCACCTCGATCTGGTTAAAGTGTTTTAATCTTTTTACCTAATTGGTTCTCAACCTCTGCCTTATATTCCTTGAACTTTTCAAGTGTATCGAACTTATGATGCATTAGGTAAATGTAGCCATACCTTAAATAATCATTGATGAAGCTGATGAAATATTCATACCCTCCTCTCACTTTAACATTCATCAGATCACAAAGATCTGAATGTACCAGCTCTAAGAGTTCTTTGGCTCTAAGACCTTTTCCACTAAAAAATATTTTGGTTATCTTATCCTCAAGACAAGATTCACATGGTGGTAAAGAGCTTTCTTTTAACTGGCTTAGAAGTCTACACTTAACCAATCTCCCAACCCTATCGAGATTAATGTGACCTAGTCTTAGGTGCCAAAAATAGGCATTTGGAGAAATTTTTTATTTCTTATTTTGAGTGTCAGCTGTTTTAAACATCTCTATATTCAAAATGACTTTCAATTGGTTTTAACACGTATAAGTTATTCTTTAGATTTGCAGAACATACTATATTACCTTTTGAGATAATGAACATTTCATTATATTCAAAAGAAACTTTATAATTTTATTTTAGCAAACATGAGATAGAAATTAAATTCATTTTCATAAAAGGAAAGTGATAAATATTTTCAAGTAAAATGTGTCTATCTCCAATAAATAACTTTATATCTCCCACTGCTTTAGCCGAAACAATCTTCCCGGTCCCTACCTTAAAGGTTGCTTCTTCTTCTGTAAATTGTCTTCAAGAACTAGTTTCTTGAGCAAAAGTACAGATATGATTAGCAGCTCCTGAATCCATTATCCAAGTTAACTTATCATTTTTCACCAAGCACGTCTCAATGACAAGTAAATCATATTTAATTTGTTGTATTTTCTGGGAAGTAGCAAAATTGGGAGATAAAGGATATTTCTCTATTAAACCATAATCTAAATCATCAACTGCTAGTATATTCGATTTCTTTGTTGATTTACCGTTAAAAGTGTCAAAAGCGAGTAAATTTGAAGAATTTAACATGCTGGAAATATAAAAAAATTCTAATTAGTGAATTGCTTCTAAACCCAATCAAATTTTAACAAAGTTATAATGTACCCAAATTTCATTATTTTATTTGCAACGATACTATAGTGAGTCAGAATAAGTGCTACCGAGGGACAATCAAATACTCTTTCACTAAAGCAAGACATTCTTGACTAAATACTATATCCATAATTACTCATATTCCGATAGTCATTTAGCTATCGTTTTTGGACAAGAACATACTAACACTTAGTAATTTTGTAAGTGTAACCCTCCATTTTTAGATCTCAAATTAGCAGCCCCAACGATGCTACTGAATTGGAGAGTTAAAGTTTGGAAATGACCTAAAAAATCATATCCATTTATGGAGTTTGAGTTCTTCCGAATCTCATGTTACAAACTTTCGAGGGGATAGCCATAGTTAAATGACTAACAAGGGCCGCTTAAAGCTAACTAGCAGGCGCAACATAGGAATTTCACAGTCCAAATCACTGGAAGAGACTGTAGGACATGTTCACACATATCTTTCACCCACTTACTATGAACTACTTCCCCCATTCACCTTAATCTTTATCCGTACAAAGACTTTCCGAACGGAGGTCACTTCCAGGGTGACATGAAGCGTTGTATGAATCTCATGGTGTGAACTTTCTAGGGACGTGAGAGTTGAAATCAATATATTGATTTTATAATGAAAAACTTCCTCTTATTCACCTTAATCTTGATTCATGCAAGCACTTTCCGAATAGAGGTCACTTCCAGGGTGACAAGAAGCGTCGTATTTATCTCACAGTGTCAATTCTCTAGGGACGTAAGAATTAAAATCAGAACATTGTATATTTGATTTTACTATGAACAACTTCCCCTATTCATCTAGATCTTGATTCATGCAAACATTTTCCAAATGGAGGTCACTTCTAAAGTAACACGAAGCGAAGCATGAATCTCGATGTGAACTCTTAGGGACGCAAGAGCTAAAAAACAAAATATCGTATATGTTACTATCTCCCACTGAAGTGTTCTAACAGCATATCATATATGTTATTAAATTCCCACTGAAGCGTTCTAACAACATATCATATATGTTATTAAACTTCTGCTGAAGTGTTCTACTTGTTTTTAGGTAAATCTTTACTTAGGAATGTTTCGGCTAATTAAACAACCTAAATCTAGGCGATTTTTCCTAGTATAACTCTTATACTGGGATTAACCTATGATGTCAAGGTGATAAACCAATTTTATTACCTTACACTACTTATGCATGCTCATAAAACTAGGGTTATTGACTTAGACGCCAGTTTGATTTCCAAGTAAGAGGTGTTCTGTAAACCATCAACTTAAGTATCCTCAATCTTGGACAAGATCTCCTCATGTAAGTAAACAACTCTTGTTTTTCAAGTAATCGACCTATTCTAACTCTTAAAAAAGGCAACTGAATTGAACCGGTTAACCCTAAATGAGCATGCATCTTATCTTTGTTATAGATTTTAAAAGTATAGGTTATTTTATAATCCTAACAATTATAAAATAAATTATAACAATTATAACCTTAGAACATTCATCTATAACTTGCTTCCTTAAACACACATGCTTTAATATAACATTTATATTAAAACCTAGCATGCATACTATATACATTATAACACTTATAATATATATCAAATGCATGCTTCATACTTATCCTATGGTGGGGTTTTATGAAAAACTATATGACATACTTTATGCATACTTTATGCACACATAATAAAATAATATCATCTATCACATGCATAATACTTAAACAACACTAAAGTTGACCGGTTTTGGTACTAAAAGCAGAAAAACAACTAAATTATTTCATAATTCAGCAAACAGCTCTCACGAACCGACTTCAAACTCTTTGAACCAACCTGAAGTGGCCAAAAATCACTCAAATCGGCTCAGAAACTCCAAAAAACTAGGTTGAACCCGTCAAACCGGCTCAACCAAGTCAACTGGACTGGTCCAGAACTTTTGGACCGGCTGGTCAACACACGCAGGGCCAATCAGCGGGCAGAGCAGGCGGGTGCACGGGTGGGAAGGCGGGTCGAACTTCGAGCAAGTCAGTGTGTGAACAGCAGACGCGCGCAAGGCTAAAGCAAACCGGGTCGGGGTGTTGGGAATGTCTTAGAACTCGCAGTTCATGTTAAACATTCTATTTTATTAATAACAATGACTTGTTGATTTTGCATCTTATTATGAAAATCCAATAAATGCATCCTTGGCTGTAGTTTGAATGCTGTAACTTTGTGTAGTACATATAAAACAGATCAAGTTGATAGTATATAGCCTAAATAGTCTAATAAGTATATGGATAAAATTGGGTATCTCATCCTGATAACATTGTTAGATGCGGCCCACTCTGTAGTTGTTACAAGAAGTTGTAAGGTACTATAAACGATGTGATCTACAAATCGTTCATGTTGAGACATGAGAGTGGGGGCATCCTATGCAATGAGTTTGCATATAGACTGGACCATGAAAATAGTCACTTTTCTTTATAACGACCGTTTACTATTAAAACTAACTATTTCATTTATTATATAACCTAGGTTAACTCAATCTTAATCCTAAGCTAGCTATGAACTCCTGTTTGTTCGGGATTATCCTTTGATCTGCAAATGGTGAGAGTAGTCCAACAACACTACTCAATAAACTTACCATTTTGGGGATAAGACCGGATGAATAGTTGGGGACATAGCCTTACAAGATGGAATTCATTGCTACCCTATTTAGGGTTAGCAGATAAGTTGTTCTCTTAAGTACTGACTCCAGGTCTTGAACAATCGAAACCCGCCTTCTCATGATAGAGAAAGGATTTGATTCATAGAGATTATGAATCAGAATTGTTCATTAGAGGATCAGTAGGAACTTAAGGAACAAGATGTAGTCACAGGGGTAAAATAGTACTTTTGACCTAGCTGTGATTATGAACAACCTGTGAAGGATCGACTTACTGATTATGGTTATTAAGTGGACATAATATATCTACAGTGAGGGGAGTTCAACTATGGGCTATAGTGGAGATTCCCATTAGTTAACGAATGGGGGTTAGATCGGACTAATGAGTTTAGCCGATTAATCTCGAATCATTGGAGCCCATGATCTGTAGGTCCGCGGAGTCCCCTACTAGCTCGTAAATGAATAAGCTTTAGGGTAGCTTGAGAGATTAATTTGAAACATTCAAATTAAACGGAACAAGAGAATAAATATTTAAATATGATTATTGTGCAAAAATTAAGTTAATATTTGATATTAAATTAATTTTAAAAAATCAAATTTTGAATTAAAATGATTTAATATCATTTTTTTTTTATTTTAGAAAGAAAATGGAATTTCGTTTGCATGTTGCACAAAAATGGAAAATGGGTTTTTTCCATTACCATCATCTTTATGCTCACACAAAAAACATTATCTTCTCTACTTTGATTCTCCAAGCTTGAATTGCAAGCCATGCATTCCATCTCTTTGTATGTTCATCAAATATATATAAAGAAGATTGGAGTTGTTGGAGAAAAGAATAATACAAAATTTCGAGAGAAATTTTTCAGAAGAAGAGACTGTCTTCTTCAGTTGTGTTGTTGTGGGTTTCTCTGGTTTCTTCACATTGTCAAGCTGTTCTTAAGTCTCACAACTCTGCCTAAAGCTCCAAGAGCATAGTAGGGAAGGCTTTGAGGTGGTTCACGTTGATAACAAGTGAAGACAGCAGCTGAACAAGCGTTTTCTTGGAGAGTTCATCAAAGATATGTTCATAAAACCCACTTTTTGAGAAGAACGTGCTTAAGTTTTTGCTAAAATTAGTGAATTAGAAAGCTTATGGATCCTTGATACTTCGCTACATGTTGTTTTACTCTTTCAATTGGTATCAGAGCATCTTTTAAGCTTTCAATTCGCTCTAATTTTGGCAAGGTAGGTGTTTTTTCATGAGATAAATGAAACTGATGCACTGCTATGGTTTTCTCTATTTTAGCATTTTAAGTCTCTTTACTTTCTCAATTAAATTTGTAATTGGATCTTGTTTGATGAGCATTTATGTGTTAGCAAGAGTATGTAATGTATTTGGAGTCATTAGAGTTAAAATTAAGATGTAATTGAAGAAATAAGCGAATGAGGTCGAGTTGCTGTTCGAGATTTTTCAGCTTCTGCTTAAATCTGTTGCTGAGGTCCAGTTGCTAAATGATCGTTTAGCTCCAGATATTATACGATGAGAAGAAAAGCTAGATGATCATTTAGTAATATGTGCTGGTCGTTGTAGTGTTAAACGCTAAACGATCGTGTACCTGTGGGAGCTAAACGATGCGTTCTTTTGCTATATGATAGCATTACGCGATTGTTTAGTTTTTTTCATGGGAACTAGACGATTCGTTGATTTTGCTAAACGATGGCGCTATATGATCGTTCAGCAATGATGCACGCTAAACGATGCGATGACATGCTATGTGATATCACTGAGCGTTCGTTTGGTCGCAGAGTTAAGCGATCGTGTAGATAAATGATATGCGACGCGATGATGTTCTATATGACGGAGCTATGCGATCGTTTAGCTGTGGGCGGATACTAAACGACGATTTGAATGCGCTGGGTGATGGTGTTATGCAATTGCTTAGTACTATGCGATGGAGCTAAGCGATTGCATTGTGATAGAACTAAACGATCGCCTAGTCCTATGCGATAGAGCTAAACGATCGTTCAAGTTTCAGGAAACACTATCTGATCGTGTACTTCCTCTCAACCCCAGGCGATGACACTAGACGATTACATCCAGGTGTTACATGATCGACCTTAGCAGCATATTAAGGTTGGACCGAGAGCAACCGATTCGACTGGTTTACTCAAGGTTCAATCCGGTTCCAGCCTCAAATGATGGTGGTTGGTCCGGTTCAGGCTTTTTTGGTCCGGTTCAGACTCGTCCAGCCTGGTTCAAGTTGTTTTAGGTTTGGCTTGAGTGGTTCGAGCCGTTCAAAGACGGTTATGAAGCTGATTGTAATAGTTAGCTATTGTTTGCTTGTTTATGCCAAAACGAAAACCATAACAGTTAGTATTTAATTATTTATGTATGAGATGTATGTGATAATTAAATAAATTCATGTATATGCATACAGTATGCCATGTAGATTTAAAACCCCACCATAGGAAGCATGTTACATGCATTGACAGTATGTTATAATTGTTATAATATATAGTATACATGTTAGGGTTATGTTTAATATAATAGTTATATTAGATACCTTTGTTGAATGTTGTGGATGTTTAAGCATGTCTAAATTTCGTAAGATGTTATAAAATTGGTTAGACGTTTAAAATCCATAACAAAGAACAGCTGCATGCTCACTTAGGTTAATAACTAATTTTAATCGTTAAAATAGATTGTTGCCTTATAAAATACGATTACAAACTCATATCGATTCATAAACCTATCTAAGGCTGGGGGTACTTAAGTTGACGGTTTACGGAACACCTCCTATCTGGGGATTATGACTGAACAATTGAGAGTTGTTAACTAATTTTATGAGTTTGCATGAGCGATGTGAGGTAATAAAATGGTTTATCACCTAGATATTGTAGGTTAAATCCAATTATAAGAGTTATATTTGGAAAAACCACTTAGACTTAGGTTGTATGAAATTAGCCGTCATGCCTAAGTAAATTACCCAAACATTTAGAACACTTCAATGGGAGATTAACAATATATTTGATATATAGTTATCAGCTCTCACGTCCTCAAGAGTTCACACCGTGAGATCCATGCTCGGCTTCTTGTCGATTTTACCTCGATTGCTCCATACGGAAAGTGTTTGCATGGGTCAATAACAAGGTGAATGAGGGAAGTGGTTCATAGTAAGTGGGTGAAGGAAATGTGTCAACATTGTCCTACGGTCTCCTCCATTAGTTTGAACCATGAGATTCCTATGTTGCGTCTGTTGTCGTTTTTATGCGACACTAGCTAGTCGTTAACCACGACGATCCCTACGGAGGGTTGTAACATAGGATTCGGAACAACCCAAGCTTCAATAAAATGAATAGGGTCTTATAGTTCCATCTTGGATATTGTCTTCTCTCTCGGAGGCATATTCATACCGTCCTATAAGATCTGAAAAATGGTGGGTCACACTTACAAGAATTACTAAGTGTTAGTAAAGATCTTGACCGAAAACGATAACCAAAAGAACTATTGGGATATGAGTTATTCTAGATAATAGTATTTGGTCAAGAACTGTCTTGCTTCTATGAAGGAATTCTTGACTATCCCATGGTAGCACTTGTTCTAAATCACTTAAGTATTGTTGAAAATAAATAAAGATTTATTGGGTATTTTATTAGTTTTGCAAAAATGGATTTAGATTTATATTTAATAGAATTTGTTTAAAATGTTTCAGTAATGTCGAACTCGATTATACATCTGCTTGCTTCTGACAAATTTAATGGAGAGGGTTACTCCAATTGGAAATCAAATATCAATACAATATTAGTAGTAGATGACTTGAGGTTTGTGTTAACGGAGGAGGTCCTCCAGTTCCCAGTTCAACAACGACCTGAAATGTTCGGGATGTTTATGATAGGTGGGTAAGGGCGAACGAAAAAGCTTGGGCCTATATCTTGGTGAGTATATCTGATATACTCAACAAGAAACATGAGGTCATGCCCACAGCTCGTGAGATCATGGCATCATTATAGGAGATATTCGGGCAACCATCATCGTCTGTTAGACATGAAGCCATTAAATATGTGTATATGACACGTATGAATGGTGGGACTAATGTGAGAGAACATGTTTTTGACATGATGGTTCATTTTAACATTGCAGAGGCTCATGGGGCTATGATAGACGAAACAAGTCAAGTGAGCATGAAACTAGAATCCCTTCCTAAGAGCTATCTACCAATCAGGACAAATGCTATCATGAACAAAATCATTTATAACTTAACGACGTTGTTAGATGAATTGCAAACTTATCAATCGATCGAAACTCAAGGAAAAGGAAATAAATGTTATTTCTAAACCGAAAAAGTTTTACAAAGGGTCTACGTCTGGTACAAAACCCGTTGATGATAAGAAACCTGGTCCTTCTTCTTCTTCTAAAGATAAAACCGTACAGATGAAAAATAAAGGAAAATGGAAAAAGAAAATCGTTGCGAAGAAAAACAAAAACAAAACTCCCAAGGGAAAATGTTTCCATTGTGGAGAGGTTGGGCATTGGAAGCGTAATTGCCCAAAATATCTGACTGAAAAGAAAGCAGAAAAGAATAAACAAGGTAAATATGATTTACTAGTTGTTGAAACATGTATAGTGGAAAATTCTCACCTTACTTGGATATTAGATTCAGGCGCCGCTAATCATGTTTGTACTTTTCTACAGGAAACTAGTTCTTGGAAAAGACTTTATAAATATGAGATGACTTTCAAGGTGGGCACAGGTGAAGTCATTTCAGCTGAAGAAGTGGGAGATGTGAAGTTATTTTTTGGAGATTTTTTTATCTTACTCAAGAATGTGTTCTTTGTACCTAAGATGAAAAGGAATCTGATCTCCATTTCTTGTCTTTTAGAGAATATGTATAGTGTATCTTTTGAATATAATGAATTGTTTGTTTATTCAAGAGATGTTCATATTTATTCTGCTATACTTGCAAATAACTTATACATATTACAACCAACGAAAGCAAAAGCTATTTTAAATATAGAGATGTTTAAAACAGTTGAAACTCATAATAAAAAGTGGAAAGTTTCTCCTAATGCCTATCTTTGGCACTTCAAGCTTGGTCACATTAATCTCAACAGGATTGAGAGATTGGTAAAAAACGGTCATCTAAATCAGTTATAAGACAGTTCCCTACCTCCATGTGAATCATGTCTTGAGGGAAAAATGACGAAAAGATCTTTTTCTAACAAAGGTCTTCGTGCCAAAGAACCTCTTGAACTTATACATTCAGACCTTTGTGGTCCGATAAATGTTAAAGCTCGAGGAGGTTATCAGTACTTCGTCAGTTTTATTAACGATTACTCTCGATATGGCTATATTTATTTAATCAGTCACAAGTCTGAAACTTTTGAAAAGCTCAAAGAATTTAAGGCTGAGACTGAAAATCAGTTAAGTAAAAGAATTAAAACACTTCGATCTGATCGAGGTAGTGAGTATATGGATTTGCAATTCCAGAACTATCTAGTAGATCATGGAATTCAATCCCAACTCACAGTACCTGGAACACCACAACAAAACAGTGTTGCAGAAAGGAGAAATCGAACCTTGTTGGACATGGTTCGATCTATGATGAGTTATGCTCAATTACCTCAATCCTTTTGGGGATATGCAGTACAGACTGTAGTTTATATTCTGAATGTTGTTCCATCCAAAAGTGTTTCAGAAACACCATATCAATTGTAGAAATGACGCAAAGCAAGTTTACGTCATTTCTACATCTGGGGTTGTCCAGAACATGTATTGGTATAGAATCCTAAAAAATTGGAAACACGTTCGAAATTATGCCTATTTGTAGGATATCCCATGGAAACAAAAGGAGGATACTTTTTTTTATCCCTAAGAAGATAAAGTGTTTGTATCGACAAATGCAACTTTCTTGAAACATATTAAGAATCATCTACCTCGCAGTAAACTAATATTGCAATAACTGTCTAAAGATACTACAGATAAATCATCAAGAGTTGTTGATCAAACTGATCCATCAACAACGGTTGTTGTCCCGTCACGTCCATCCCAAGAGTTGGGGATGCCTCATCGTAGTAGGAGGGTTATTCAAAAACTTGAATGCTACATGGGTTTAACAGAAACTCAAAATATCATACAAGATGATGGTTTAGAGGATCCATTAACCTTTAAGAAGGCAATGGAAGATGTTGACAGGGAACAATGGATAAAAGCCATGGATGATGAAATGGAGTCTATGTACTTCAACTCAGTCTGGGAACTTATAGATCAACCACAAGGTGTTACACTATAGGTTGTAAGTGGATCTACAAGAGAAAACGAGACCAAACTGGCAAAGTACAGACCTATAAAGCCATGCTCGTGGCAAAAGGTTTTACCTAAAGAGAAGGAGTCAATTATGAAGAAACTTTTTCTCCTGTTGCCATGATTAAATCAATACGAATACTTCTTTCCATTACCACATATTATGACTATGAAATATGGCAAATGGATGTCAAGATAGCTTTTTTGAATGGCCATCTTGATGAAAGTATTTTTATGTCTCAACCAGAGGGGTTCGTCGAAACAGGACAGGAACAGAAAGTATGTAAACTTAATCGATCCATTTATGGATTGAAATAAGTGTCCAGATCTAGATTTAACATTGCGATCAAATCTTATGGCTTTGAACAGAATGTTGACGAACCTCGTGTATTGATAACAGGCAGAAATGCACGTTATCATAGTGCTAAGTTCTTAAACAATGCTGGCTTGCGTTGATAAAACATGTTAAATTAAGTCCAAAAAGCATCAAATTCATAATATTGCGGTCGCATGCGTTCATCGCATAGGAACAGTTGATTTTTGTGTTTTTATGTAGAAAATGCATTGATGCAAGGCGGAAATTGCTATTATAGGAAATCATTGGTCGAACGCAACATTACCACAAGGCTTTGCGGTGATTGAGTTCACAAACATTTTCTCAAGAAGGATTGCCGCAACTTGGTCGACGCAACATGGTGGGCACATCTGGGTGAAAGGCATAATTAATCACGATGGGACAGAAAGTTGATGATAGTCGAATCCGAATTAAGTTGACAGCCGCTAACGATAACAAGTATATTCAGCTTTTCGATGACAAATATTCGGCGCATCAGTCAGGAATTAAAGTCGTCCCATCTGTGCAATCATGAGAGAGAAGCCACCTTTCACCCTGGAAGCTCTATATATACCAAAGGCATCCTTCAAAAAAGGGGTTCAGCTGTTTTACGAATTCACAGTTTTGTTCATAGTTTAGCCTTATTCTTAGATTTTCTTTTTCTTTAAGGCAGATGCGAGAGAAGAAGGTTGTGCCAACAGATCATTTCGGTAAGCTTGGGAGAACATCGGAAGCTTCAAGGATAGAGAGAGGGCCGACGCCTGTGGAAGCAGGAATATCTTTGGAACCGAATAGAGATTGACAGTGTAAAAGCCTCGGCCAGCAAGGAATTGCTACCAGGCTCTCTACCTTTATCTTCCATTATTATTTTGTATTCAAACTCATTTATAAAAATGGAATTTCCTTCTCAATATCTGTTCACTCTCTGTTATTTACGCATGAGTAGCTAAATCTATTGAATGGATTGAGAAGCATTTAGCTAGCACAACTGGGAATCTTCATTCTATGTGATTATCTTGTATTATGTATGCTTCATTCTTCCATTAGAGATATTCGGGAGGGTAGTCTAAGAATAGGATCTAGGCTTGGGAAAGTCAGGTTAGAATCTAGGCTCGGGAGAGTCAGATTAGAATGCATAATCAGGAGATAGGAGCTTAGGAATAAGCACTATTTGCTATTAACGCATCACATGCATCCTAGAGATAGGATATGATTGTGTGCGGTCACCTTGCCTTTATGCATCTTGCATCATCGCATAAGACAAGAGTAAGGACTTAGGAATAAGATCTATGGACACTTTTGTATTCAACACATGTGTCCTAGACTTAGGAGCATCACATTTGCATTGGAAAATGACTTGTTGTGCATGGTTGTAGCATGATCGCATAGTCTGACGCATTCCCAAGTAACGCTAGCTAAAGACCTTCTCAACCCATTCATCCGCATACTCAGTGCATCTATCACATAATCTGACTTTTCTCAAATCCACCGCAATTGTTTATTTTTCATTACCGCAATCAACAACAAACCAACAATTAATTGAGTTACCAGTTACTACAAAGTTTTCTAAAAATTACCATCGCATCCTGTTTTCACAAGTCCCTGAGTTCGACCCTGGACTTACCAAGAAACTCAGTGGAGTTTACACTTGGATTCCGCTGAGGAAACTTGAGTGCTCAATGAAATTTCACCATCGCATTTCATCCATATTTCCACATCATAAAATAACGCATCATGTATACAAGAAGATAGTCAACAAAACTGTAGCATTCTTAGTTCTGTATGTTGATGATATCTTGCTCATTGGGAATGAGACAAGCTTTCTTGCTGACATAAAGAGATGGTTAGCATCAAAGTTCCAAATGAAAGATTTGAGTGATGCTCAATATGTTCTAGGAATACAGATCTTTCGAGACCGAAAGAATAGAACATTAGCACTGTCTCAGGCATCTTATATTGACAAGATGTAGTTAAGGTATAATATGCAAAATTCCAAGAAAGGTTTATTACCTTTCAGGCATG
The DNA here is from genome assembly GCF_009727055.1 of Benincasa hispida. NCBI lineage: Eukaryota > Viridiplantae > Streptophyta > Magnoliopsida > Cucurbitales > Cucurbitaceae > Benincasa > Benincasa hispida. The sequence continues at coordinate 42,929,112 of NC_052354.1, read as the reverse complement.
GAATTTATTTGTCGAAAGAACAATGTCCTAAGACACCTCAAGAGGTTGAGGATATGAACAGAATTCCATACGCTTCTACAGTTGGGAGTTTGATGTACGTTATGTTGTGTACACGCCTCGATATATGTTTTGCAGTTGGAATCGTCAGTAGGTTCCAATCTAATCCTGGACACGGTCATTGGATCGCTGTAAAAAATATCCTCAAGTACCTTAAGAGAACGAGGAACTATATGCTTGTGTATGGACCTAAGGATTTGATCCTTACGGGATACACTGATTCTGATTTTTAGACTGATGTAGATTCCAGGAAATCTACTTTTGGATCAGTTTTCACTCTTAACGGAGAAGCTATAGTTTGGAGAAGCATCAAGCAAAGTTGTATCGCTGACTCCACCATGGAAGTGGAATATGTGGCTACATGCGAAACTGCTAAGGAAGCAGTATGGCTACGCAAATTCTTAGCTGATTTGGAAGTCGTTCCAAATATGCACCTGCCTATCACACTGTATTGTGACAACAGTGGTGCTGTTGCTAACTCAAAGGAACCTAGGAGTCACAAGCGTGGAAAACACATTGAACGAAAGTACCAGCTCATCTGAAAGATTGTACACAGAGGAGATGTGCTCGTCACAAAGATAGCCTCTGAAGACAACTTTGCTGATCCATTCACTAAGGCCCTCTCGGCTAAAGTTTTCGAGGGCTACCTAGTGGGACTAGGACTCTGAGTAGTGTAATCTAGAGAAAATGGGAGAATGTCTATGGTATTGTAGATGCCCTAGTTTATTGTATTTTTTCCATTATGTATCTCAATGTTCTCACTAGAGTTTTAGTCCAAATGGGAGATTGTTGGGAATGTCCAAGAACTCGCAATTCGTGTTAAACATTCTACTTTATCAATAACAATGACTTGTTGATTTTGCATCTTATTATGAAAATCTAATAAACGCATCCTTGGCTATAGTCTGAATACTATAACTTTATGTAGTGACATAAACAGGATCAAGTTGATAGTATATAGCCTAAATGGTCTAATAAGTATATGGATGAAATTGGATATCTCATCCTGGTAACACTATTGGATGCAGCCCACTCTGTAGTTGTTACAAGAAGTTGTAAGGTACTACAAACGATGTGATCAACAAAGCGTTCATGTTGAGATATGAAAGTATGGGCATCCTATGCAATGAGTTTGCATATAGACTTGACCACAAAAATAGTCACTTTTCTTTATAACGACTGTTTTCTGTTAAAACTGACTATTTCATTTATTATATAACCTAGGTTAACTCGATCTTAATCCCGAGCTAGCTATGAACTACTGTTTGTTCGAGATTATCCTTTGATCTGCAAACGGTGAGAGTAGTCCAACACTACTGCTCAATAAGCTTACTATTTTGGGGATAAGACCGGATGAATAGCTGGGGACATAGCCTTGTAAGATGGAATTCACTCCTACCCTATTTAGGGTTAGCAGATAGGTTGTTCTCTTAAGTACTGACTCCAGGTCTTGAACAATTGAAACCTGCCTTCTCATGATAGAGAAAGGATTTGATTCATAGAGATTATGAATCAGAATTGTTCATTAGAGAATCAATAGAAACTTAAGGAACAAGATGTAGTCACAGAGGTAAAATAGTATTTTTGACCTAGCTGTGATTACGAACAACCTATGAAGGATCAACTTACTGATTATGGTTATTAAGTGGACATAATATATCTACAGTGAGGGGAGTTCAACTATGGGCTATAGTAGAGATTCCCATTAGTTAACGAATAAGGGTTAGATCGAACTAATGAGTTTAGTCGATTAATCTCGAATCGTTGGAGCCCATGATATGTAGGTCTGCGGAGTCCCCCTACTAGCTCGTAAATGAATAAGCTTTAGGGTAGCTTGAGAGATTAATTTGAAACATTCAAACTAAACGAAACAAGAAAATAAATATTTAAATATGATTTAAATATATAAAGATGATTATTGTGCAAAAATTAAGTTAATATTTGATATTAAATTAATTTATGAAATTAATTTAAGAAAATAAAATTTGGTATTAAAATGATTTAATATCATTTTTTTTGTTTTAAAAAGAAAATGGAATTTCGTTTGTGCTGTTGTGCATGCAAAGAGATGGTTTTCAGAAGAAGAGGTTGTCTTCTTCAGTTGTGCTGTTGTGAGTTTCTCTGGTTTCTTCACATCTTCAAACTATTCTTGAGTCTCACAATTCTTGGAGACTTCATCAAATGTATGTTCATAAACCTGCTTTCTGAGAAGAGCATGCTTTAGTTTTTGCTGTGAATTAGAAAGCTTATGGATCCTTGATACTTTTGTTGCATGTTGTTTTACTCTTTCACAGGGCTCCTAACAGGTCTATTGGGGTTGATGCCCTAAACTCTCGTTGGGTTCTATAGTTTATAAAAACCTGAATTGAACAAGCGCTTATGATGTAATAAATGAGATACTTTCTTCACTGTCGTCTATAAAACATGAGATGTTCTATTCACTTTACCACAAACCAATAAACTACAATCCCTGGTTGTTGTTGTAAATAAGCATGTATGTGGAGATATACAAGTGGATCATGCCTTAAGTGATAACCAAAATAGTTTGTAGTATATGGATATAGGAGGGAAACCTTATCCTGGTGACACTAAGGATGCGGCCACTTTGTAGATAGTTACAAGTGTTGTGACGTGCTACAGATGGTTTGATCCTGATCATTTATGTGGAGACATAAGAATGGGGGTGTTCTATATAAAGCAGTTTGTATAAGATCGGACCACGAAGTGTTTAGTCTCGTTATATAACACCGTTCATGACAGAGACTTCACTTCACTAGGATGACCATAGGTGACATGAACTTAGTCTTGAGTGAGATGAGAACTTTTGCCTTTGAAGGCGGTCCTTTGATTTGCATGGGTGCGAGTGGCCAGGTTGCCGATTCAAACCTACCACTTTGGGGATTAGTCTGATTGAGGAGCTGGGAACTCAACAATACAAGATGGAATCCATTCCTTCCCTAAAGTGGGGGTAAGTAGTTAGATTGCTCCCTTAAGGGCTGATTCCAAGGCTTGAACGATATGGCGCTACACACCTTCCCATGGCCCGAGAGGTGTCCACTTATAGTAGGACTATGATGTATTGTTCATTAGAGGGATCAATAGTACTTAAGAAGTTAGATGTGACTATAGAGACAAAACAGTAAATTGGCCCAATTGTACTTATGAGCATCTGTGAAGGATTATCATACTATTGACTGGTTATATCTGATGAAGACAGAAATATATCTGTAATGAGAAGAGTACAGCTGTCAGTCATTAGTGGAGTGCTCGACAGTTAACGGATGGTAGATCTCGTGGCTAAAGAGTTTAGTCAGCTATTCACGTACCGTTGGAACTTCAAGCTACAAGTCTATAAGGTCCCCTTGGTAGCTTAATAGATTCAAGTTGAGAATTAGTTTTTGGGTCAGTTTGAACTGTTCAAATTGACAAGAGGGGGTTTAATTATATATGATATGATTAAACTGGTTCATTTATATATGATATAGTTGACATGATGTATGAGATACATTAATTGGAGGAAAATGATATAAAGATGATTTATATCAAGTAAATGAGAAAAATGACTATGGTTTAAATGTTTCATATGATGTGATATTAAAACTATAGGTTATAAATATAATATGATAAGTTAGTTATTATATTTATTTATAATTAAAAAAATTATGAGATAATTGTTGGTGGTTTCTCCATAACCGTGCGTGAAAGTGGGAGGTTGTATTCAGTTTTCATGACTGAATGATAAAATGAAAAAATGTTTTCATTTTGGAAAAGAATCGTTACATCGCTTAATTTGAATACATTGCCTATCATTTAGCTCACGAGAGACTACACGACAGCTTCAAGTGTTTGTCTAAATGATCGTGTACACGTGCAATTATCAAACGATTGTGTATTCTTTCACTAAATGATCGTGTGCCTGAATAATATTCTCTAAACGATCGTAGAAATGATCAAGCTATTTTTCCTAAACAATCATATACCTGCTGTCCTTTACTAAACGATCAAGCACCAAAGTCTATAAAATAGACTCTATATTCTCCAACTTGCTTGGTCGTTGAGTGCGATCCTTGTTTCCTCCTTCCCTCTACCAAATCCAACAGAGTTTACACCTCCTTGATTCTCACTCTGAGAATACCAAAGTCACTAAGTGGTGGTGTCCGAAAGGATTACTTGTTTGTGGAGAAGGTTGTTCGTTATTGACCAGACGATCCTCTAGATGATTGGGTTGGGGTTCGTAGCGACAGCGAAAGGTGCTGGTCCAAGACTCCACGAGAGCGAGAGAAATTTAGAAGAAATGTTCTTTAAAGGTATGTCTCTCATTCCTTTTTATTTATTTATGAAAGCATGCCGTAATTTGTCTTGAAATGCATAACCAGTTTGTATGTTTGTGAATGCTTGTAATTCTGTCACAATGAATTTTGAACAATCTTGCTTCCGCTTATAAGCTTTCTTTGATAAGAGTTCCTTCAATTGGTATCAGAGTCAAATTCATTGTTGTATAGAATAACATTTATATTCTTGGTGGGTAAAGCATGTTTGCATACTGTTTAGGAGTTAAATAGGTTTGTGGATGTGGATTAATAGAGTTTTCTAGGATGGTTGCCTCTGGTTATTGAGTTCTTTTACATTCAAAGTTAATTGTAAGGGCCCCTGTGTTTTTTAGCCTATTAATTTGCCATCAAATTTGTAATTTAAAGTGTTTGAGTTAATGTGAGTCACTTGTGATAAAGTTTCAAGGCAAGAAGTTGCGTATCACTTTGAGGAAGAAGAAGACTAAGTATTGGTCAGATCGTGCAAATGATGGGGGCAAGCGATCATTGAGTATATGATACTCAGTAGCAAGGTGGACGCGTGTGCACTAAACGATCGTGTAGCTTAACAAGCTTTATCGCTCAGGCACAAAGCTCTCAAATACATCTTCAAATCCAAAATGGAGGAATGCACCTCTGTTCGTGAACATATGCTGAACATAATGGTCGCCTTCAATATGGCGGAGATGAATGGGTCACGCATCGATGAGGGCAGCCAGGTTAGCATAATTCTGCACTCGTTGCAAGATAACTTCCTGCACTTTTTCAGTAACGCAATACTGAACAAAGTTGACTATACCCTTACAGCTCTCCTCAACGAGTTGCAGATATTCCAATCCTTGCTGAAAAGTAAGGAGAATAAGGTAGGTGAGGTAAATGTTGCTTCATCTTCAAAGAAGTCCCATCGAGGTTCGACCTTAGGGATTAAATCTGCACCTTCTACTTCTAACACTACTAAGTGGAAGAAGAATGGTAAGGGGAAGGGGAAGGCACCTGCTAACCCATAGCCTATCGGCCAGCGGGGTAGGCGACCAACGCCGGTTGACAAAGGAAAGTGTTTCCATTGAAACCAAGATGGGACTGGAAGTGGAATTGTCCTCGCTGGATAAAGGAGAAAAAGAAGGCTAAAGCCAAGGCAAAACAAGGTAAATATGATTTACTAGTTTTGAAAAATTATTTAGTGGAGAATGATGATTCTACCTGAATTATTGACTCTAGGGCAACTAATCATGTTTGCTTTTCTTTTCAGGGGATTAGATCCTAGCGGCAGCTTGAGGTTGAAGAGATGACGATGCGAGTAGGCACCAGGCATGTCGTCTCAACTGTGGTAGTGGGAGGGCTCCAGTTGACTTTATAGAAGAATTTTATCATTTTGAATGATGTTTAGTTCTTGAGTCAAAGCAAAACTTAATTTCTGTAAAGTGTCTGATACAATATAAATATACTCTTCATTTTGATTTGAATAAAGTGTTTATTCATAAAGATGGTGTTGAGATTTGTTCAGCAAAACTGGAAAACAACTTGTATGTGCTAAGGCCGTTAGCAACAAGTTCCCTCCATAACATAGAGATGTTTAAAACTGTCATAACTTCAAATAAACGACTAGGCTTCTCCTCAGGAAAATGCCAATCTTTGGCACCTTCGATTAGGCACATCAATCTCATTAGGATTGAGAGATTGATGAAGAATGGACTTCTAAGCGAGTTAGAAGAAAATTCTTTACCGGTGTGCGAATCTTGCCTTGAAGGCAAGATGACTAAAAGACCTTTTATTGGAAAAGGTTATCGAGCCAAAGAGCCTCTAGAGTTAGTGTATTCAGACCTTTATGGTCCGTTGAATATGCTACCCACGGGAGGCTATGAGTAGTTTATCACCTTTACTGATGATTACTCTCGGTATGGATATGTTTATTTAATGCAACGGAAGTTTGAATCCTTTGAAAAGTTCAGAGAGTTCAAGGCCGAAGTTGAAAATGCATTGGATAGACGGATTAAAACACTTCAATCGGATCGGAGTGGAGATTTTTTGGATTCAGAGTTCCAGAACCATATGATAGAACATGGAATCGTTTCCCAACTCTCAGCGTCAAGTAAACCTCAGCAAAATGGTGTAACGGAGAGGAGAAACAGAACCTTGTTGGACATGGTTCGGTCGATGATGAGTTATGCTTCCTTACTGGACTAGTTTTGGGGTTTTGCAGTGGAGACTGCAGTTTATATCCTCAACTGTGTTCCTTCCAAGAGTGTTGTGAGAACACCTTTGGAGTTGTGGAACAGGCGTAAAGTTAGTTTGCGTCACTTCCGCATATGGGGTTGCCCAACATATTTGCTTGAGGTTAATCTGAAGAAATTGGAACCACGTTCAAGGTTGTACCTCTTTGTAGGCTACCCCAAAGGTATATGAGGGGGTTACTTTTATGATCCTAAGGAAAATAGAGTGTTTGTGTCTACGAATGCTACCTTCTAGGAGGAGGTTCATATGAGGGAGCACAGTCTACATAGTAAGATCGTGTTGCATGAACTTTCCAACGAAACTACTGAAACTTCAACAAGAGTTGTTGATGGAAGTTCATCTGGTAGGTTAGTTCCACCTCAAGAGTTGAGGGAACCTCGACGTGGTGGGAGGTATGTGAATGCACTTGTTCGTTATATGGGTTTCACTGAAATCCTGGCTATGGTACCCAATGGCAAGGAGGATCCATTGTCTTATCAGAAGGCAATGGATGATGTTGTTCGGGATGAATGGGTTAAAGCTATGGATTTTGAGATGGAGTCAATGTACATCAACTCAGTATGGGATCTTATAGATAAACCTAATGGGGTAAAAGCTATAGGTTGTAAATGGATCTACAAGAGGAAACAGGGTGTCGATGGGAAGGTACAAACCTTTAAAGCTAGACTTATGGCAAAGGGTTCTACCCAGGTGGAGGGAGTCGACTATGAGGAGACTTTATCATCTGTTACCATGTTGAAGTCTATCTGCATCCTTCTGTCCATTTCCGTATAATATGACTATGACATATGGCAAATGGAAGTCAAGACTACCTTTCTAAATGGTAATCTTGAGGAGACCATTTATATAGTGCAACTTGAGGGATTCATAGCCCAAGGTCAAGAGCAAAAGGTTTGCAAACTGAATCAGTCCATTTATGGGCTGAAATAGGTGTCTTGATCTTGGAACATTCGGTTTGATACTGCGATCAAATTGTATGGATTTAACCAAAACATTGATGAGCCTTGTGTCTACAAGAAAATCATCGACAGTTCAGTAGTTTTTCAAGTGTTGTATGTAGACAATATCCTACTCATTGGGAATGGTGTAGGTCTACTAACATCAGTTAAGAACTGGAGTTACATTGTCTAAGGAAATGTGTCCTAAGACACCTCAAGAGGTTGAGAAGATGAGACGCGTCCCCTATGCATCTGTCGTTGGCAGTTTGATGTATGCGATGTTGTGTACTCAACCAGACATCTACTATGCTATGGGGATAGTCAGTAGATATCAATCTAATCCAGGACAGGGTCACTGGACCGCTGTTAAGAACATTCTCAAGTATCTCCGGAGAACGAGGGACTACATGCTTGTGTATGGATCTAAGGATTTGATCCTTATTGGATACACAGACTCTGATTTTCATATTGATAAGGATTCTTGGAAGTCCATTTCAAGCTCAGTGTTCACTATTAATGGAGGAGCTATAATGTGGCGAAGCACTAAGCAGGGGTGCATCACCGACTCCACAATAGAGGTCGAGTATGTAGTGGCTTGTGAAGCTGCTAAGGAGGTCGTTTGGCTCCAAAAGTTCTTGACTAATCTAGAAGTTGTTCTTGACATGTCTAGGCCCATCACCCTCTATTGTGATAATAGTGGTGATGTGGCAAACTCCAGGGAGCCCAGGAGTCAGAAGCGCGACAAATATATAGAGCGAAAGTATCATCTCATCCGCGAGATAGTGCATCGAGGGGACGTGATAGTCACGAAAATTGCTTTGGAGCACAACATTGCAGACCCGTTTATGAAGACTCTCACGGCTACAATTTTTAGGGTCATCTTCAGAGCATGGGTCTACGGGACCACCCACGATTGGACTAGGACAAGTGGGAGATTTTTGTACTGGGCCTTAGTGCCCTAGTTTATTGTTTTGTACTTGTTGTTATGTACACCCTTTATGACAAGTGGAGATTGTTGAGGTTAATACCCTAAACTCTCGTTGGGTCCTGTAGTTTGTAAATACATGTATTGAACAAACGTTTGTGATGTAATAATATGAAATATTTTCTTCACTTTTGTCTATGAAATATGAGATTTTTTATTTGCTTTACTACAAATAAATAACCTAAGATCCCTGGTTGTCGTTGTAACTTAAGAATGTATGTGGAGACATACAAGTAGATCATGCCTTAAGTGATAATCAAAATGGTCTGTAGTATATGGATATAGGAGGGAAACCTTATCCTGGTGACACTATGGATGCGACCAGCTTTATAGATAGTTACAAATGTTGTGATGTGCTATAGATGGTCTGATGTTGATCATTCATGTACAGACATACGAACGGGGGTGTCCTATACAAAGGAGTTTGTATAAGACCGGACCACGAAATGTTTAGTCTCGTTATATAACGTCGTTCATGACAGAGACTTCACTTCACTAGGATGACCATAGGTAACATGACCTTAATCTTAAGTGAGTTAGGAACTCTTGACTTTGAAGGCGGTCCTTTGATTTGCATGAGTGCGAGTGGCCAGATTGCCGACTCAAACTTACCACTTTGGGGATTCGTCTGATTGTGGATCTAGGAACTCAGCTACACAAGATGGAATTCACTCCTTCCCTGAAGCAAGGGTAAGTAGTTAGATTACTCCCTTAAGAGTTGATTTCGGGGCTTGAACGATGTAGCTCCACACACCTTCTCATGGCCCAAGAGGTGCTTACTCATAGTAGGACTATGATGTATTGTTCATTAGAGGGATCAATGGTACTTAAGGAATTAGATGTAACTACAGAGGCAAAACGGTAAATTGGCTCAACTGTACTTACGAGCATCTGTGAAGGGTTATCATACTGTTGACTGGTTATATCCGATGGACACAAAAATATATCTGTAGTGAGAAAAGTGCAGCTGTCAGTTTTTAGTGGAGTGTCCGGAAGTTAACGGATGGTGGATCTCATGACTAAAGAGTTCAGTTAGCTATTCACATACCGTTGGAGCTTCAAGTTACAAATCCATAAGGTCTCCTTGGTAACTCAATGGATTCAAGTTGAGAATCAATTTTTGGGTCAGATTGAAGTGTTCAAATTGACAAGAGAGAGTTTGATTATATATGATATGATTAAATTGGTTCTTATATATGATATACTTGACATGTTGTATGAGATACATTACTTAGAGCAAAATGATATAAATATGATTTATATTAAGTAAAGGAGAAAAGAACTATGGTTTAAATGTGGTATATGATGTGATATTAAAACTATAGATATAAATATTATATGATGTGTTAGTTATTATATATATTTATAACTAAAATAATTATGAGATAATTGTTGGTGGTTTCTCCATAGTTGTACGTGAAAGTGGGAGATTGTATTCAGTTCTCAAAACTGAAGGATAAAATGAAAAATGTTTTGACTTTTGGAAAATAATCATTGCATTGCATCATTTGGGTACGCTGCCTATCATATAGGTCATGAGAGACTACATGACAGCTTAAGGTGTTTGTCTAAACGATCGTGTACACGCGCATTTATCTAAACGATCGTGTAATCTTTTACTAAACAATCGCGTGCCTGAGCGATATTCTCTAAATGATCGTGTAAACGATCAAGTTGTTTTTCCTTAACGATCGTATACCTGTCGTCCTTTACTAAACGATCAAGCAGCAAAGTCTATATGATAGACCTATATTCTCCTACTTGCTTGGTCGTTGAGTGTGGTCGTTGTTTCCTCTTTCCCTCTACCAAATCCAATAGAGCCCACATCTCCTGGATTCTCACTCCGAGAATACCAAGGTCACTGAGTAGTGGTGTCCGAAACGATTACTTGTTCGTGTAGAAAGTTGTTCATGATTTACCAGACAATCCTCTAGACAATTGGGTTGGCGTTCGTAGTGATAACGAGAGGTGCTGGTCTAAGACTCCATGAGAGCAAGAGAAAGTTAGAAGAAACATTCTTCAAAGGTATGTCTCGCATTCCTTTGTATTTATTTATGAAAGCATGTTGTAATTTGTTCTTAAATGCATAACTAGTTTGTATATTTGTGAATGCTTGTAATTCTGTCACAATGAATTTGAAACTATCTTGCTTCCACTCATAGGTTCTCTTTGATAAGAGTTCCTTCAGGGTCGGGCGCTGTGCACTGACGCGTGGGGAGGCTTCAACAAATCGGGTTGGGCCACTGGGTTCTCGGGTCTAGAACGTGTCTACGAATAACTTCCGGGTCAGTAAGCTAAAATCGGGTCTGTACAGATTTTCTTCTCCAAATTGAAGTTGTCGTCTTTCTTGGAATCAAACAATTACAGCTTAAGAATAACTCTAATGACATGAGAAATTAAATGAAAACTAATGGCAAAAGCGTAATGTATCCACTTTAGTCAACCAAACATTCATCACATGAATAACACCCACCAAATGCAAGAAAATATTATAAGCATGCTCTGATACCAATTGATGAAAAATAAAGAGAAGCATGCATAACGGAAGCAAGGATCGATAACGTTCTTATTACATAAAAGACAAGAATAAGCATACATAAACGGTTAGAAATTACAACCTTTATAGAATCTACCACAATCTTCCTCTCCCGAGCTCGATCGACACCATCAACGGTAAATCCTCGCTAATCTTCAATTGAAGAATATGGTGGTGGGACTGTTTTGTTAGTGAAGACAAGGGAATTTCACTTTAGAATAGTGGAAGAGTAAAGAGATTTTGGTAGAAGAGTCAAGTGAAAAGTCTAATAAACATAAGTTTTTCCACATTTCAAAAACCAAACTATTTAAAGACAAATTACATGCAAAATCCTATCTTGCATGTCTTCCAGCTTAAACTCGCATGTAATCTTTAGGTGTCAAGCTTGGGAAGTATCACTTCAAAGTCCACTTAGTTAGTGGGAAAATCCAAAAATTCAATTTTTTCACTAATTAATTTAAAAATATAAATAAAACAAACTTTTATGAAAAAAATTTCATAATTTAGAAAATATTTAAAAATAAATTTAATATCACATATTAAATTATTTTTGACACCCAACTTTGATTAATCACATTAATCAAGTTTGCATTAATCAAGTTTAAAAATTATTTTCATGCTAACATTTAAGAATACTCTAAAAAATAATTAATAAATTAATAATTTCATTGTAAATTATATCTAACGTTCCCTAATGCCTCAATTTAAATATTTCTTACAACATTCCCTAATGCCCAAATTTGAACATTTCAAATTCTTACTTCACCTATTTCTTCAATTTTGTCCATAGTGAGCTAGCAAGGAGACTCAATGGACCTATATATCATGGGCTCTAACGATCCGAGACTAACCTGTCAAACTCTTTAACCTAGTTAATCAACATTCCTTTCTAACAGGATTGTCCACTATAGTTGTAGTTGCACTCCCCAAACTGTAGATATATTATGTGTTCATTTGATATTGAAGGAACTCGTTTTTCAGAGATCCCTGAGTGAAAGCGGATCGTCCAAATTCTTTTTTGATTGAAAAAACAAATTTACAGTAAACATACAAGATATGCATTCTTAAATAAATCACAACATTCTATTTATTAAGAAATAGAGTTCAAGAGATACTACCTTTGAAGAACCCTTCTTCTTGTAAATCCTTCAACCTGTCAAGAACCTCAAACTCAGTAAGCCTTAACAACTCTCTTAAAGAATTCTTGAACCAACAAGACACACAACCACTAAGAGCCTTTGGTATTCTCAGGGTGAGAGTCCAAGAGTGGTGGGCTCTGATTATTCGCACTACAAATATATTTATATGTCCATTGGATATAACCAATCAACAGTACGATGATCGTTCACAAATTGCTCGTAAGTACAGGTAGGCCAAAAAAACCGTTTTGCCCCTGTAGTTACCTCTAACTCCTTAAGTACTACTATGACTAAAGCTCTCTCGAGCCAGGAGAAGGTGTGGCGCGACATTGTTCAAGACCCCGAATCGATCCTTAAGGGAGCCACTTATCTACTTATCCATACTTCACGAAAGAAGTGAACTCTATCTTGTGTAGTTGTGTTCCCAACTCCCCAATCAGACGAATCCCCAAAATGGTAGGCTTGTTGAGTCAGTGATCTAGCAACTCTCACCATACAAATCAAAGGACCGCCTTCATAGGCAGGAGTTTACAACTCACTTAGGATTAAGGTCATGTTACCTATGGTCATCCTAGTGAAATGAAAGTCTCTATTATGAATGATGTCATATAATGAGACTAAATATTTCGTGATCCGGTCTTATACAAACTTCTTTGTATAGAATATCCCTGCTCGCATGTCTAATACATGAATGATCAGGATCAGATCATTTGTAGCACTTTACAATATTTGTAACACCTACAAAGCGGGTCATACTCGTAGTGTCACTAGGATAAGCTACCCAGCCTTATCCATATACTACAGACCATTTAGGTTATCACTTAAACATGATCCACCTATATGTCACCACATACATGTTTAAGTTACAACAATAACCTTGGATGTTAGTTTATTAGTTTGTGATTAATGCAACTAAAATATCACACACTTTATAGACAAAGTGAATAAAAATATCATATATTATTAATCACATAAGAGTTTGTTCAAACACTATTTATAAACTATAGGACTCTACAAAATTTAGGGCATCAACCCTAACAATCTCCCACTTGTCCTAAAGCTAGTGGGGTGTACAAGATAATAAAAATACAAATACACAAAATAATAAACTAGGGCATAATACACCCAGAATAAGATCTCCCACTTGCCTTAGTCTAGCCATGTTCTGTCCCATAGACCCATACTCTGCAAGTGACCCTCAAACACTGTAACCGTGAGGGCCTTTGTAAACAGATCAACAATGTTGTGCTTCGAAGCTATCTTTGTGACAATCACGTCCCCTCGATGCACAATCTCTCGGATGAGATGATACTTTCGCTCTATGTGTTTTTCGTGCTTATGACTCTTAGGCTCTTGGGAATTAGCCACAGCACAACTATTATCACAATAAAGTGTGATGGGCTTTGACATGTCTGAAATAACTTCCAGATCAGTCAAGAATTTCTGAGCCAAATGGCCTCCTTAGTAGCTTCATAAGCCGCTACATACTTAGTCTCCATGGTGGAGTTCGTGATGCACCCCTACTTGGTGCTTCACCATACTACTGCCCCTCTATTAAAAGTGAACACCGATCCTGATGTGGATTTCTGGAAATACCTATTAGTCTAAAAATCAGAGTCCGTGTATTCTATAAAGATCAAATCCGTAGAACCATACACAAGCATGTAGTTCCACGTTCTCTGTAGATACTTAAGAATGTTCTTAACGGTTTTTCAGTGATCTAATCCTTGATTAGACTGATATCTACTGATTATCCCCACTGCATAGTAGATGTCAAGTCTAGTACATAACTTCACATACATTAAACTGCCCACGACAGATGCATAGAGGACCCGTCTCATATCCTCAACCTCTTGAGGTGCCTTAGGAAACTGTTCCTTAGACAAAGTAACTCTGTGCCTAAAATGCAATAGGCCCCTCTTGGAGTTCTGCATCAAATATTTGGCAAGCATCTTGTCAATATACGACACTAGAGACAGTGCTCACATTTTGTTCTTTCGATCTCGAAAGATTTGAATACTAAGATCAAATTGAGCCTCTCCCAAATCTTTCATTTATAATTGGGTCACTAGCCAGTTCTTAATTGTAGTCAGTAAACCTACATCATTTCCAATGAGTAGGATATTATCTACATACAACATTAGAAAAACTACTAAATTGTTGATGATCTTCTTGTAGACATAAGACTCGTCAATGTTTTGATCAAAGCCATAAGATTTGATCGTAGTATCAAACCTTATATTCCAAGATCGAGATGCCTGTTTCAGTCCATAAATGGACTGATTAAGCTTGCAAACCTTTTACTCTTGATCTTGGATTATGAATCCCTCGGACTGCACCACATAAATGGTCTCCTCAAGATTGTCATTCAGAAAAGTAGTCTTGACATTCATTTGCCATATCTCATAGTCATAATATGAGGCACTAGATAGGAGGATCCAAACAACTTTAGCATGACAACAGGCGAAAAAGTCTCCTCATAGTCGACTCCCTTAACCTGGGTATAACCCTTTGCCACCAGTCTACCCTTGATGGTTTGCACCATCTCATCAGCACCTTGTTTCCTCTTGTATATCCATTTACAACCTATGGGTTTAACCCTATTAGGGTGATCTACAAGATCCTATACTGAATTAAAGTACATAGTAGAGGTGATCATCGGTCAGTCGGAGTCGGTTTTCCGACCAGACCGACCATAAACCGACCAGGATCGGTTTGGAATATATCTAAATCGGTCCCACCCAATAAATGAACGAAAACACGACCGACCAACCGATCGGTTGGTCGGTCGGTTTTGTCGGGTTAGAGTTATACTTTTTTTTTCCTTTTTTCTTCCTTTAAAAGAAATTTTATTTATTTATTAAAATTCTAAGAAAAATTTCAATTATAAATTATAAATCGTTATAAATTTTTTTTGCTATTAGGTAGAAGTCGTTATAAATAGCAATTTTTAATAATAAAAAAACCAACTATTTATTAACTTCCTTATCAATCATGTTTAGTTTTCTCTTTTAATTTGTGATTGTGAGTCAAAATTCAAGATACTATTTCACATTTTATTATTTTAATACTTATGGAATAGAGCTAGCCTAGAGATATTAAAAATAAGATATTGATATGATTTGATTTGACAACCCTTAATATTTAACAATTAACATGTACATTTTTTGGGATCGTGTTACTACTTGCTTCGCTTAATTGCTTAAAGAACCTTTAATACATATTACATATATAATTGAAAACAAAACTAATACGAGAGTCGAGAGTGTACGTCACAAATAGAAATGTCACATGACACATAGTCACACTCACATACAATACAATCAAACTAGAAATCACAACATAGAGTCAATTGTCAAATACAACCCAATTACAATAAAACAAAAAGTCAATTGTCAAATACAACCCAATTACAATAAAACATAAAGTCAATTGTCAAAACAACCCAGTTACAATAAAATTAAATGATAAATGTTTAATCGTTAATGGACAACTTTGCAAAATTTGGAAGGTCTTGAATGTCTTTTTCATTGTCCATGACCGCTCTAAATCCTATATAATTAAGATTAAGAAGAGAAAGACAACCTCATTAAGATTTTAATCTAACAAGTTACAACTACAAAATATAAATGATGAATAAATACCTTCTTCAAATAATGAAGCTTCTTCCATGTCATGCTGAACTTCAAGATCTATTAGACCAAAATTTAGTCAATTTTGAGTACAAATGAGAGCTTCCATTGTTTTTGGAGCCAATGAACAATGTGATGAATCAACAACACATCCTCCTGTACTAAAAGCCGACTCAGACGCTATAGTAGATACTAGAATTATCAAAATATCTTTAGCCATACGACTAAGAACTCAAACCGATGACTGTTCCTCTTCCACCATTGAAGTATGTCAAAATCACCTTCATTCTTAACATTCGCTTCCAACAAATAAATATCAATCTCTAACCCCTGTTCGAAAGGTGTAGTCTCATCGCCTTCAAAATAAAAATCAATTGTATCATAGACAAAGTCTTTACCAACCTTTTCAGTTGGATCACAATCAATCATGGTCTCCGAGGCTGGGACAATTGGTGTATTAGTAGCAATACTACCACTCTCACTCCCACTCTGAGTATGAGTAATACTATACTCATGAAAGAGACGTCTACAACATTGTTCCACTACATTTCCCACAGATTTGGCAACTTCTAGCCCAAAAAATTTTTTAAGACAAAAAGATATAAACCTTAGCTTTTTTCGAGGATCTAGCACAATAGCAATATACAACAACAAATTATTTTTTTCATAGTTCCCCCAATACTTCACAAATTTGGCCTTCATACTCTTGGCCATTCCAACTAGCATTTCATTGTCGATGTCACATCATAAAAGACCTTTAAAAACCTAATCAATCTTAGCATTTGTCCAATCTTCCTTATTTGGTGACAAATCGTGTCTATAAGACGCATCTTCATCTTCTAATCTATCAAAACCCTTTTCAAACTTTACAGCTGCCTCAAGCATCAAATATGTAGAGTTCCATCTAGTGGGAACATCAAGACACACATAACTCTTACAAGAAATTTTTTCAATTTCAATGCACTTTTTAAATTTAAAAAACGTGCAGGAGAATATCTTATAAACTGTACAGCATATCGAATCCTTTCAATGCAATCATTATGTTCCTTAAATGCATCACATACTATGAGATTTAATATATGAGCACAACAACGGACATGCATAAATTTCACCAAACAATAATCCCTTATTGAATCTTTTCAAAAGATAAGCAATGATAATATCATTCGAGCTTGCATTATCAACAGCCAAAGTCATTACCCTTTCAATGCCTCAATCCTTCAAATTCTTTTTTATGGTTTTACCAATAGTATCGCCTTTATGATTCTCAATTGGAAAAATACTAAGTATTCTTTTATGTAATCTCCAATCAAAATCTATGAAATGGGCAGTTAAGACCATGTAATTTATATTTTGTTCCAATGTCCAACAATCTGTAGTGAGAGAAACTCTATACTTGCTATTCACAAATATGTCTTTCAAACACTTTTTCTCATTAACATACAACTTGAGCACATCTCTAGCCACAGTAAATCGAGACAGAACAACAAATCTAGGTTGACTTGCATATGTTAATCTATCGATAAATTTCTTAAATCATTTACCTTCTACAAACTTGGTAAGGGTATTTTTTACAATTTTCCAAATGATTCTTCATAGTCCCAGTACCATTACGTTTGTAATGACATGCATAGATAACTCCACAGTACTTACATTGAGCATGAGGGTCTTTAGGATCACCTTTTAGCTTCTCGAAATGATCCCAAACCATGGATTTTTTTCACCGCCATCCTTCTTTTCGATGGATTTGGAACATCTGACTCATTTGTTGAATCAACATCAATGATATTTGTATTGGCATCCGTTTCTTCTTCATCTCGTTCAATTTTTTGAAGCATCAGTTGCAGTTCCATCAAACTCCATATCCGTTGAATCCATGTAGCTGAACCACAACATGACAGAAGACGTCACTCGTCAGTATCACACAATTCACAAAAATTCAAAGGATTTCAGCTTTACATAAACTCAGTAAGATTGTTAAGTCAATCACTAACCACACATCCATAAATCAAAGTCAATCCATAATTTCCATTATTTTCAAACTAATTTCCATTTAGAATACATTACAAAATACAAAGAACGGCTGAAAATCGGACCTGGGGCTGAAAATTGAAAGGAAGGTCTTTACAGTTGCACGAAGACGAGCATGAAGGCGGTGCAAAAGGAAGGAAGGAATGACACGACCATGACTAAGAACGGCTACGAAGAACTGAAGAAGACAAGCAGCGGCGTACGGTTGCCTCTGAAAATCGGACTGCGAAAGGGACTGCGAAGACGAGCAGCGACGTACGGTTGCCTCTGAAAATCAGATTGTGAAAGGGACTGCGAAGACGAGTAGCGACCGTGGTGTACGGTTGCCTCTGAAAATTGGACCTTCCACAATTTGTAAGTGAAGGAGAAGGATTATTAGCAAGCAAGGAAGAGGAATGGAAGAAGGAAGAAGAAGAAGGCCAGAAGAAGAAGCTGAAAGCCGAAGAAAACCCTAACAATTTGTGCTTGCGGCGTGCAGACGGAACTCAAGAAAGAAGAGAAGGAAAATCGAACGACTCATTATTCAATTATTTAATATTTTTTTAAATGTCGATCGGATCGGGTCTTTGTATGCTCAATCGAAATCTAATTCGGCAGGTAATCTTGAAACCGACCCCTGCTCGATTTGTTTGGATTTTCGATCGGTCGACCCTATTTCGGCCGGTTTAGGTCGGTCGTGTCAGTTTATCGGTCTACCATGCTAGCTCTTAGTACATAGACTCCATTTCGAGATCCATGGCTTTGATCCATTCATCTCTGTCAATATCCTCCATTTCCTTCTTGTAAGACAATCGATCCTCAACTTCACCGTCAACTACCATAGCTAGGATTTCAATTAAACCCATATAGAAACTTTCCTTTCTTTTGGCCACAATATCTAAATAAAGCAGTATAAATAACTTGTATATCTACAAGTTATCAGTTCACAACCCTCCCACCACGTCGAGGTTCCCGCAACACTTGAGGTGGATTCGACCTACTAGATAAACCTACTTCAACAACTTTTGTTGAGGTACCAGGATCTTCAATAAGTAGTTTCTTTTGAAAAGCTCATTCAACACGATTGTGCTTCTGGGTCTGTGCTCCCTTATGTGGCCCCCCTCAAGAAAAGTAGCATTTTTCGATACAAATACTTTGTTTTCTTTAAGATCATAGAAATAACCACCATTTGTTCCCTTGGGGTAGCCTACAAATAGGCATAACTTTAAACGTGGTTCCAGTCTCTTAGGATTGGCCGCAAGCACATGTGTTTGGCAACCCAAATTCTGAAATGACATAAACTAGCTTTACAACCATTCCATAATTCCAAAAGTGTTTTAGCAACACTCTTAAAGGGAACGCAATTCAGGATATTGAAGGAAATCGAACACGAGGATTTCCATGAGCAGTGGAAGGATCTTTCCAAATTTTGATCATATATAAACTTTACAATTACAATCACAAACAGAAACATGCGGTTATGCATAAAATAGAAATTACAGCATGCTTTACTACAGATCAAGGGAAGAATCAACAAACCTTTGTAGACTCTTCTTCTAGTTCCTTGATCATGAACGCATGATCACAGAAACACGGCAACACACGAACGTTCGTCCAACATGACCGCTCCATTGCACGATCACTGCGCACTCGAACTAAGCGATAGCCAAGATCACGAACACCCCAAACACCATTAACGGCCTCCATAGAACCTCGATTGTGTCGAGTTGAGTATGACACCACCAAAAAGGTTACCTCGGTATTCTTGGTGTGAGGATCCAGAGGATGGGCTCTGTGTGGACTTAGTTAGAGGCAGAAAACCAGAGGAACCATAATCGTGTAAATGATTAAGCAAGTGGGAGATGGAACAACCTGTCGTATGGGTCGATGCCCAATCGTTTAGGAAAACTATGCGATCGTTTAGTAAAAGCTATGTGATTTTTTAGCTAACCTTCTAGCTGAGTGTCTATCGTGTAAGAACACTCCACAATCGTTTAGCTAACTCCAAGCTGTCGCTTAGTAAATCTGATGTACTTGACAACTATATGTGAGAAGTTTTCGAGATTGGAAATTTCAAAAACACAAATTCTTTTCTTACTAAAATTAAGAAAACCATTTTCCTTTTATCTCACGGTTATCATGAAACCACAAATAACCTCCCACTCAATTGGCTATTAAAGAAAAAGAGATAATTATCCATTAATTAATATTATTATAAATATAAATGATAACTAACTTACTATAATATATTTATAACCTATAGTTTTAATAATTCATCTCATGAAACATACAAAACCATAGCTCTTTTTCTATTCCATGGCACTTAATGTAAATCCATTTACATTAACCCTCCACTAGATGTATCTTATACATCATAACGATCATATCATATATAATCGAATTACCTCTCATCAATGTGAACATTTCAAATCAACACCAAGAACTGATCCTCAACTTGAATCCATTGAGCTCCAAGGGGACCTTATGGACCTATAGCTCGAAACTCCTATAGTACTAAAGAATTTACTAAACTCTTTAGTCACGGGATCCACCATTGGTTAACTGCCAGACACTCTACTAAAGACTGACAGTTGAACTCTTCTTACCACATATATATTATGTGTCCATCTTAACCAATCAACAGTGCAACAACCCTTCACAGATCGCCTTTATGCCCCTGTAGTTACATCTAACTCCTTAAGTACCACTGAATCCTCTAATGAACATCTACTATGACTGAGTCCTCTCTTCCAAAGAAAAGATGGTTATCATATTTATTTATAATATATTAATTATATGATAATTAAAGCTTTTTCTCTAATAATCGATTGAGTAGGAGGTTATTGGTGGTTTTATGGTAACCGTGAGATAAAAGGAAAATTGTTTTCCTAAAATTAGAGAGTTACTTCATTCGGAAAGAACTCACAGAGAAAATCTATCAAGTGAAAGAGTTTCACTAAGCGATAACTATCAGAGACTAAACGATCATTTAGCTTTGACTATACGATAGTCATTCAGCTAATCATAGCTAAACGATCAAGTGGCTAAGTGTATACGATAGGCTGCCATTTATTAAACGATCGAGCACATCGTCTATACGATGGACAGTATCTTATCTCCCACTTGCTCGATCGTCTACATGATCGTAGTCCTCCAATCTCTTCCTCAAGCCAAGATCATATAGAGCCCATAACTCCTAGATTCTCACACTGAGAATACCAAGGTAACCATTGTGGTGGTGTCCTCACTAAGTTTGTGGATTGAGTTGGACTCGATTGGGTTCGTGGAGGCTGTGTTCGTTGTGTTCGTACTGTTGGTAGCAGTTTATTTGTTGCGTTCGTGTGTTGTTGTCTATTGGATGCATTTTGTAGATTGATCGAGGGATTCGTGAAGAATGGTTCTTCAAAGGTATGCATCCTTTATCCTTTGTATCATCGTATAGCATGCTGTAATTTCTTGTTGTGCATGACCCATTAGTTTCCGTTTTAAGACTATAATTGATTGTGTTCAATTCATATGGAATTTGGAATGATCCTTTCTGCTGCTCATGGAAATCCTCGTGTTTGATTTCCTTCTTCTTGGCCAAGACTTTGTTAAGGCTAGCCAAGATATACGCTTAGGCCTTCTTGTTCGCCCTTGTCCATCGCTCATACGCTTCCCGAACATTTTGAGGAGTAGTAGAAGGTCAAATGGAAGGACATTCTTCTATTAGAACGAAACGGAGATCATCGATAATCAAAATCGTGTTTATTGTATTTTTCCAACTAGCATAGTTTTTGCCAGTTAGTTTATCGGCGGCAAGTAAGCTTAGAGTCGCAGTAGCCATAATAAAATTGCTGAAACAGAACAAAATTAATTAAGTCTACTTGCATTAAACCACTTTTAGAAAACCAATCATGTTTTAGCAAAATAGTCTAGTGTACCCTAAGTGACATCTATTTTGCAATGATTCTTCAGTGAGGCAGAACAAAAGTCACCGTAGAGTGATCAAGTATCCCTTCTCTGAAATGAGACATTCTCAACCATTAGACATAAACAACTCCTTGTAAATGAATCTAATAGTTACCATTATTCGGTCTAGAATTTATTAACATCCTTAACAATTCTGTGTAAGTGTAACTCATCATTTTAGGTTCTAGAGTCTCGCCCTAATGAGCCAACCTTATGGAAAAGCTTATTAGAACAAGAGACTAAAGTAACCCTATCCATTTCTGGAGATCAAATAAAGAGACATGCAAAACTGCCATCATTTAGGGGGACACCCACGATGCCTCGAGGCAATGCATCAAACTTTATCCAACCTAATGAGAGAGACCGGTGGATATGTTGTCACACGTCCCGCTCCCACTTACTATAAACACTCTCTCCATTCACCTTGGTATTGACCTACTCAAATGTCACCCATAGGGACACCTATGGTACCTCGAGGTCGAGGACAGATATCACGGTGAGAACTTTTAGGGAGAAATGTGTAGAGGCCTAGGGTTCATTAACATAGAAAATCTGGCTAATGATTTTATCTAAGTGATTTGTTTAATTTGCTCAAAAAACAACACTTATTTTTTATGATTAAACAACTTCGATTCAAGTCTTATTAAACTCTTTAACATACTTTCATCAAATTTGCATGCACGTAACAAAACTATCTAATTTACCTTTCCAAGTAGGTTCCCAGGTAGAGGTGCGATGTTTTCATCGACTTAAGTACCCCAGCCTAGCCAAAACCAGCCTTAGACAAAAGGTCCCTTTATAGATACATTTGTTACATATTTAATTTTTTATTAGGAATCAATTTAATCCTATTAAACCGATTTAAAAGATTAAACTTAGATTTCTAATCTTATTAGAAACGTGATCTTAGGTTTATCTCAATAAAATTTTAAAACACTTTTAAAAAATGATTAAAGCCTAAGGCTTGCACACAATTCTCTAGTATTGATTTTAATTCTAATTTCATTTATTATAAAACTTATAAGAAATGAAACAATTAAAACCAACCAATATTGCAAGCTAGACATATATAAGTTATTTATAACAATTATAAATTAGCCTAAGGTAGTGTCATGCTTCATGCAATGTTCATTTAATACTAATATATAACTTTTATATAACTAAGTAATGAACTAAGCTATAGCATACAATCCATACAAGCATTCAACCTTATATTATAACATTTATAATATAAATGATGCATGGATATGCTATAACGCATGCATACATATATTATAACTCTTATATTATATGATGCATGAGCATGCTTTATGTAATTTAAATCAGTCATACTAATATATTATTACACTTATAATATAAATTGATCCATGAAATTAAATGTATAACCTATGGTGGGTTTTAAAACTATATGACATACATTATGGCATACAAAATAAACATACATCACATGTATATAACTAAAGTTGATGGACCAGGATAGATAATCTCAAAAATGGGAAATAAATGGCTAAACTATTACAAAAGTTGAGTCCACCGTTCGGAACATGTGAACCGGGTCTTCAACCGCTCGCCTCAAACCGCTCCACCAAGAACCCTTGCAGCTTGATCGTGTAGCAAACTCCTGATTGTCTTGTAACAAGGCGTCGAGTATAAACAATCGTGTATATGTGATCGCGTAGCTTTTGACTATGCGATAAGCATGAAAGTCTACGCGATCATGCAGCATGCATTGAGTATCGCGTACCATGCGATCGTGTAGTTACTGACTATGCGGTGAGTATGATAGTCTACACGATCGTTTAGCACGCAAGCTTTGTGTCGAGTATCATATACCGCGTGTCGTTTACCCCTTGATCACATATGTGATCAAGCAGCCAATGCAACATGATCATGTAGCAAACTCTACACGATCAAGTAGCATTAGCTATGCGATCATTTAGCAGATGCTACACAATCGTGTAGAAAACTCTACCCGATCACATAACAAAATCTAAACGATTGTTTAGATCTAGCTACACAATGCAGCCAACAACGCTTCGTCTTCTCCATCGAACACACTACAACCTTTCTTCTGAAGCTTCACGAACGACTCAAAACTAAATGAATACAGACTCGATTGCAATTTTATTGCCTAAAAACACAGGGACCCTTACAAGTTAACTTTTTAATTTAAACAGAAAGGCATAAACAGAGATTACTACCCCTAAACATCCATCAACAACCATCCACATACATTTAACATTTAAACGCAATGCAGAAACTAAAACCCACCACTACTGTAAATGATTTCAATACAGAAATGGAATTTGGAATTAGAACTACAACTTGACTCTGATACCAATTGAAGGAACTTGTTTTTTAGAGATCTTTGAATGGAAGCGGATTGTCCAAATTCTATTTTGATTGAAAAAACAAATTTACAGTAAACATACAAGATTTGCATTCTTAAATAAATCACAGCATACTTTTTATTAAGAAATAGAGCTCAAGAGATACTACCTTTGAAGAACCCTCTCTTCTTATAAATCCCTCGATCTATCACGAACCTCGAACTCAGCAAGCCTTGAAGGCTCTCTTCAAGAATTCTCGAACCAACAAGACACATAACCACTGGGAGCCTTTGGTATTCTCAAGGTGAGAGTCCAAGAGTGGTGGGCTCTGACTATTTTGGTTTGGAGGGTGTTTTTGTGTTTGGAAAAGGATGGAGATTGAAGAAGACAGAACTCTTCTGTTCACTCTATCATATAGAAAACTTCAATCGTGTAACAACTCACGTAAGTTTATTAGGAAGAAAAAAAACTAAAATCTTTTATTCCATTTGTCATAAAACCACTTAACCACCCACTATACTAGTTGGAGAGAAAAAAAGAATTATTATCTAAAATAATAAAATTAATATAAATAAATATGATAACTAACTTATCATATCTTATTTATATTAAACTATATGTTATATCAAATATAACATATAACCTATAGTTTTAATATTGTATCATATACAATATAAACCATAGTTCCTTTTCTCTATTTTATGGCATTTAATATAAATCATATTTATATTACATTTAATAACTATGAATCAAATTCATAGAAAATATATTTGAATCTCATTCAAATATTCATTTCCTTCAATTAAATAATAATGTATCAAATACATTATGACAATTATATCATATATAATTAAATTCCCTTTTATTAATTTGAACAGTTCAAATTAACCCAAAAATTGATTCTCAACTAAATCCTTTTGAGCTACCAAGAGGACCTTATGGACCTGTAGCTTGAAACTCTAACGGTACGTGAATTGCCTCCATTATTTAATCAGCGAGAGAAAAGTCTCACTAATGGTGTACTTTTGGATTATAGAGCAAAAGAGGAAAAAGAAGGAATCTTATAGAAATCTAGTGACCACCTCACTTGCGCGCGCACTCTAACACATCTCCATCTCTATGTTCGTAGTGTTGCACTACCCTACATCTTAGCATTCTGCCTTCAAGCATCAGGCAAGCATTAGGGCTAGGCAAATCACGAGCGTTGTAATGCTGAGGTAGGGGCATTTTGGTATTTTTAACTCCTTTGAAGCTCATATGCTCAACTCAACTTCAATTTGCTCTAAATTAACCCCGTTCAGTTCTAAATCGCCAATTCTACCTCTTGATTGCTTGGTACTTACAAAATAACATAATAAACACATAAAATCCAATAACAAGCCCAAATTAAGCTAGGAATAATAGCTCTTTTTAGAGCTATCATACTCCTATGGAACTAGGCTTAAAACTAAGCAAACATGATTATAGCAAAGGTTTTGATGCCACCATCTATAGAAGTCTTGAACTACAACTAGATCTAATCTTATGTTATTAATCAATTTATTGAGTAGATTTATGGCATCACCAAAGAGAAGTCATTGGGAAACTGGAAAGAGAGTTCTTAGATATATTCTTGGAACTATTGATCATAGAATCCACTATAAGAAAAATATGGATGATGTGCTTGTTGGCTATGTATTTAATATTTGTTCTAGAGCAGTTTCATGGGCATCAAAGAAGCAGGATGTTGTAGCATATCAATAACGTAAGCTGAAAACATTTCCTTGTCTACATCCAGTTGTCATGCACTTTAACTAAGAATGGTACTACATGAATTAAAGAGGCCCCAAGAGAAAGAGACCATCATGTTCTGTGACAATAAATCATCTATTTAACTTTCAAAGAATCCCCTCTTTCATGGAAGAAGTAAACATATAAAGATCAAGTATTATTTCATAAGAGAATTGATCAAAGATGGTGAAGTACGCATCGAGTATTGCAAGACACAAGATCAAGTTGCAAACATATTCGCCGAAGCATTAAAGAAAGATTTATTTTGGAAAATGAAGGAGAAGCTCGGAGTCATGGAAGTCTAGCTCAAGGGGGATATTAGAAATTAATCTAGATACATAATGGATAATACATTTCCAAATACATGAATTTCTAATTTCTTAATACATGAACTTCTAGATACATGTAATCGTTCAAGTACATGAATGGTATGTATACATGTACTTCATTTATTTTGTGTCTTTTAGGAAACATCTCTTGAGCACTTTAAAAGTGTTCATTTCCCTCATTTGTAATTAAGTGATGGAAGAAAATCAAATCAATAGAAGAAAATTGAGTTACAAGAGAACAATATTCTTCTCTTGTGTGTTCTTGAATTTTGTAAAAGAATAAGTGTGAGATTTAGAGTGAACTATAAAGTGAGTTTGTCAACACTTACAACAATTATTAGATGTTCCTAAACATTTTAACTAAGTTGTATCACCCTAATCATAGTCCAAATTCAAAAGAGGAATATCATTGCCTCCAAAGACAAAGTGCAAAATGGGGCAAGAGAAAAGCTCACATTTTGAATCAGGAAAAAAAGTCTAAAAAAATAATTTTAGAGAGGATTTTTAAAACTAATTTTCTAGTTTATTTATATATTAATGGAGATATTCTTGGCCTAGTATATATATTTATGATATTTCCCTTATAAAATCCATGTGGTATAATGTGGAATTTTGATTACACTTTAAATAATCCTCCCCAAGTGTCAATCAGTCTCCCTTCAAATAGTCATGTATGTTTAGTTATTTCCTTGCCAACTCTTCTTCTCTATAGCGTGTTCTTACTCGAGCCAAAATCTTCTTTGCTATAGCACACCTACGATTGGATAAAGTTATTATATATTAAATTTGTTATTATATATTAAATTTATCTTTATCTATTAATTTAATCTTTTTGGTAAAAAATGATCTAACATGGTATCAACATGTGTTTCAAATCTTAGAGTGTTGATATAACATTAAATTTACTTTCATTTATTAATTTAAGTAGGTTGATGATGATTTAACAAAGAATAATTATAATGGGTAGGACTTTTATGATTAATAATTAAGCGTATAGTAACATTTTAAAAAAATTATAAATATAGCAAAATTCTATTCATCTAATACTCCCATCAACTTATACTATATCTATTAATATTTTAAGAGGAATTGTTATATTTGCAATTTTCTATATAACAAAAGTCTACCGTCGATCTCATATCACAGCTACGATGGCTACGTTTGATACACACTGAATTAAAGCAATTGGACTCAAAGTACTTCTCACAATTTTTTTTTTGTCCTGTTTAATAAATAATATTTACTACTCACGTCTCAATTTCTCGAGAGATTGCGCTATAAAGGTGTCTTGAAAAGTGAAGTTTACTCGAGAGATTGCGTTAAAAGGTGTGTATTGAAAAGTCAAATTTACTCCGTCAAAGTACCTCACAAACATGAAGGAGGACTGTTTTTAATTATTTTTTAAAAAAAAATTGGGTCAATTTATTTATAAATATAATGATTTATTATTGATAAATAGTGATAGACAATGATAGACATCTATCAGTGTCTATTATTGATAGATAATGATAAATGATAGTAGTATATCATATTAGAAATTAGTTTATATTCTGTTATAAGTTTTGTTATAAGGCTAGTTAAATGGTTAGTCACTGTTATAAATATGCCTATTTATAGGCCTCTTTTGGTTAATAAATGCATATAGCAGATTTATTTACTCTGCTTTAATATGGTATCAGAGTAAATTAATTTTTTTTTTTTTGACTTTTCGTTTTCCCTCCATCCGGCTGCCGCTCCTCGTGACTTTTCGTTCTCATTCTTCATCTGAAATGACGATCATGACCAGATTCGACGACCCAACCTCATCCGGAAACTCCAACTCCATGGAGTATGTTCGAGCTTCCCCATCTTCCATTCTTGAACAATATCAGAACCCTTATTTTCTTCATCCCTCAGACAGCACCAGCCTTGTGCTCGTTTCCAATCTTCTTACGGAAGCGAATTACGACTCGTGGAGTCAGGAGATGAAGATCGGGCTCACTGTCAAGAATAAACTTGGCTTCGTCAATGGTGAAATCCCTCGACCTTCCGGTGAGTTACTCAGTTCTTGGATCATATGTAATGGCATTGTCACCGCGTGGATTCTTAACTCTCTTTCCAAAGAGATTTCTGTTAGCATCTACTTCTCTGATTCCGCTCAAGAAATTTGGGCTGATCTACAAGAACGGTACCAACGTAAAAATCGACCAAGAGTCTTCCAACTACGCCGTGAAATATCCAACTTATCCCAAAATCAAGATTTTGTTACCACATACTATGCCAAGCTGAAAACATTGTGGAATGAACTCATCTCCTACCGCCCATCTTGTTCTTGTGGAAAATGCACTTGTGGTGGTATTAAGAACCTACAGACTTACTTCCAAACAGAGTATGTTATGGCTTTTCTCATGGGTTTAAACGATTCATCTGCTCCTATCAGATCTCAGTTGTTACTAATGGAACCAGAACCATCAATCAATCGGGCCTTCTCTCTAGTTACACAGGAGATTGACCAGAAAGCTTATTCTTCATCCTTTGGCAATGCGATATCTTCATCTAATGCCACTGCCTTACTTGTGAAAAATGGTTCTGCTTCCCACCAGCCTACTCCAAGTAATTCTCGTAACACCAATCAAAACAAGAAGAAGGATAAACCGTTCTGCACCCACTGCAATATTCAAGGGCATACTGTTGATCGCTGTTACAAACTCCATGGATATTCACCAGGGCACAAGCTTTACAAATCTCCCGAATTAGCAAGAGCAGATCATTCTGATTCTCTATCCTCTTTAACATCTGAACAATGCCAAGGCTTATTGGCTATCCTTCAGTCCTATCTCAACAAGTCCAAAACAACCACCATAGCAGCAACGTCCAATAAGGCAGATTCTATCACTCCTACAGCTCACATTGCAGGTATTTGTTCCCTTTTTGATATATCTTCTGATCAGTGGATATTTGATTCTGGTGCATCAGCTCATATCTGTCATAATAAGGTCCTATTCACTACTCTAAGAAAAATTAAACCGACAACTGTTACTTTGCCTAATCAGTCTCAGCTTCTGGTTGAATTTGTTGGGGATATTCAAGTCAGTATAGATATCATGCTACAGAATGTGCTATATATATATCAGATTTCTGTTTCAACTTAATTTCCATAAGCTCTTTAACTTCCTATCTACCCGTCATGGTCACTTTTTTTAGTGATTTTTGCCTCATTCAGAACAAGTATTCTTTGAAGAAGATTGGCAAGGCTAACAAATGGAATGGATTATACTTGTTGCAAGCATTAGTTGATAAGTCCTTACATTCATTTTCACATACTACAGAACTTGTTTGTTCTTCCACTACTATGTTCTCTGCTTCTACTTGGCATAATTGGCTTGGACATCCATCATATAAACATCTTAGTTTCCTAAAAGACATATTACATGTAGACATGGATAGTATTTGTAATAAATGCATGATTTATCCTCTAGCAAAACAAAAACGACTGTCTTTTCAAAGCCATAATAGACTTGCTGCTCATGCTTTTGATCTTATACATTGTGATATTTGGGGCCCTTACAATGAACCTATTCATGCTGGATATCGTTACTTTTTAACACTAGTTGATGATTATTCTCGGTACACTTGAGGTTTTTTGATGAGGAACAAAAGTGAAGCTATTACTATTGTCCCTCATTTCTTTCAGTTGATTGAAATTTAATATGGTCTTTCCATAAAAGCTTTTCGATCGGATAATGCACCAGAACTGGCCTTTACTGATTTTTCTGCTGCCAAAGGTGTTCTCCATCAGTTTTCTTATGTTGAACGGCCTCGACAAAATTTGGTAGTAGAAAGAAAACATCAACATTTTTTAAATGTCGCACGATCTCTATTATTTCAAGCTAGGTTACCTATCTTGTTTTGGAGAGAGTGCATATTGACCGCATCTTATTTGATCAACCGCATCTCATACTTTGTCCTGGCAAACACCTTACTATCGTTTGAATGATGAACATGTTGACTATACTTCACTACGAACTTTTGGTTATCTTTGTTTTGCCTCTACTTTGCCTTCTCACAGAACCAAGTTTTAGCCTCGGGCCATTGCCTCTGTTTTTTTGGGATATCCCACTGGTATCAAGGGCTATCGCTTATATGACATTGAGAAGAAGCAGTTCCTTATTTCAAGGGATGTTGTGTTTCATGAAGACATATTCCCTTTTCATCAAATCAATTCTCAAGCAGAGGTACTTGACCCTTTTCCTGATCTAGTTTTACTATTATCACTTCCATTTTCAGGTGATTTATCTAGCAATGAAGCCTCTTCATCATCTGCTTTTGCTACTCCTGAGATTTTTGACCAACCTACTTCACATGACGTTTCTAAACCTATTGTTCCCTTTGTTCCCTTTGCACCTACTGATGATAATGCTGCAGTCACTGATCAGCCCCATCTGTCTTTACTTGACAATTCTTCTCACTATCGTCGCTCTACAAGGACGACTAAACCACCCTCATATCTCAGGGACTATCATTGTAACCTCTTTTTACACAATCATTCTCAGCAGACAGTTACTAAGTATCCTTTGCAAGCTGTTTTATCTTATGACAAACTGAATCCTATCTACAAGATGTTTGCCCCCAATATCTCAGCCGCATATGAGCCTCAGTTTTATCACCAGGCTGTCCCTCATGAACATTGGCGTCAAGCTATGCAAGATGAACTTCTAGCAATAGAAGCCAACCGTACTTGGTCTGTTGTGCCCTTACCTCAAGGCCAACACTCTATTGGATGTAAATGGATATACAAAATAAAGTATCGTGTAGATGGGACCATTGACCGCTACAAGGCACGGTTAGTAGCCAAGGGATACACGTAGCAAGAAGGCCTCGACTACATTGAGACATTTTCTCCTGTTGCCAAACTTGTTACTATCAAAGTACTTATTACTCTTGCTGTCTCAAAAGGTTGGTCTCTACTTCAACTAGATGTTAATAATGCTTTCTTACATGGTGATCTAGTCGAAGAGGTATACATGGATCTACCCTTGGGTTACAAGCATAATGTTGCACAAACAGGGGAAGCACCTTGTTTGTCGCTTGCATAAATCCATATATGGCCTTAAGAAAGCATCACGCCAATGGTTTGACAAGTTCACAAAGACACTCCTTTACTTGGGATTTTCTCAATCCAAGTCTGATTACTCCTTATTCACTCAAGGTTCTGCTCAATCCTTTGTTGCTTTGCTTGTTTATGTTGATGACATAGTCATTACTGGTGCTTCTTTACCTGTGCTACATGAGATCAAAGATCATCTGCATGATGCCTTCAAGCTCAAAGACTTAGGGTCTCTTCGGTATTTCTTGGGCCTTGAAATTGCAAGATCGTCTCAAGGTATTATTCTATTACAACAGAATTATATATTGTAGCTCCTAGAAGATCATGGTTTGTTGGCTTGTAAACCGGCTCCTCTACCTCTCGATCTGGCTTTAAAGCTCCAATTTGATGTTGGTGCCCTCCTTCCTGATGCAACATTGTATCGAAGACTCATTGGAAGACTGCTATACTTGACTATTTCTCGGCCCGACATAGCTTTTGTTGTCCATAAGCTCAATCAGTTTGTTGCTCAACCTAGACAGCCTCATCTTGATGCTGCCATGTCCTTACTTAAGTATTTGAAAGCTTCTCCAGGCCAAGGTATTCTGCTATAACCTGTCCACACATTCCAATTGAAGGCGTATTCTGATGCTGATTGGGGATCTTGTCCTGATTCAAGGAAGTCTATAACCGGTTTCTGCATCTTCTTGGGTGATTCCATAATTAGTTGGAAGGCTAAGAAGCAGTCTACAGTATCCCGTTCTTCTGCCGAAGCTGAATACTGAGCTTTAGTTGCTACTACAAGTGAATTGCTATGGGTTGAACAACTTCTTCACAAGCTTTGGTACCTCTTATTCATCCCTCTTTAATCTACTGTGATAATGAAGTTGTTGTCCATATTGCTGAAAATCCGGTTTTTCATGAAAAGATGAAGCACATTGAAATTGATTGCCATTTTGTTCGAGATCACATTGTTCGTGGCAATGTCAAACTTCTTCCCATCCGGTCTCATTTGCAGCTTGCTGATATCTTCACCAAGGCTTTGCCCAAAACTTTGTTTTCCTCCTTACTACCCAAGATGGGTATTCTTGATATAACCACACCATCTTGAGGGGGAGTATTAGAAATTAGTTTATATTTTGTTATAAGTTTTGTTATAAGGGTAGTTAAATGGTTAGCCACTGTTGTAAATATGCCTATTTATAGGCCTCTTTTGGTTAATAAATGCATATAGAAGATTTATTTACTCTACTTTAATATATCAGAGTCTATTACAGATAGACAACGATATTTTGATATATTTGAAAATATTTCTAACAATTTATCATTTAAAACAATTACTGATAAAGTATTTAAAACCTGGCCAATATATATATATATTTTAAAAAAATATTATTTGGCAAAAAAAAAAATACAAAATAATTTATATGAGTTAGCTCTAGAAACATCCTCAACGTTAAATAAAAAAAAAACCGTATTTGTAAAATATACCGTATTTGTGCCCACCCATTATTTGTGAAAAAAAAATGAACTTGCCCATTAAATAAAGAAAAAATAATTAATCATATGAAAATGTAATCTCACCATCTAACCATCTCACCCACCTTAATTCGAAAATTGTAAATGGTAATAAATAAACAAACACCGCACACCACTATTCTATTCTCTTGTATATTATAAAGCACAGATATTTTATGTGAAACAAAAAATCCATATTAGATACGTATTGAATATTAATACTATCAAATACTTTCCAGATATATATTTGACATGCGATTTGACGCGTACTTTTTTTTAAAAAAAAAAGAGACAAGCAACTCATCTTATTTTTCCTAATCTAAAACTAGGCAATTTATTTAAAAGCTCACTACTCAAATCCAAAACTAAAAGAAAAAATAAATAAATAACGGACCAAACCCTAGATTAAAATAATCTAATTTTCATCTTCATATTTTAATCCTCACAAAGTCCACAAAAATATAAACTATTTGGATATCTTCAACAATTCAATGAAGTTCTTCGTTTATCTTCATACTTCTCCCTCTAATCTTTTTCTTCCTCTTTGCAATATGAGTCGTTTTTTCTATTGCATTTTATTAACTATTGTACTTCAACATCTTAGATGTTGCTTTTTTATATTGTATTTTAGTGTTTGTATTCTATTTTGTGCTATTGTTATTAACTTGTATGATAAATTTATCTATATCCTAGATTTTTTAAAGAAAAAGAAAATGTATCTTTAAAGTATTATTATCCTTGTTTTTAGAAATATATAAAAAAAAATAGCGTATCCTTAGACATATCCATATCTTAATTTTTTATAAATTGACGAATCATCTGATCGTATCCATATCGTATAGCCGTATCTATATATATGCTTCATAGCCTGCATATAGTCACACAAATCTCAAGGTAACTATTTGATTTTTGGTTGTTGATTTCTAAGAAACGAGTCTATTTGACATTCAATTAGATTTTCTATCTTTTCAATTTTAACAACGTTTTAAAAATGGTTAAGGAATTATGATTCTTTTTTTAATTGTTAAAGGAATTTCGAAAACGAAAACAAGTAGTTTTTAAAAATTCGTTTTCGTTTTTATACCATAAATACGCGCTTGCTTCAATTGTTAAGAATTTCCATTTAATTTTTAGTTCTCATAGTACATTTTAATATATTTATGTATTTTTGTGAATATTGTCATTATGGTTTAGTGGTTATCTTAGGCTTGTTTAGTAATCATTTCGGCTCTATTTGGTAACAATTTTGTTTTTAAATTTGGTTTTTGAAAATTAAGCCTATAGATACTGTTGCATTTCCAAATTTCTTCCTTTATTATTTACTTCTTACGAACGATTTAAAAAACCAACCCGAATTTTGAAATCTAAAAAAAGTAACTTTTAAAAACTTGTTTTTGTTTTTGAAATTTGACTAAGAATTCAATTATTGTACTTCAAGAAATATGCAAATCATTGTAGGATATTGGGAGAAAATAGGTTTGATTTTCAAAAATAAAAAACGAAAAAATGAAATGGTTACCAACGGGATCTTTATTTTTTGTTTTTGGATTTTAAAAACTAAGCCTATAGACACTCACCTCCAAATTTCTTCCTTTGTTATCTACTTTCTACCAATGATTTAAAAAACTAAGTCAAATTTTGAAAACTAAAAAAAGTAGCTTTTAAAAATTTATTTTTGTTTTGGAATTTTGCTAAGAATTTCAACAACGATACTTAAGAAAGATGTGTATCATTGTAAGAAATGAGCAGAAAAAAGACTTAATTTTCAAAAACTAAAAACAAAAACGAAATGTTTACCAAACAAGACCTTAATTGTCTATTTCTAAAGACTTAGTTTCAAATCCTACATAATACAATATTTTTTAAAACGTTTTTTTTTTCATGAAATTGAATGAAAAATAATATTTAAAATATTTTCTTGTTATACACTTCATTTCCATATCAATTCTCATTTTTTGTAAATTTTTACAATTATATTTTAAAGATTTTTTTAAAAAGTATTTCAAAAATCAAATTAAAAGGGTTTGGAGAATATGAATAAATTATATTATTATTATTATTTTAAAATTTAGGAAACCTCAAATCTCCACGAGGATGTGTGTTATCCGGTGAAGGATACAATATTATAGAAGAATATGCGTTTTCTATAAAAAAAAAAAAATTGTGATTATTTAAATTACTCTTAGTAGTAGTTTTAAATAATGTGAATTTTTTATCCATTTAAAAACACACAAAAGTATTAGTTTAAAGAGAAATATCAATGTCTCAGAGTTTGGGTCGGTCACCTGAGCTGGTAAATATATATTAATCAGAAAATAAAGGAATCGAGACCGAATTGACACCATACAACCTCGAGTGCTAGAAATATCCATAATACACTTGTCTCACACACAAAAATGGACATGTGTCAAATGATTAAATTATAAATAGTCCTCCATTTAACCACTCGAAAAAGGGTATGAATAAGTAATTGGAGTGCGTAGGCTTGATACGACAGTAGTGCGAGAATCTCTTGCATAGATCGGTATCACATTCAGACAAGATTGAGATGAAGTTTGAGAGAAGCAGGTTAATAGTCAAGGTCACCAGGCGCCCCGTGTAACGGTCATGCTTGTCCAGGGCCTGTTGCCCATGGCCGCATGCCCAATCCAACCCCTTTCTAGCTTATTGTCCCAGGGCCTGTTGCCCATGGCCGCATGCCCAATCCAACCCCTTTCTAGTCCTTATTCATATCCTGTATTGTATTAGTGTAGTTAGCTTGCTTTCTTTACATTTTCATTGTAAGTGACCACTCGCCCTTTTGCATATGCAAAGGCGCCAGTTGGCTTTTTGTTCAGAATGCACTATATGGGGATAAGACTAACCATCATTTCCTCATACCCGGAGTAGTACTCTATAAAGCCTTGTTGTTGCTTATTGCTTTCTAGTCTACTACAATCTTTCTTTCTTTATTCACACTCACAAATCTTCACGAAGACCTTTCTCCAAACCCGTTTTCTAAAACCGTTTTCCCTAAACGAAGGGGGTGAGGTTGCAAGAGGCACTCTGGTGTGCCATCGGCAGTCCGTAATCGAGTTGGCTGGCTTATTCTGTGAGACTTCAGGGGGAACAAGTGCGACAATCGCTAATGAGAGAAGCTTCCGAAAAAGCGTGATTGTGACATGTTGGTATCAGAGCACAAGTTGGCTTATAGAGAGAGTCATGTGATCATGTCGGCCGACGAAGAACCTAACAAGTCCCATGTGGAGCAGATTGGTAGAGATGGGAAGATAAATGCTCTACCTGAGAGAGGTCCCAGATAATGTTCGTTTCCTTGAGATCGGCTACAAGAAGTCTGCAGAGAAAGCCGATGGAATTGATGCGGTGGTATGGACCGCCTAGACGGATTACCCGTCAGAGAGTTGATGATGATAGGTAGAGACACCTCGAGACCAAGACAGTACGGTCCCGGCAGCTTTGAACGATGCGATAGTCCTCGGCTCTGGTTGCCCACATAGAGGAGCGTGTCGAAGAGCTAGACAGCTCCCAAAAAGCAATACTTCAGATGGTAACTCGACTTATCTTGAAGACTTTCGATCGGCCCTGGATGTCGTCAGAGCGCAGGATAGCGATGTGAGTGCTAGAGTGAATCTCACCATCCGAGCGGTAGGGAACCAAGCCCCACCTGGCGGAGCAATGGCAGTGAGCCGAAAAAAATCCCAGAACCGAAACCTCTCTGTGGGGTGCGAGAAGCGAAGGCCCTGGAAAATTTTATCTTCGACCTTGAGCAATACTTCAAGGCGACGAACACAGTGACTGAAGAGTCGAAAAGTCACAATAGCAACGATGCATCTAGTTGAAGATGCGAAATTGTCGTGGAGATCACGATTTAACAGACATACAGAAGGACGCTGCACTATTGATACTTGGGATAGATTGAAACAAGAACTCTTCGTCCAGTTCTTCCCTGAAAATGTCGAGAGATTTGGCTCGAACGGAAACTTCGAGAGCTAAGCAAACAAGGTAACATTCAGGGACTATGTAAAAACAGTTTGCGAGGACTCATGTTGGACTTACGAGATATGTCTGAAAAAGACAAGTCTTTTGCTTTGTGGAAGGGCTGAAACCGTGGGCAAAAATCAAAACTATATGAACAGAGAGTACAGGATCTCCCCTCTGCCTACGCGGCAGCTAAACGGCTGTACGACCTTAGCACTGCTCACAAGAAGATGTGAGGAAACAATCAACCTTCCTTCCAATGGGCGGAAACAGAAACAGCCGTTCCAGTCCTCTCCCGACCTGGGGAGGAGACAAAAACACAGGGGGGGACTGTAAATCATATCCCAACCGATACTCAGGGAAACAACTTGGCGGGGGCCGCCCAACAGACTAACAATTACAATCGCCCCGCTATCTTGTTTCATATGTAAGGGCCACACAGGGCGGGGAATGTCCAAATCGAACTGCGTTCAATTGCTTTTCAAGCCACATTTGCCTCTACCTCCGAAGACAAGGCTGAACTGAGGAGACGGTAAACCGAGCCAGTGGCAAAGAAAGAGAATCATAGGATGGGGGCATTGAAATTCCTACTGCACTTCAGAAGAATATGGGAAAGGCGACGGAGCCACTAGAGAAAAAGTCTCATGTATGTGGACGCTTGGTCAACTCAAAAGATCGGCCAAACCACGATGTTGACTCTGGGGCTACCCATTAACTTCATGGCTGAAAGGAAGCTCGCCGCCTGAACTTGAATTGGGAAAGAGATGCAGGAAGATGAAAGCTGTGAAATTCCGCAGCCCTACCAATTACGGGGATAGCGAGAGAACTCCAGTGAAGTTAGGAGATTGGAAAGGGCTTCGTTGACTTCGTAATTGTCAAGATGGATGATTTCGACGTGGTACTTGGGAATGGGAATTTCTGCTTGAACATATAAGTCATACCAATGCCCCTTGCCAAATGCTTAGTCATTACCGGATCTACACCGACCGTAGTCCAAGCCAGTATCAAGCAGCCAAATGGGGTGAGAATGATCTCAGCCTCCAATTGAAGAGGGGCCTGGCCACGCACGAACCCACGTTCATGCCATCCATAGAATAATCAGTTGGAAGTCCACTGAGAAGAGGAGATCCCCAAGACGTTCTATTTGTCTTGGAGAGTATCGGACGTCATCGTCCGGAAAACGTCTGCCCAAAAGTCGGCAATCCTTACCCCCACGAAAGGGGGATTGACACATGAGATGAGTATGTTGCCAAGGGGCAAAGCCAGACCTACCAAGAAATGCATATCGGATGGCCCCGCCAGAATTGGCTGAGCTTTGGAAACAGTTAGACGAGTTGTTAGAGGCAGAGATTATTAGACCGGCAAAGGCTCCTTATGGAGCCCCAGTACTGTGTCCAGGAAGAAAAGGATGGGAGCCTCCGGTTGGTGCATAACTATCGGGCCTTTGAATAAGCTCACAGTCCGCAACAAATATCCCTTCCTATCATCACTGACTTATTTGATCAGCTTCACGGTGCTAAGTATTTCTCGAAGCTGGACCTACGGTCTGGATATTATCAGGTTCGAATTGCTGAAGGAAGACGAACCCAAAACGACCTGTGTCACGAGATATGGAGCCTTCGAATTCCTCGTGATGCCCTTTGGCTCTCCAATGCTCCAGCAACGTTCTGTACCCTAATGAACCAAGTGTTTCACGAATACCTCGACAAATTCGTTTCGTAGTATATCTTGATGACATTGTGGTCTAAGTGCCTCGTTGGAGGACCATCGGCGTCACCTCCAACTAGTCTTTGAAAAGCTGAGGAGAAATCAGTTGTATGTAAAGAGAGAGAAGTTGCTCCTTTGCCCAAGAGCGCATAAATTTCCTCGGCCACTGATTGAGTGTGGTCGGGTTGGTATGGAAGAGGGCAAGGTGGCCGCAATTAGAGACTGGAGGGTACCATCATCCTGTGACGCAACTACGATCCTTCCTCGGACTAGCCAACTACTATAGGCGGTTCGTAGAAGGGATTCTCGAGAAGAACAGGGCTATTAACCGAACTGTTGAAGAAGAGATAGCCAATGGAGCTGGACTCCTGAATGTCAAGCCGCCTTTGAGGCGTTGAGAAGTGAAATGATAATGAATAAGAATGATGCCTTGAGGGCCGGTCCTCGGAGATTGCCGACGTGACCAAGACCATTTGAAAGTAGAGACTGATGCTTCTGACATTTGCGTGGCGGTGTTCTCTCCCAAGACGACACCCCATCGCGTATGAGAGTAGAAAAACTAAAATGATGCCGAACGGAGGTATGCCGCCTCCGAGAAAGAGATGTAAGCAGTAGTTTCACTGCTTGAGGGCCTGGAGACAGTATCTCTTGGGGGCCAAGTTCGTGGTCAAGACCGACAATAACTCCATTTGTCACTTCTTCAACCAACCGAGTTGTCGTCCAACAGGCACACGGTGGCTCAGTGAATCTAGCGGACGTATTCGCACCTTCCAATTCGTAGCACGTATCATTTTGTCAAGGAGTTATGAACGTGGCGTGCGTACTAAGTAGCAACCAAGCGGCTTGACGCTCTTAGCAAAAGAGCGACCATGCGGACCTGTGCCATTGTTCCGCCAGCCTTACAAGCAAATGTTGCACTCAAATACCGTACGTTCGAGCGAGTACTTGCTTGTGAGTCTATGCTGCGAGATACAGCAGTACGATGGAATCACTGGTACAAATACTTCGAGCTGCTCTTCGAACCAAATGATGTCATGATAACCTTTTAATATTACCAAGACTATCTGTTAAAATTTACTTACGTTCATGTTATATATAAGACTTTTCTCTCCCACGCGAACATGACTTTATAAATCCGGGCCCGCAATGGTTCGTTCGGCCTCGTAGTATCTGGACGTTCGTGCATCCCTTGGCGGCCTGCTCTTCACAAGTCGTCAAGTTGTGCTCGGAATGACAGCGTACCAGGTTCTGACCAGTCTAACTCCTTTCGGCTCGAGGCACCAATCCAAGAGGGGAAGACCACGCCACTGTTAACATGTAGGAATGAATGATCATACTATTACACCAAAGGCATATCGCCTCTACGATATCCCAGATCCTGGGAGTTCACGAAAGTGATCGCGGTAGGCACTCTCCTGCTGGCGTAGAACTAGGGGTCGGATGTTATGAAGGAGTGTCACGAATCCAACTAAACACGTGGCAGGACCATTAATGACGTGAGCAGAGGACTAATATGCTAGCCCTTCTGAGAGCAAGGCTACTATTGGCGCGGCGAGGTCTCGAGACGATGTTTCATGGCGTCAATTTCCTACTTACAAGTTACTTGCCCTTGAGAGTCTGAGCCTAACAAGATAAGGTCAGAATTATTCTAAAATAAGGTGCGAATTAGGTCGGGTCTCTGCATTTGGAATTCTCCATACTGTGCCTTCCTTTAAGTTATTAGGACCGTGGTAGACAGAGTGGTAGTGCGTTCGGACTCATCACCCTATTGACCCAAGGTAGAGTTTGATAATCATAGAGACTGTTATCATTCTTGTCGTAACCCGTGGTTCTCGAATTATATGCCACGTTCGTTAACCCAATTTAAGATGCCAGAAAATCAGGGCTCGACACAAGACTTTCGTAGATGAGGAATACCTCATCGCTGTATTTCAAACACTTATCGTGAAATTTAATATTAGGAGTGTTTAAATACCCTGGTTGTCTCTCCAAACATAAATTTGGATTAATAAAAATATAAATCATTAAAAAAATCCTATAGGAGCATTACTCCTGATATAACCTACCATAAACAAAATCAAAGGACTTGACTAAATACACCAGGGATCGGGATACACCAGATCGATATCCTGAACCTGGAGACATATACTGCCAGACAGAAATTGTCAGGAAAAGATATATACTCTGAGGACATCTGTATCATCAACCATATAAAAATATCCTCCCTACTAGCTATCGGAAATCAAATCAACGCGGACAACAACTGAAATTAACTAGGAGATGAAATAACATCGCACGGAACAGACGAGAACGCTCTATCAAAATCTAGGCCTATGCATCTGGTGAAAATTATCTCGCGTCACTTTTATCTTGCAACGAACAAAGGGCAGAAGAACTTTCGCCAGGCCGGTTCGGTCGGTCCAGTTATGTTCAGATGCTTGATAGCTCAGGTGTTCGTAGCTATCAATATGTCCTAGACCAAGAGCCTTCTCAAAAAGGCGGGACCGTTGATGGAAAAACAGTACGGCCTTCGTAAGTCATAATCCGCGTCATGGCTGGCCCAAGAACAGCCGACGTCATTGCCACACATTGTGTCGGCACCATTCCCACTTATGCAGGCAATAGTCATCTTCCTCGAGAGCACATAACTTCACTTAAAGAGTTGGAGCCGAAACCTTCTAGAGATCGCCTCCGCCGCCTAGCTAACTAGCCTAGAAACGATAGTCATCGCAATCAAACCGCGGCTCCATGAAGAAGTGGTGAGTGCCCTATAAGTTAAGCGCGAGTGGCCCTTTGTGAGTTCAAGCTTATAAGGGACAAAGGTAGTCTATTCTTCACTCTCTAGGAGCTCTAATCAGAGTCTAGATCGCAGCGTACGGAACATATTCGTGTCCAGCAGGCCAGAGTGAGGTACCTATAGAGAGACCGATGCTATTGATAAAGACAAATATTATGAATGTCCTAACACAATCACTAAAGTGTGATACGTTGCCCTGCATGGGTAAAATTAGAGTCACATAATACAACAAAGGTGGCGGATAAGAAGAGATACAACCTCATGCAATATATCAAGGTGTCAAGATATAACGCACTATCCATGAAATGGAATGCAAGATCATCCTGTCATCCATGTGCAGTACTCACTGAAAGCATGATGCACTAGACAGTGAATACATTCCCATTGATGAATATCGCGCATATGAGGACAAACAGCGAACATGCTAAGGCGCCCAACCGGTTCACGATGAAGAGTTCTGATTGAGAAAGAAGTTTGCACAAATCCTGGAATAAACGTCACGCCGCCGTATTGGAGACCCAGACGAGTATGCTGACAGAGTTCTTAGTGACAATGGAGAGTGAGGATTCCATTCCACAACTGTAATACTAAGATAAGCGGAGCTGAATGATGAAATCCTTAGGGTGGTGAATTGATTAGAGTAAAGAAGATGATACGAACGTGAGTGAAAAATGATGATTATGATACATAATTTTATAGTTTAGAGTTCTAACGTCTGAACAATAATATAGCACGTGAACGCGGAGAGACTGAAGAATGCGGTGCTTAGATGTCCCTCAGCCATGCTGAGCGGGGTTTCGACCGTGTAACTGAGACTTTGGGACATCGGATGGGTTGACAAAGTAGAAGAGAGCTTCTCTTCCTTCAGGGA
This sequence comes from Benincasa hispida, assembly GCF_009727055.1. Lineage (NCBI taxonomy): Eukaryota > Viridiplantae > Streptophyta > Magnoliopsida > Cucurbitales > Cucurbitaceae > Benincasa > Benincasa hispida. The sequence continues at coordinate 42,886,957 of NC_052354.1, read as the reverse complement.
CGATTCGCTCCTCGTTTGGCTTCAAGAAGTACCAGATCAACGTTCGGTATGAGAGGTAGCTATTCAAGCGCGAAATGCTAGGGATTGAAAGATTTACCTTAATGTCACTGACGTTAGTCCCTCACCTGTTGCGCAGGTCTGGTATGAAGTCCCGACTTGTGGTCTCTTAATAAGCATTGAATGGAGATAGTATAAGTTGTGGCCGACAATATATCAGTCACCAAAGCTCCACATAATCCTCCCACATTCTATAGACACTCGCTTACATTTGTCAACTATCCTGTGATGTAGTTAGTATGAACAAAGAAAGGATGGTAAGTTAGTGGCTTGCTTGATGGACTTTTATATCACAACTTTCATTGATAACCTGCGTGAACCTTGATCATCACTCTACTCTAGATTATGGCCCCTTTGGTATTGCCATAAATTCCGTACGTAAACTAATGCTGGGCGGTCCAGTTGCGACGACTTATTTCCCAGAAGTGCACAAATACCAAAGGATAATTCTCAAACGGTCGAAGACCAAGATATGATCCAATTAGAGCCATCATCCAAACCGAGATGTCCAAAATATAAAGGGCCACTACCCGGGACAGACACGGTAGTACTCTGAATAAAGTAGACCGACAACAGACCTGTAGTTGTGCAATCGTTATATGCTATTCATAAAAAGTATCGTTTGACTACAATCTGTTTCTATCCGTTCTATTTCAATCAATACAACACCCACCTCTATCTTACGAAGACCCCTTTTCTCCGCGGTGTGCCATCGGCAGTCCGTAATCGAGTTGGCTGGCTTGTTCGTGAGCGGGAACAAGTGCCGCACAATCGCTAAGAGAAGCTTCCGAAAGAGCGATTGTGACACCCCACAGCGAAGTCCAATGTGAATTACATCCGAGTGCCAAGAAATATGTTTACTTTTGTTATTTTTTCCTTTTGTTTGTGATTAATTTGTACATTTAAAATATTTATATTTTTTTATCAACATGAAATTAAAAAAAAGTTCAAAATAAATATTTTATAATTATGTATACCAAATGGAAAAATATTGCTTGATTTATAATCAAGCACTATAAAAAATGAGTTTGATTTTATTTTTATATAAAAATGTAAAGAAAACTAAAAAGGTCGTCGATATGTATCTTTGAAAAATAAAAAGAAAATAACACAATTATCAAACCTGTTAGTTTTTTTGTTTTCTAAAGACAAAAACTCAAAAACAATTCTCAAACATGTTTTTTTTTTTTCTAAAAACTAAAAAAAGATTTTCAAAAACAAAATGATTATAATATGGGACATAAATTTGTAAATAAATTGGATTCTCCACTCTACATATTGATAAAAATAAATAAATAAAGCTTCTTAATTTAGGAAAAAAAACCCTTCCACCCACATTTTTCATTATTTTATAACAATTCTAAATAAATTAGCTGGATATTTTTCCATATTTTTTAAGGTTTAAATTTTTTTTATATATGTTATTAGATTCAACTATACATATTTTATATTTAGTCACTATTTTTATCTCATTTTATCTCATATTATATTATTATATTACCATTGTCAATGTTTTGAAATATATCTTTGGTTATTTTACATTTAATTATCTAAAAATCATATATTTGTTATTGATGCATAAATAATATTGAATTTACAAATTTAAATTTTTTTCCCTTAATTTCAATTTTTTCATCCTCATCTTTTGCTTTTACCAAACGATTCTATCCATTGATCCATCGATCTTCCTATTTTCCTCATCATCTATTCTTGTATGTCTATTCAATCTTCTTTTACTTTATTATTATAATCAAGTTTCTTCACATTTTTCAGCAAAAGAAGATGAAATTTTGCTCATCAGAGAGAATCAGGGTTAGACACTACAATAAATCAAAACTTCTACAGCTGTGTTGGACGCTAGAGAATCGGAGTTATGATTTCTGTTTGGTGGTTGACTACTCTTTAATGTGTGTGTGAATCTTTCAAGTACACTATATTTGAATAATAATTCAATGGAAACATTTCATTCTCTCCAACCATCTGAGAACATTTTTATTAAATTTGGTTTATTTAACTCTTCTTAAATTAGTTTAACTTTTTGTTACCATATTTAGTTTTATCTAATCTTTTTTCATTTGTTTAAATATGTTGTTATAAGATTCAAAATCTAATATGAAGTTAAATATATTTCTAGCTTGTCTTTGGTAGGCTTTGAAATTAACTAATATACATTTTTACATAGAGTGTAGTTGTAACATGAAGTTATGGGATTAACTAATTTATCTCTACACATACAATATAATTGTAATATAAAGTTATGCGATTTTAATAATCATTTTTCGTGTTTCCTAATTTAATTAGAGATTCTTCCTAATTTTTCTCCAACAATATCCATTTGAATCTATCTTTTGTTATTAGATTCTGTTTTATTTGATTTTTTTTATTTATATGTTTTTGCAAGTATTTTCATTTTTTTTTGTTTATATTATTACTATTTATATAGTTTATACTTTTTAAAATATAATCTAGTGATATAACAATATATCATTGGTATATAAAACATATTTATATACCTATTTATTATTTAATAAGATTTATTCTGCACAGTTTCATTAAAAAAAAAAAAAAAAAAACCCTCATTTCCATGTTCCAATATATTTATAATTTTTTGTGGAATTTTTTTTTTTAAAAAAAATCTAAGCACTCTCCTCCTTACATATTTATAAATAAATATTTTTTGAAAAACAATAATGCTACTTTACTTCCTTTTCATTCCGACCTTTTCTTTCTCTCTTTCTTATTTCCCATTTGTAACAAGCCTGTATCCATAACATCTCCACAACCTCTACTTTAAAATTGATGTCAGCACACCCTCCTTGCCATAATCGCATCTTGGGTCTCCTCCTTTAGAACCTTCTATCCTTTCTTCTCTCACCATCACCATCTCTGCTACATTTCGGCTTACTTGACTATCAAGTCTTCTTTTGCTCATCACCCAATGGTTCTCTAAGTAGTCACATGCTACCACCTATGATCATCGTACTGCAGGCACACTATCGTGGTCGTCTATCGAAAAAGCAGCCACCAATTGGTTATCGGTGAGGACCATATTGGCTGGTTTTGGATTTGGAACCCTTTTAAGATTTTGACCATGTTATTTATTGTTTAGCTAGCTTTTGGTTGAGATTGTAATTTTTTGTGCCTTCTAGAATATTTAGATAGAATATATTTGCGGTTTTCAAGTTTTTTTTTTGAAGCATTGTCTATTTGTACTCATTTTTTTAGTCGTTGGAGTAGTTTGGTCATTTACTAATTAGTATTTTTCTATTATTTAAATTTACTTTGCTATTTTTACAATTTTGAAACTTTTTTCCATTTTTCCAAATGAAACTTTAAAATTTCTCTTGTCAACCCTTGATTTTATGTCATTTGGTTGGAGAATATTGGGCTTCTAAATGTGGACCATGATTTGTGATGCCGGGCTCGACGACTTGTGGTATTGGGCTTAAGTCATTTGAATCTTGTGATGTTGAGCTTGTTTGGTCTAGGGATTTCTACATAAAAGGCCTTAAGAATAGACACATATTACGTTAGTATCTTGAACATTTCATTTTTAACAGAAAAAAATATATATATATATATGGGTCTCTCTATTTTCACTAATATCAGTGGCTACTTACACTTTAGCCTTCACCTACGTTATATATATATATATATATATTATGTATTTCTCTCTCCTCCATGTATACTTCTCTCTCCCATGCATATTCTCTCTCCCTCATGCATATGTTCTCTCCCCCCCAATAATATATTTCATATATTCTCTCCCCCATAATTCTCACTCATTTCTTCCTCTTCACTCTCTTTTCTCCTTCCCCCTCCCTCTCTTTTCTCCTTCCGGCGATGTGAGTTGTAGGTGGTAGACAACGGCGTGGGGCGAATTGATGGCTCAACACGAGGTGACACGAATGACTTTGGGACAAATTGATGACGTGGACAGCGTGGGGCGAATTGACGGTGACGGGTTGAGTAGATTCGGTCAACAACACGGTGAGGCGAGCAAATTCGATCGACGACGATGGGAAGAGAGAACCGTGGCGACCATGGCTAAAGAAGTAGAGAAGATGAAGATGGAGGGTTATGTATTATAAACCCACATATGAAGATGGACTTTATTTTTTCCCATATTTTATATACTATGATATATGTGTACTTTTTTTTTTAAGCTTTTGTAGGAAATTTGATATATACTATGATATATGTATTTGTTTATTTGATATACATGAGTGTTTTTTTTTTTACTTAGACTTATTGTATTATGATATATATACTGTGTTGTAAATGAAATTTTTATATACTGTAGTGTATTTTATATATTGGTTTATACTGTGATTTATGTCATGCATTGAGTCAATCTCTAATTTATAAACTGTAGTATATTTCATATATTGGTTAGAATATTTTCAAATACCTAACAAAATGTTCTAAGGTATATTTAAAATAATCATGAATCTGTCAAAATATTCAAATGTATATTTAAAACAACCATTAATCCATAAAAAAAGACCAATAAATTGATATGTACAAATAAACAATGGAATATATTACATGTACAAGTGAACAAACAATGAAATATTTCAAATAATAACAAAAATCAACATGAAAAATGAAATGGAAAATAAAATGATATTAAATGTAATTCTCTCTCCAAATGAAAATAGAAAAATATATCAAATGCATTTTATCTCTAAAATCGAAAAAGGGAAAAGATCATAATAAATGCATTTTCTCTCTCTATAATAAATGCATTATATGGTGATCTATGTGAAGCATTGAATTTATATACTATGGTATATTTCATGTATTGGTTATAATATTTTCAAATTTCTAACAAAATGTTCTGAGGTATATTTTACACGACTATGAATCCGCATAAAAAAAAAAGTGAAACCAATGAAAATAGAAAAAAATCATTAAATATATTTTCTCTCTCCAATTAAATTAAATAAAAAAAAATCTCAACAAATAAATGCATTTTCTCTCTCCATTTGAAAATATGAAAAGAAATCTGATCAAATAAATCTTCTCTCTCCATAATAAATATAGTTTCTCTCTTCAAAGTTTTGAGAATAGGGAAATATATATAAAAATAAAAAATAAAAAAACATAAATTTGTCCAAAAATAATATTAATAGTCTTTCTTGAAAAAATTCAAATTTAAAGACATTTTTGAAATATAGGATCTAAAGATGGTTTTTTATGTAAAAATCCCTTTGTTTATGCATTCATTTATTATTGAGGCATGCTTATATTGGCCAATAAATACGAACAATTATTTTGCGTAGTTAAGGCTTGTCATATAATCACACCCGCGTTTTAAAACAATTTCATTTCTTTTTCTATTTTTTAAGAAATGCGTCGATCAAATTTAAACAAAAATCAAAAGACTATGCTACTCGAGAGAGGAAAGATTAAAATTAATTATATATCATTTATAGAGACATTAGAAATGAAATTCACATTAATAAGGTTCCATTTGGTAACCATATGATATATATTTTTTAAAAATTAAGTTTGCAATACCTTTTCACCTCTAAGTTTCTTGTTTTGTTATCTACTTTCTACTCATGTTTTTAAAATCAATCCAAAATTTGAAATCTAAAAAAAGTAATTTTTAAAAGTTTGTTTCTGTTTTTAGGATTTGGTTAAGAATTTGACTCTTGTACTTAAGAATGCAAACTATGGTAAGAAAATTAGAGAATATAGGTTTAATTTTTAAAAACAAAAAATAAAACAAAATGATTACCGATCACGATATTAAGATTTTAAAATTAATTTGAAAGTTCCATCTTTAATCCTAAGCAAAGAATGGAATCAAAATATGACTACGTCCAAGCAACTAAAAGAAAAAAAAAAAAAAAAAAGAAGAAAAAAAGAAAAAAAGGAAAGGGGTTAAAAATCAAAAGAAAATAGTATTTTTTGTAAAAAAGTTTTCAAGATAGCCTTGATGAGGTATTTGAAAATGTGAGATGAAAACGAGTAGTCCAAACACGCATGATTGTGTTCATTTCTAATTTTAAGAGAGGATAAAACTTTTTTCTTCCTATAAATACCATTCTCAAATTCTTGATAATGTCCCTGAGCTCTTGGGTAGCAGTATTACCCTCCAACAAGTTTGTACATTTATTAAAAAAAATCGAATAGAGAAAGGACCTCGTTGGTATATTGATATAATTAAATGCATGTATGTTGAGAATCACTCACGGGAAAAAATTGAGAGACCACACAATCGTGATAAGATACATAAACTATTCTTTATATTGTCGATTGGTTTTTGAGATATAACCTCATATTTAATAGGGGACCTCACAATCTTTAAGAAATTCATTGGTTATTCCTCTCTTTGCCAATTGGTTTTGAGATGAAACTCATGTAATTTAATATATAGTATCAAAACTCATGAAACCCAAACAAGAGGCATTATTTGGTTAAAAAAAAAAAAAAAACAAAGAAAGAAAGAATTCAATCATCTTAAACTTTTGAGTTCAATGATGATCAACCCCTATAATGTTATTTCTTCACTTAATTAATTAATATTTCTACTCGTCGGATCTTTGTACTTTTACAAATTTTGAAGTCTGGAATTGAGGATAGTATATACATAACATCTATATTAATCGACAAATTTTTTTCCAAGTATAGAAACCTTTATTATTCAAATTTAAAATTTCAGAGATTAATTTGAATATAAACTTGTAATTTAAATCAAGTTCATCAAATGTTATGTTTGATGATTAAACTGGTAAATGGAATCTTTAATAGCATTTGACTCAAGAGGGAAAGTTGGGAAGAAAGCATATTTGGAGAGATGGCTAACTTCAATCCCACCATTGTTTGCCGGAGAATCTGTGTTTCAAGTTAACTTTCCATGGGAAGATAATTTTGGATATCTAGGAGCTTTCTTCACCCAATATGGACATACAAGTGAATTCATTCTCAAATCTCTTACTCTTGAAGATGTCCCTGGCTATGGAAAAATACATTTTGATTGCAATTCATGGGTTTACCCTTATGGAAGATAGAAGAAAGATCGTATTTTCTTTGCTAATAATGTAAGATTTAATTATTTTCCCTTTTCTTCTAGCTTAATTATTACTCCCTTCATTTCAAGGAATTAATCATTTCTTTATTTGTATATACATAGACATATCTTCCAAGTGAGACGCCAAATCCTCTTTGCAAGTATAGAGAGGAAGAATTGACCCTTAGAGGAGATGGAATTGGAGAGCATAAGGATTGGAATAGAATTTATGATTATGATGTCTACAATGACATTTCCGAACCCAGTGATGGGCGTCCCATTCTTGGAGGGAGCCAATACCCTTACCCTCGTCGTGCAAGAACTGGGCGACCACGTCATTGGAAAGGTAAGATTATTAAGACTCCATTTGATAGCCATTTTGAAAAATGTGTTTATTTCCTTATAACTTTTTATTTTTATTATAGTGTTTTCATTCTAGGAACTCAACACTTAATTTTAGCCAAATTTCTTTTAAAAAAATAATATATTTTTTAAAAGAAAAATCTTAAAAAATGACTTTTTTTTTTTTTTTTTTAGAAAACACACTTTTAAAAATTAAATAACAAAAGAAATCAATAAGTGAAAGCAGTGGTGTTTATAAGCTTCATCTTAAAAAAAATCAAAACAAAAACAAAATAGTTATCGAAATGGACATATTTTATATACTTGAATTACAAAGCATAAAATTCAAAGCTTATGTCTATTTAGTATTTAAACTGTCAATATTATAAATTTAATTCCTCAATTTATGATCCATCTTCTTCATTAGTTTCTTTTTCAAGGAAAATAAAAAATTTTCGATTGTTTTCTTTGATTCACAAATTTACTAGACACAATATTTAAAGTTTAAAGACTTATGACCTACAAAATTGAAAATTTAGTGACTTATTAAATAATTTTAATCAAAACAAATAAACACAAACTTCAATGACAAATAAGCTTATAATTTAAGCACTTATAGATAATACTCTCATAATTTGTTTATATTATAAATAATTTTCCTTCGACTCAAAGTTTTTATTTATTTTCAAATTTAATTAAATCATACCCTTTTTAAGTCTTTTCAATATGGTTTATTCTAACAAGATTTTGTACAAGCTAAATGGAACATTACAGTTTTATCTATATTGTAACAATATTGTTGAATCAAAATTCATTTCTTGATTATATAAACCTTAATCTTATAATAATTTTCCAATGCCATTAACTTGTTTAGATTCCAACTACGAGAGTAGAGTGATATCGGGACTAAACATTTACATACCAAGAGATGAAAATTTTGGTCACTTGAAGTTATCAGATTTTCTTGGATTTGCTTTGAAATCACTTGTTTCGACAGTTCAACCAACGCTTATAAACCTAATAAATTTAAATCTAGGAGAGTTTAATAAATTCCAAGATGTTCATAATCTTTATGAAGGAGGACTTCCTGTCCCATTGGATGTCTTTAAGAACCTCACTAAGGGTTTCACTCCACCCATGTTCCAAGAACTTTTACGGACCGATAATGAACGCTTTCTCAAATTTTCAACCCCACAAGTTGTTCAAGGTATAATACATCGAGAATCATCGTTTTTTCTTTTGACATCCTCAAATCCGAATTAGTAAGTAATGTTTATGTCTATTTGAAGATTAATTTAGATTTGATTATGTCAATTAAAATGTGCTTGTTGAAATGTCATTTGAGTAATCTATAGATAAGTATTCGGGGATGTGGTGCAGTTGGCTAGCGCATAGGTCTCATAGTTTTGATTGAGTTATCCCGAGGACGAGAGTTTGAGCTTCTCTCACCCGATTTTTTTTTTTTAAAAAATTAGAGTTTAAGGGGATTAATGAAGAAGGTAATTAAATATCTATAGTAATTAGATTAGATTATTAGTTAAGGTTTTAAATACACTCAAATAGTTATATTGACTAGTGATTGAATTTGAGTTGTGTCAGTTCATATAAGATCTCTATATAAAAATGTGAACTTATAATAGAATTACTTTTATATATTAATTATTTAGATCTTGTTTGGTAACCATTTCATTTTTGTTTTTGGTTTTTAAAAATTAAGTTTATTTACTCCTCATTTCTTACAATGATTTGCATCATTCTTAAGTACAATGGTTGAATTCTTAGCCAAATTCCATAAATAAAAGCAAGTTTTTAAAAGTTATGGTCCCGTTTGGTAACCATTTTGTTTTTTGTTTTTGTTTTTGAAAATTAAGCCTATAGATGCTACTCCTATCTCCAAATTTCTTCATTTGTCATCTATTTTTTACCAATTGTTTAAAAAACCAAGCCAAAATTTGAAACTAAAGAAATAGCTTTCGAAAAATTATTTTTTTTTTAGAATTTAGCTAAGAATTCAAAAATTATACTTAAGAAATATGCAGATCATAGTATGAAATGTGGATAATATAAGTTTCATTTTCAAAAATAAAAACAAAAAAATAAGATGGTTACCAAACGGAGCCTACATTTTTAGTTTTCAAAATAAGGCCCGGTTATTCAAACTATTGATAAAAAGTAAATAACAAAGAAAGAATGTTGGAGATGAAAATAGTGTCTATGGACTTAATTTTAAAAAATAAAAATAGATAATCAAATGATTACCAAACGGACGTTTAGTGTTTGCATAGAATATATAAATAGTTAAATATTTGTCGTTCTGTTTATATACAACGTGATAAGATCCCACCACGTTCAATTTTCTGAATCGAATTTTCAAATTTAAATTGTTTTATTGAAATGTATATCAAATTGAATTTGAATTTCATAGATATATAATTAACCTTTATTAATTCAATTTTTTTCTCTAATAATTGTGAATACCATGGCAAATTGACAAAGAATTTGCAAGAGAAATGCTAGCTGGAGTTAACCTTCTAATCATTCGTCGTCTTAAAGTAATAATTTCAAAAAATTTATTTTTACTCCATCTTTACTAATAAATTTCTTTCCAGAAATTATAATTTTATTATTATTATTATTTTATATTTATAGGAATTTCCTCCCACGAGCAAACTTGACCCCAGAATCTATGGGGATCAAAACTTTTGTTTCCTTATTTTTATTTTTCCAATTTATATTATTCTAATTTAATGTTTTTTTTAATCTATATATGTAGGCATTGAATCAGAAGAGGCTATACATATTGGATCACCATGATGCACTAATGCCATATCTTAGAAAAATAAATTCGACATCAACAAAAACTTATGCCACAAGAACAGTGCTCTTTTTGAAAGCTGATGGTACCTTGGCGCCTTTGGTGATTGAGTTGAGTTTGGCACACCCTCAAGCTTATCAATTTGGTGCAAGTAGCAAACTTTATTTTCCAGCTGAAGGAGGAGTTGAAAAGTCAATATGGCAATTGGCTAAAGCTTATGTGGCTGTGAATGATGCTGGTTACCATCAACTTATAAGCCATTGGTATGGAAATATCTACTTTTCAAATTGAAATTTTGTCCTAAAATCTTTAATAATATGCTTGTGATCTGAAAGATGATCTTAACACTTAGAAAATTATGGTAGGTTGCATACTCATGTAGTACAAGAACCATTTGTGATTGCAACACATAGACAATCGAGTGTGCTTCATCCTATTCATAAATTGCTTGTTCCTCATTACAAAGACATTATGTTTATAAATGCATTTGCAAGGCAAGTCCTTGTTAATTTTGATGGTTTACTTGAAGAAACTCATTTTCAATCAAAGTATTCCATGGAGTTATCTTCTCACATCTATAAGGAATGAATTTCCTTAAGTAAGCACTCCCTGCTAATCTTCTCAAGAGGTAAATCACCGATCGGAGCTATTTTAATTAGAGGTATAGACATAACCAACACCATAGTTTGTGAAAATTTCCCTATTAATTATATAATAAAGATGATAAACATATTTTCTTCTCCTTGATTTGTGTAGAGGTGTAGCAGTTGAAGACTCAAATTCCCCCATGGGCTGAAGTTACTCATGGAGGATTACCCATTTGCGGTTGATGGGCTTGAGATTTGGTCAAGAATTAAAGCATGGGTTACAAATTATTGATCTTTATACTACAAAGATGATAAAGGCAATTCAAAATGATGTTGAACTCCAATCTTGGTGGAAATAGCTTAGAGAGAAAGGTCATGCTGATAAGAAAAATGAACCATGATGGCCAAAGATGCAAAGTTTTAAGGATGTAGTTGAAACATGTACTATCATTATATGGATTTCTTCGGCTCTTCATGTCGCAATTAACTTTGGACAATATCCTTATGGAGGCTTTATTCCCAATAGACCAACTATAAGTCGTAGGTTTATGCCTGAAGCAGGTAGTACTGAGTACAAAGAACTTGAAAAAAATCATGAGAAGGCTTTCTTAAGAACAATCAATTCACAATTTCAAACATTTCTTGGTGTTTCACTAACTGAAATCTTGTCAAGGCATGCTTCTGATGAGGTTTATCTTGGGCAAAGAGCTTTGAATGGACGTCAGACAGAGCTGCATTGGAAGTGTTGAGAATTTTGAAAAACAAGTGTTTGAAGTTGAAAATAGAATTATTGAAAGGAACAAAGATATCAATCTGAAAAATAGAACTGGACCTATTAATGTACCTTATACTTTGCTTCTTCCATCTAGTACTAAAGGACTCATAGGTAGAGGAATTCTAAACAGTATCTCTATTTGGAGGGACCCTTTAACCATGTGGTGGTGTGCTCAAACTCATTTTCTTTGTTTTCTAGTATCACTCTCTTATGTTTAATGTGAAAAAGGCTACTTCTTGAGCTTCTCATGTGAAATAAATAATCCATAAAAGAGAATGCTTTAAGTAGCTTTGTATTTTATAGTTTACTATTACACTTTGTGTGTTGCTAATATTTATTAAGTCCGGATGTTGTCATTAAGAATGCTTCTGCATTTGATCTTGCTGGATTACAGTTGTTATATGGAAATGTTGTCTATGCAAAATCTCTCTTTATATGGAATATTTTGTCTGTTGTATTCTTGCAGACCATTTCCTTTTCTGTGCGTAAGTATTTTTGGAAGTTAGAGTTGGTATTTTTGATATTTGTTGTGTGTATATAAAGACAATTAGTCTTTGGTTTAGGGTTGGTTGTTCTGGGAAAGATTTTATAGTGTCGTTTATCTTATGAAGTTCACCGATCAAAAATGTGTTCGTTGTCAATCTTTGAAGGGTTGAAGATTGTGTTGCTGTGAGGTTGGGGACTTACTCCAAATCGGTTGTGTGCTTCATTAGTATACTGTTTGAGAAGGGATTTTCAAGCTTAGGGGGAGCCTAAGCTAAATGAGTGAAGTGGTCTGTGCTCGAAAGTGAAAGATAGAGTACTAGTGAGAAGGAGTCTGATGACTCAAAGAGAGCTTAGTGTACCCAAGAGGGAGTCTAAGTCTAAGGGGATACCTAAAACATTCTTCACTAACATAATTGCTTAGGGGGAGCCTATGTATCCTAGAGAGGGAATCTCATATCTAGAAGGAGATTAAGTGAATGGTTAAGTTGTTAAGCTCTATAGAGGTCACTCTATCTGAGTTATCAAAACAAATAAGTACTATGTTGTAATGGCTTATCATTTATATTAGTAAAGTTATCTTTTCACGAGCATGCTACCCCTAAGATGTAGGTGTTAATCACTGAACTAGGTTAACAATCTTTAGTATTATTTCTATTTGGTATCTTTGTTTGTTGAATGTTCTGTGAATTATCGTGACTTAGTTTGTAACATCCTTTAACGTGCAGTAGGTACTTCCATATGATTTTCAATTCATCTCAGAGTGGGTCAACATTATCTCTATTTTTTTATCCTTGTGTTCAACTATGGAAGGAATCAAAGAAGGTGACTCAAACTTGCATCCACCCATCTTGGATGGAACAAACTATGCATAATGGAAGGCAAGAATGACAACCTTTCTGAAGTCTATTGCTAAAAGTTCCTGGAAGTCTATTCTCATTGGCTGGTCTCACCCAGAAATTACTAATGCAAAAGGGGGAAACTCAAACCGGATGTAGAATGGTCAGAGGTAAAGGATGAAGTCTTCCTAGAAAATTCTCATGCATTAAATTCCATATTGATGGTGTTGACAAAAACATCTTCGTGTTGATAAATATGTGTGTCTCTGCAAAGGAAGCATGGAATGTTCGTACTGTTACTACGAAGGGACATCAAAAGTTAAAATGTCAAGACTTCTGTCGTTAGCTACAAAGTTTGAAATCTTAAGATACAGGAAGACAAGACCATAGCTAAGTTCTATGTTAGATTACTTGATCTTGCAAGTGAATTCTTTACCTTTAGAGAGAACATCTTAGAAGAGAAACTGGTAAGAACGATTCTTAGATCTCTTTCCAAGAAGTTTGACATGAAAGTTACTGCAATTGAAGAAGCACAGAATATCTCATCCATGAGAGTGGATGACCTATTTGGTTCACTTCTCACATTTGAAATGTCTCTAGACGATAAGATTGGAAAAAAATAGTCATGGCATCGCCTTACAATCTGTTGTTGAAGGAAAGAACCAGAACGAGGAGAATAATCAGAGGAAAATCTTGTTGATGAGATTTCACTTATGTCCAAACAATTTTCATGCGTGCTAAAGAAATTTGACAGAAGACCAAGGTCCTTTCCTCTTCGAAATATCAAGTCAGGAGTCAATACAAGGTTTGGTTCATAGAAGGTTCTGAGGACGAAGAAGGATGTTGATAAAGGAGGATCCTTAACCAAATAGAAATCTATTTGATGTAGAGAATGTGAAGGTTTTAGTCACTTCCAAGCCGGATGTCCGACTTTCTTAAAGCACAAAATAAAAGGTATGTATTGACTCTATCTGATGAGAATTGTGAATCTGATGGAGATGTCAAAGCTTTTTTCAGTTGCATTACCTCTAATAGTTTAGAAGTAAAACTTCATAAACATGACTTTCCAATTTTAAAGATGAAAATGAAGGCCCTAATTCGTCTGTTGCATCATCCTACCATGATCTTTATAAACAATGGCATGAAGACAATAAGGACTTGGAAGTTCAAAAGACTAGAATAGAATCATTGATTGCTGATAATGCTAGGCTCATAACAATTATTTTTGAAAGCTAAAACTAAAAAAGTTGCTATATGTAAGTCAGTTAAAATGTTAAATTCTGGGATAAATAACCTAGAACAAATACTCTCCGTGGGACAAAACTTAAGAGATGTTTATGGTATTAGATGTTCTGGCTCTGAAAAATCAAATGAAAGAAGAGGAGCTGATAAATGAAAGCCAAAAATCATTTTTGTCAACTAACAAGAACCATAGATGAATACCCAATTAACCAGTTTAACTCATAAATCATATTACAAGAGTGATTAGCAAGTTAGAAGATACTGGGTTTTTCATTACTGTGGTAAGAAAGGTCATATTAGACCACATTGCAACAAACTGTTTGGCTATTCGAAATAGAGTCTTGAATCAAGATTTCCTGTTTATAGCTTGGCTATGAGGACGATTTTTGTAAAATCAAGCAAGTCTAGAGAGTCAAAAGCAACTTAAATCACTGTGATGTGGTTCTTACTTCTCTCAGATCCTCTACCAAAAGGGATTGATTTTTTTACAGTGGCTGCTTTAGGCACATGAATGGAGAGAGAATATATCTCTGATCTCTAAGCTGTTAGTTTAAACAAAGTCATTTTTGGAGATGGGGCGCAAGAAAAAATTGTTAGCAAAGGAAAACTAAAGTATTCAGGGCTTCCTACTCTTGATGATGTCATACTGGTGGAATGACTCAGTGTAAATGTCATTAGTAAGAAACACTTATCAAAGAGTACCTATGAGCGGAAGCAAGATCGTTCCAAATTCATTGTGACACAAATACAACATTCACAAACATACATACAAGTTATGCATCACAGAATAAATTACGACATGCTTTCAATAAATAAATAACAAATGACAGAGAGACTTACTTTTAAAGAACTTTTTTTTCTCTTTGTCTCTCATTCTCGTCAAGAACAACACCTCTCGCTGTCACTGCAACGCCAAGCCAATCGTCTATCAAATCTCGTTGTCGCTTACCACCTAACAATCTTCTACACGAACAAGCAGCAAGGAGAAGACCACCACTCAGTGACCTTTGTATTCTCAGAGTGAGAATCTAGGCAGTGTGGGCTCTGTTGGATTTGGTAGAGGGAAAGAGGAAACACGATCGTATTCAACGACCAAGCAAGTGGGAGAGATTTTGTGTCTATCGTATAAACGGATACTTGATCGTTTAGAAAAAAGGTGCATGATCATTTAGGTATTCGGGTATGATCGTTTAGATGATCGTTTAGAGAATCTCGCTCTTGCACGATCATTTAGTAAAAGCTATATAATCGTTTAGGTCGATTGCGCGTGTACACGATCGTTTAGGAAAACTTGAGTTGTCGTATAGGCTCTCGTTACCTATACGATGGGCAGTGTACAACTTAGCAAGCGATTCTCCGATCCACTTGCAAAATTAAAACTATTTTCATTTTATCCTTCAGTTATGAAAACTGAATGCAACCTCTCACTTTCACGTACGGTTATGGAGAAAACCACTAACAATTATCTTATAATTGTTTAATTATAAATAAATATAATAACAAACTTATCATATTTATAACCTATCGTTTTAATATCACATCATATGCAACATTTAAAGCATAGTTCTTTTCTCCTCTACTAAATATAAATCATATTTATATCCTTTTTCTCCAATAATATATCTCATACATCATGTCAATTATATCATATATAACTGAACCAGTTTAATCATATCATATATAATCAAACTCCCTCTTGTCAAATGAACACTTCAAACTGACCCAAAAACTGATTCTCAACTTGAATCCATTGGCTACCAAGGGACCTTATGGACCTGCGGCTTGAAGCTCCAACGGTACGTGATTAGCTGACTAAACTCTTTAGCCACAAGATCCACCATCCGTTAACTGCCAGGCACTCCACTAAAGACCGACAACTGCACTTTTCTCACCACAGATATATTTATATGTCCATTAGATATAACTAGTCAACAGTACGATAACTTTTCATAAATGCTCGTAAGTGTACTTGGGCTAATTTACCATTTTGCCCCTATAGTTACATCTAACTCCTTAAGTACAACTGATCTCTCTAATGAACAATACAACATAGTCCTACTATGTGTGGACACCTCTCAGGCCATGAGAAGGTGTGTGGTGCCACATCATTCAAGCCCCGGAATCAGCCCTTAAGGGAGCAATCTATCATTTACCCTTGCTTCGGGGAAGGAGTGAATTCCATCTTGTGTAGCTGAGTTCCCAGCTCTTCAATCAGACGAATCCCCAAAGTGGTAGGTTTGAGTCGACAATCTGGCCATTCGAACCTATGCAAATCAAAGGACCACCCTCAAAGGTAGGAGTTCCCAACTCACTCAGAATTGAGGTCATGTTACTTATAGTCATCCTAGTGAAGTGAAGTCTCTATCATGAACGATGTTATATAACAAGACTATAACACTTTGTGGTTCGGTCTTATACAAACTCCTTTGTATAGGGCACCCCGCTCGCATGTCTCCACATGAATGATAAGGATCAGACCATCTGTAGCAAGTCACAACACTTGTAACTATCTTCAAAGTGGGCCGCATCCGTAGTGCCACTAGGATAAGATTTCCCTCCTATATCCATATACTATAGACCATTTTAGTTATCACTTAAGGCATGATCCATCTATATGTCTCCATATACATGCTTAAGTTACAACGAAAACCAGGGATCTTAGTTTATTGGTTTGTGGTAAAACAAATAAAACATCTCATCTTTCATAGACAATAGTGAAGAACATATCATATATTATTACATCACAAGCTTTTGTTTAATACAGTGTTACAAACTACAGGACCCAATGAGAGTTTAGGGCAGCAACCCCAACAATTAGTATTAGCCAGCTTTGTGTCTAAGTCTGAATATAAGTTTCACCAGAGATAGATGCCTTGTCATTGACAAAAATACTGTGATTGGGCTTTCTAGTCTACGAGAAAATGAAAAGAAGATTTGTAGAGATTGTCAAGTAGAGAAGCAAGTTATGTTGAGGATGATGCCCTAAACTCTCGTTGGGTCCTATAGTTTGTAAACATAGTTTTGAACAAACGCTTGTGATGTAATAATATATGATATTTTCTTTACTTTTGTCTATGAACATTGGATGTTTTATTTGCTTTACCATAAACCAATAAACTAAGATCCTTGGTTGTCGTTTGTAACTTAAGCTTGTATGTGGAGACATACAGGTATATCATACCTTAAGTGATAACTAAAATGGTCTATAGTATATGGATAGAGGAGGGAAACCTTATCCTGGTAACACTACAGATGCAGCCCGTTTTGTCGAATAGTTACAAGTATTATGACTTGCTACAGATGGTCTAATCCTGATAATTCATGTGGAGACATGCGAGTAGGGGCATCCTATAGAAAGGTGTTTGTATAAGACCAGACCATGAAGTGTTATAGTCTCATTATATATTCTATTCCCAAGAAAGTTATTATTGAAGATGTTATTGAAATGAATTTATTACTAAATCCAATAAACTAACTCATGGCTATAGCATGAATACTTAAACTTTATGTAGAGATGATAACTTGTAGAAATACAAGTTATTGTGACACAAAAGTTGGAACAATTAGGGTCTTTAATGATAAAATCTCATCATTTTTAGAGAAAACATATGGAATTACTCGAACACTATCAAACTCATGTAAAAGAATTTTTATTGCTAAAATACTTCGGCACTAACGCATGATATTGCAGAATTTCAACAAATATTCTAAGTGCCGCAGGCAATGTCAAACGCATGGGCATACGTCAGAGGGATTCAACACAAGGAAGATTCATTGATTTAGGCTGTTTGTGTCAAATCACCACTTGCAAGCATGGGCATACGTCAGAGGGATTCAACACAAGGAAGATTCATTGATTTAGGCTGTTTGTGTCAAATCACCACTTGCAAGCATGGGCATCTGCAACTGGCGGCGTTTGAAAAGCATCTGAGTGTTAGAAGGCTGACCAAGGTATAAAATTTAATGTTGCCCCTATCATCAAGTTGGAGGAGACCGACGCCTATAAATAGAAGAAATCCCACCAGATGAAGAGATCTTTTAGCTCATTGTATAATTCTGAAATTTTGAGACCTTAGAGCTGTGCTGTGGTGACGAGAAGAACACAAAAGGGAAGAGAACCACCACCACCGCCGATCAAGAAGTGGAGAAAGCTAAGCTCGAGAGAGAACTTTCTTCCAATTCTTCCACAAGTGGTTGTACACGAATTAGAATTGAGCCAAAGAGAACAAGAGATTGTACTCTGCGGCTTGACTCCTTTCATTTCATCTTACTTATCGTTTTCGTCATCTCATTTGATTGAGTATTGGTTTGTAAAGACAATAAGTTTCTTTATAAATTCACATATTTGATCTATCTCACTTCGCCACTGTTTATTTCTTGTTTTATGTTAGATGCATCTATAACTTCATGCAAAATCCAATTCTAAATTCTTAAGCCAACTAAATCACTTGGTAAAAGTAACTTTAGCTTAAATTATTCGAGAGAATAAGCAAGCCAACATAAGTTAGAAACACTCAGTACATCTAGAGATAGACGCACTGGTGTTTTATTGCATCCTGTGACTGGCACATACATCCTAGAGATAGGTGTTATATGACATTCGCATTGAGATGTGCCGAATAGAAGTCTAATGCATAAACGGAGATAAGCAAGTCATCTCATCCGTATCATATTCTTGTTCGTGTACATCTAACTTAGATCGACGCATATCTCTTACATCAAACTCCATTTTCACACGACCCCTTATTTTCTACTCGACTCTTTTGTATTTTCTTGCATGCACATAACAGCTTAGTGTAAATAACTCATTTCTACATTCACTTAGGATATTTCTACAACACTTACAACGAAAGGTTTGCGTTAGCTTTAATCTGAATCCCTAAGTTCGACCCTGGACTTACCAAGAACTTGAGTTGGATTTATACTTGGATCTAATTTAGGAAAACTTAAACGCCTATAAAGGAGTGTCATGCGTCCTGTTGCATATCACTAGTGCATCACTAACGCATCAATGAATCATTCACATTTATACTTATTTTTCCAATTACTTTACACAATACACTCCTAAGCTCGCATCACGAATTCAACGAATAAGTTTTTGGCACCGTTGCCGGGGATCGAACCCGGGTCACTCGCATGACAAGCGAGAATGCCATAAAAGAGGATTAAGTTTTAGTATATAGCCAAAAGGGTCGATAAGTATATAGATAAGATTGGGTACCTTATCCTAGGGACACTATGGATACGACCCACTTTGTATATTGATACAAACAATGTGATCCCAAAGTCGTTCATATGAAGGCACACAAGTGGGGGCATCCTATGCAAAAAGATGATTGCATAAGACCGGACTACAAAATAGTCACTTTTCTTTATAACAACCATTGTTAAAACTGAATATTTCAATGCGATGACCTAAAGTTAACTCGATCTTATCCTAAGCTAACTATGAACTCTTGTTTCTTTTGAGATTATCTTTTAATCTACATAGGAGAGAGTGGTTCAACATCATTGCTCAATATGCCTCCCATATTAGAGGTAACCAGATAGATAGCTGGGGACATAGTCTTGAAAGACGAAAATAACTCCTACCTGTCTTAGGGTCAGCAGATAGGTTGTTCCCTTAAGTACTGACTATGGTCTTGAACAAAGGGGCACCACTCTCTCATGGCAGAGAGAGACTCGATTCATTAGTTGGACTATAAACCAACTGTTCAATAGAGGATCAATGGAGACTTAAGGAGCAAGATGTATTATAAAAGTAAAACGGTAATTTTGACCTAGCTGTAAATACAAACGACCTGTGAAGGATTGACTTATTGATTATGGTTAAATCAAGTGGACAGAAATATATCTACAGTGAGGAGAATGCAACTACTGAGTTATATTAGTATGTCTCGGTAATTAACGAATAATGATTAATTTGGTTTAAAGAATTTAGCCAATTAATCTCAAATCGTTGGTGCTCATGATCTGTAGGTACATTAAGTCCATCTACTAGGTCATAAAAGAATTAAACCTTAGAATAACATGTTGAGAGAAGTTGAGATGTTCAAAATCAATTTAGGGTTTCAAATATTATATTTGATATAATTGATGTCTAATTAATGAATTAAACACTGTGGTTTTAGAAAGTTAATAATATTTAAATATGATTTAAATACTTTATAAGATTTTTTATTATTTAATATCTGATATTAAATATAATTAATTATATTAGATTAATTAAATTTCATAAAATTATTAAATTTTGAATTTATGAAATTCAAAATTAAGAAATTAATTAATTAAAATTTTTAATATGTGAAATTCAAAAAATTATAAAATTTATTTAAAATTGAAATTGATTTAAATTTTAGTTTTTAAATACTTTTTTATTAAATAATTTTAATAATAATAGAAATCAAATGGATAGTGGGAAAATCCCACAAAATCCATTTGATTACCACCTCATGCCACTAAATCCTTTTAAGATTGAGTGGTTGATCTTCCTTCATTTCTAGCTACATGATAGTTCACTATATATTGAGTTTTTGTCTTCAATTATGAGTTCATGCAAACTAAAAATTGGAAGGAAAAATTCTCTCGTTTTCCCCTTATTTCCAACTCATAAAAGCACATCAAATTCATCTCAATTTGAGTTCCACAACTCAATCTAAGGCCTAAGAATAGTAGAGAAGACTTGGGTGGTTGTCTACTACAGAAAAGGAGAAGATTTACGTGGAGAATTCAAGCAATTTAGTGGTAAGTACAAAGGTTGTATGCTAAAACCCTATTTTTGTTTTTCTCTTGAACATGCATGTTTTTCCTTTAAAATTGATGTAATTAGAGTGTTCAGATCTTCAATTGCTTTTGCATGTTGATTGTCAACTCAATTAATTGGTATCAGAGCATGTTTTAAGCACTCAATTTACATTAATTTTAGCATGTTGGGTGTTTATTCATGAGATGCATGAAATGGTTGCTGGAATGGGTTTTTATGATTTTGGCATCTAAATTTCTGTTTAATTTGCAAGTAAATGTTGTAATTGGCTTTTTGTTTATGTGCCTTAATGCGTGATTAAGTGTTTGTAAATTTATTAAAGTCATTAGAGTTGAAATTAGGTTTTAATTGAAGGAAATCCGAAGCAAGCTTAGTAGTAGAATTACACGATTGTAGCTTCTATGAGATAGAGTTGCAATGCTATTCTCTAGCCAAACCAGAAATGAAGAACAAAACTCGTGGCATTGCAACATTGGGATGGAGTGTTGCGATGTTGTTCATCCAAGCCAGTTCGCGCGCGTACCAAATGACCAATGGTTCAACTGAACTGGTTTGATTGGTTCGATTCAGCTTGATTTTAACCGGTTCAGCTCTTTTTAAAGCCATGGAGGTCCGTTCAAGCGATTCGGGTTCGGTTCGGTGTGGTTCGAACTGTCTAAAAGTTTTTAGGAAGTTTCTTTTTAATTATGAATGTAATAATTAATTTGTTTGCTTGTTTAGGATGCCAAAACTAGTCTATTTCAGTTTATGTTTAACTATTTATGAATTTTGAATGTATGTTTAATTAAATTAAATCTTGTATGTGCATATAGTATGCCATATAGATTTAAAATCCCACCATAGGAAGTATGTATCATGCATTGAAAGTATGTTATAAAATGTTATAATATATAGTATGCATGATTCGGGTTTCATATATTTAATATAATTGTTATATTAAAATGTGAAAGCTTGATCTATGTTATAGCATGTTAGCATGTCTATAGTTTTATAAAGTGTTATAAAATAAGTTAAACATTTAAAATCTATAACAAAGATAAGCAGCATGCTCACTTATGGTTAACATATAACAACTTGTTTTAATACTTAAATAGGTCGTTATCTTGTAAAACTTTGGTTACAAACTCAACCGGTTTATAATCCTGTCTAAAGTTGGAGGTATTTAAGTTGACGGTTTACGAAATACCTTCTACCTTGGGATTATAACCGAATAATTGAGCGTTGTTAACTCGGTTTTATAAGCATACGTGAGCGGTGTGAGGTAATAAAATGGTTTTTTTCACTTTGACATCGTAGGTTAAAATCTAAATATAAACACCTGGATAAACCACATAGACTTAGGATGTTTTTTAGCTGGAATATACATAAGTAAATATTTACCCAAAACAAGTAGAACACTTCAGTTGGAGATTAATAATATAAACGATATGTTATTCTTAGCTCTCATGTTCCTAAGAGTTTACAACATAAGATCTATGCTTGGCTTTATGTCGCTTTTACCGTGACTACTCCATTAGGAAAGTGTTTGCATGAGTCAATAACAAGGTGAATAAGGGAAGTCATTCATAGTAAGTGGGTGCAAGAAATATGTCAGCATATCCTACAGTCTCTTCCATTAGTCTAAACCATGATATTCTTATGTTGCACCTGTTGTCGTTTTTAGGCGGCATTAGCTAGTCATTTTCCCTAAGGATCTCCTTAAAGGGTTGTAACATAAGATTCGAAACAACTCAGACTTCCAAAATAAGTAGGGTTTCTTAGTTTTGTCTTCAACATTATCTTCCAATTCGGGGGCTTGTTGATACCGTTCTGTGAAATCGGAAAATGGAAGGTCACACTTATAAGAGTTTTGTCTTCAACATTATCTTCCAAGTGTTAGTAAGTTCATGACCGGAAATAGTAACTAATAACTAACAAAATAAAAAATTATTCTAGAATTAGTGTTTAGTCAAGAATGTCTTGCTTCAATGAAGGAGTATTTGACTGTCCCTCGGAAGCACCTATTCTGACTCACTAAAGTATCGTTGCAAATAAATAAAGAAATTTGGGTACTTTATTATCTTTGCTAAAAATTGGATTTAGATGCAATTTTCTGATAGAATTTGTTTCAGCATGTTGAACTTGATAATTCAACTCTTAGCTTTTGATAAGTTCAATGGAGAAGGTTAATCAAATTGGAAATCAAACATAAATATGATACTAGTTGTTGATGACCTGAGGTTCGTTTTAGTGGAGGAATGTCCTCCGCTTCCCAGTTCAAATACAAACTGAAATGTTCAAGATGCCTATGACAGATGGGTCGGAGCTAATGAAAAGGCCCTAGCCTATATTTTAACAGGCATATCTGATGTGTTTACTAAAAAGCATGAAACCATGGTCACTACTAAAAATATCATGGAGTGTTACAAGGGATGTTTGGTCAATCATCTTCATCAGTACGATATGATGCTATAAAATACATTTACAATTTCCGCATGAAGGAAAGGACCTCTATTAGGGAACACGTCCTGGACATGATGGTCCACTCCAATGTTGCAGAAGCGAATGGTGCTATCATATACGAGAAAAGTCAAGTCAGTATGATCATGGAATCTCTTCCGAAGAGCTTCTTAACTTTTCGTAAAAACGCTGTGATTAATGTGATTGATTATAATTTGACAACTTTCCTAAATGAACTCCAAACTTATCAATCATTAATGAAAGATAAAAGTAAAGAAGGGGAAACAAATGTTATTACCTAAAAGAAGTTTCAGAAAGGATCGACATCTGATATAAAACCTTCTAAAAAGAAGTCTGGTCCTTTAAAGGATAAAATTGTCCAAATGAAGAAAAAGGGAAAAGGAAAGAAGAAGGCTCCTGCTAAGAAAAGCAAGACTAAAGTTGCAAAAGGAAAATGTTTCTACTGCAACGTTGACATGCATTGGCAATGGAATTGCCTAAAATATCTTGTAGAAAAGAAAGCTACAAAGGCAAACCAGGGTAAATCAGGGTAAATCTGATTTACTTGTAATAGAAACATGCTAAGTGGAAAGTTCTCATTTGACCTAGATAATAGATTCAGGCGTCGCTAATCATATTTGCACTTTTTTCAGGAAACTAGTTCCTGGAGAGAGCTGACAAAAACAAGATGACTTTCAAGGTGGGAATAAGTGAAGTCATTTCGGCTGAAGCAGTGGGAGATCTCAAGTTATTTTTTGGAGAAGCATATATTTTGTTAGAAAATGTGTATTATGTACCTAAGATGAAAAGGAACTTAATCTCTGTCTCTTTATTATTAGAACATATGTACAAAATTACTTTTAATATAAATGAAGTGTTCATTAGTTTAAGAGGTGTTCAAGTATGTTATACTAAACTTGAAAATAACTTGTATGTATTAAAACCAACTGAGACAAAAGCTATTTTAAATATAGAGATGTTTAAGACAGTCGATATTCAACATAAGAAACGAAAGATTTCTCCTAAGCCTATCTTTGGCGCTTAAGACTTGGATACATAAATCTTAATAGAATTAAGAGATTAGTAAAGTATGGACAGCTAAATCAATTAGAAGACAATTCTTTACCGTCATGTGAATCATGTTTCGGGGGAAAAATGACTAATTTTTTTTTTCAGAATAGATATTAGGGCCAAAGAACCTCTAGAACTTATACATTTAGATCTTCGTGGTCTAATGAATATTAAAGCTCGAGGAGGATCTATGTATTTCATCAGTTTTATTGATAATTATTCAAGATATGGCTATGTTTACCTAATACGTCATAAGTCCAAAACTCTTGAAAAGTTCAAAGAGTATGAGGTAGAGGTTGGGAACTTATTAGGTAAAAAGATTAAAATACTTTGATCAGATCGAGAAGGTGAGTATATGGATTTACAATTCAATAACTATCTAGTAGAACATGGAATTCAATCCCAACTTACTGAACCTGGTACACCACAACAAAACGGTGTAGCAGAAAGGAGAAATATAACCCTGTTAGACATGGTTTGTTTGTGAATGTACGAATTAAATAATTTATCTATTATGTGCATATTGTATGCCATGTAGATTTAAAATCCCACCATAGGATAAGCATGTAGTATGCATTGCTAGTATATTATAAGTTTTATAATATATAGTATGAATGTGTAGGAATCCATGGCTTTTGATATAAGTTGTTATATTGATGCATGGAATGAATGTCTATATAATTGTTATATAAAAGTATGTTATGGATTCAATGTATGTCTATTATTTTATAAGTTGTTATAAAATTGGATTAGACATTAAATTTCATAACAAAAATAAGTTGCATGCTCACGTAGGTTAACCACCTGTTTTAATAGTTAAAATAGGTCGACATCTTGTAAAATACGGTTACAAACTCAATCGGTATATAATCCTATCTAAGGCTGGGGGTACTTAAATTGATGGTCTACAGAACAATCCTTCCAGGGGATCGTGGCCAAATAATTGTGCGTTGTTAACCGGTTTTATAAGCACACGTGAGCGGTGTAAGGTGTTAAAATTGGTTTTTCACCTAGACATTTTAGGTTAAATCCAATTACAAGAGTTATACTTGGATAAAGCACATAGAGCTAGGTTGTTGAATTAGTTGAAACATTCCTAAGTAAAGATTTACCCAAAAACAAGTTGACACTTCAGTGGAAATTTAATAACATATATGATATGTTGTTAAAATGCTTCAGTGGAAATTTAATAATATATATGATATGTTGTTAGAACAATTCAGTGAGAGATTAATAGCATATGAGATATGTTGTTTTTAGCTCTCGCATCCCTAAGAGTTCACATCGAGATTCATGCGACACTTTATGTCACCCTGGAAGTGACATCCATTCAGAAAATGATTGCATGAATTGAGATTAGGGGAAGTTTATAATTTTAGCACGTTAAATTCTTCAAATTTACTCACTTTCGAAACTTTTAATGGTAAATCAATATAGAAATCGAATATACTAGCAGTTGATGATTTAGACTATGTTTTAACAGAGGAATATCCTCTATTTCCTAATTCTGCCACTTACCAGAAAGCATAACAAAGTAGATATGATTTGCTTGTCATTGAGACGTGCTTGGTGGAAAATGATAAGTTAACCTGGATAATGAATTCAAGAGCCGCTAATCATATCTGTACTTTTGGTCAGGAAACTAATTCCTGGAGACAACTTACAGAAGGCGAAGCAACCTTTGAGGTAGGGACCAGAGAGGTTGTTTTGGCTAAAGTAGTAAGAGATATAAAGTTATTTATTGGAGATAAATACATTTTACTTGAAAATGTTTATTACATTCCTTTTATGAAAAGGAATTTAATTTCTATCTCATGTTTGCTAGAATAAAATTACAAAGTTTATTTTAAATATAATGAAATGTTCATTATCTCAAAAGGTAATATAGTGTGATATAAAAATCTAGGGAATAACATATACGTGTTAAAACAAATTGGGGTAAAAGCCGTTTTTAATATAGAGATGTTTAAAACAGCTGAAACTCATCATAAGAAAAGGAAAATTTCTCCAAATGCGTATCTTTGGCACCTAAGACTAGGTCACATCAATCTCAACAGGATTAGGAGATTGGTTAAGAGTGGACTTCTAAACCAGTTAGAAGATAGCTCTTTACCGCAACTTGAATCTTGTCTTGAGGGTAAGATGACCAAAATATCTTATATTGGAAAAGCTCTTAGACCAAAGAACTGTTAGAGGTTGTACATTCAGACCTTTATGGTCTGATAAATGTTAAAGTGAGAGGAGGGTATGAATATTTCATCAGTTTCATCGATGATTATTCAAGGTATGGCTACATTTACCTAATACATCATAAGTCCGATACATTTGAAAAGTTCAGAGAATATAAGGCAGAGGTTGAGAACCAATTAGGTAAAAAGATTAAAACACTTCGATCAAATCAAGGTAGTGAGTACATGGACTGAAAATTCTAGGACTATTTGATAGAATACCGAATTCAATCACAACTCACAACACCTCAACAAAATGGTGTTACAGAAAAGAGAAATAGAACCCTGTTGGACATGGTTCATTCTATGATGAGTTATGCTCAGTTGCTAAGTTCTTTTTGGGGTCACGCAGTAGGGACTACGGTGTATACATTGAACATGGTTCCCTTGAAAAGTGTTTCATAACACCGTACGAGTTATGGAGAAGACGTAAACTAGTTTACGTCACTTCAAGATTTGGGGATGCCTAACTCATGTGTTGGTGCAAAATCAAAATAAGTTGGAATGTCGTTGAAAGGTATGCCTATTTGTAGGCTATCCCAAAGAGACCAAAGGTAGTTTCTTTTATGATCCTCAGAAAGATACACTACAAGAATTTTGGCCTTTAATGTCGGTTGAAAAAAGTGAAATCGGATGTATAATGTCGGTTTTGTTTTTTTTTTTTACAAAATCGGATCTTTAATGTCGGTTTTAAACCGACATTGTAGGGGTACCTTTAATGTCGATTTTAAACCGACATTAAAGACCCGCTTAATTTTTCCCTCTTCACTGTCCCCCTATTTTCTATTTCCCCTTTTTTTTTCATTTTTCCCTCTTCACTCTCCCCCTATTTTCTTTTTCCTCTCATTTTCACGCTTCCCTCTTCAGACCCTATTCTTTCTCACTTCTCTCTTCTAAACCCTTGCCAATGGGTAGCGTAACCCGCGCCATCATGCAATCCGTACAGGTCTATCGTGGTATAGATTTGGCTTCCATATAGGTCTGTCCGTCGTGCAACCTGTGCCGCCACACCCAGTTGCCAGGATTTGAAGTCCAGATCTGAAGTCGCCCGGATCCGTGTGCCACCGTTCGTCATGCAATCTGAAGTCCAGATATGAAGATCTGAAGTTTGTCGTTCGTCGTTCGTCCAGATCAGTATGCTCTTCTTCTCTTTCCTCTCTTAAACTCACAATAATTTTTGTTCTTATGTTACGCCTCTCAACTGTTTGTGTAAATGTCTCAATATTACACCTCTCAAATTTCCTTTCAGTGCTAGATGATCGTGTAGATATACACGGGCGCTGGACGATCGTATAGCAGATGCGCGAGCACTAAGTGATAGACTACATGATGGCGCTATGTGATGGGCATGAGGGCTAGACGATAGCCATGCTGCACTAGTCGATGAGTAGACGGGCTGATTCGTGTGCCGCCGTTCGTCGTTCGATCTAAAGTTCGTCGTTCATCGTCCGTTCAGATTAGTATGCTCTTCTTCTCTTTCCACTCTTAAACTCACAACAATTTTTGTTCTTATGTTATGCCTCTCAAATGTTTATGTAAATGTCTCAATGAAAGCTAGTTGCAGTTTCACTTCAATATGTCTCTCTGCTACTAGATTTGGGCCTACTTTTTATGTGTCTATGGCCTTTGAAATTCGATTTGATTAATGGTTTTGTTGTATATGATACATTTATTGAAGTATTGGCAAGAGGTGTTGCCAACAGTTGCTCCTATAGGATTGTATCAATTGCAGTGGAAGAACAAGGATCATCTAAGCATTCAAATTCACTAATTTTGGCATAATATAAAGCATGCTTCTACAGAAAAATGGGTTTCAAGACATACCTCTTCTAGAACTTCTTCAAAGCTTCTTCTCCGACTGCAATCTTCTCCATATCTTATTGTAGACCAGCTTAAGATCTTCCCCACTATTCTCTTGATGCTCTAGATTAAGTTGTGGGACTCAAAATAAGCTTGAATCAAGAGATGAAGGAGAAAAGCTCACTGCAGCCACCTTTGTCGAAGAACCTTTCTTCAAACCAAAATTTCTCTCAAAATTCTATAGATTGCATGTCAGAATTTCACTTCAATATTCTCATTATATTGCAGATCAACATGCAAAGAGAAGAGCTGCATGAGTTGCAGTTTATGCTTAGAGAAGACAAAGCAAATATATTGCTTCATGAGTGAGCTAGTTCAACGATGGATAATGGAAAAAACCATTTTTCCATTTAAGTGTTTTAGTTTTCCAATTTTTCTTTTTCAATTTTATCTAAAAATCAAATTTTGATTTAAAAAATCTATTTGATTTTAAAAATGAAAAATTAATTAATTTCATAAATTAATTATTAAATAAAACTTAATTCATTTAATATCAAATATTAAATTAATTTTAACATATATCCATCTTTATATATTTAAATCATATTTAAATATATATAAATTCTCCTATTCCGTTTAATTCTAAAATTAATCATAATTATATCTCATATATTTACAAATTCCCTTAATTCTAATTTGAACGTTTCAAATTAACTTATCACGTTATTCTAGAGCTAGTCCGTTACGAGCTAGTAGGGGGACCTTGCGGACCTACAAATCATGGGTTCCAACGATCCGAGATTAATTGGCTAAACTCATTAGGTCAGATTAATCTCCATTCGTTAACTAATGGGTCATTCCACTAAAGTTCATAGTTGCACTTCCCTCATTGTAGATATATTATGTCCATATGATTTAACCATAATCTGCAAATCGACTCTTCACAGGTTGTTCATAATAACGGCTTGGTCAAATATTTATTCTACCCCCGAGATTATGTCTTATTCCTCAAGTCCCTACTGATCCTCTAATGAACTACTGGTTTGTGATCCAATCACCAAACCAAACTCTCTCAGCCCAGTGAGAGGGTAGGGCCCCTTGTTCAAGACTTGGATTCAGTACTTGAGAGAGCAACCATTCTCCTATCCCTAAATCGGGTAGGTGTGAACTCCGTCTTGAACCCTATGTCCCCAACTATCTATCTGGTTTTACCCCTGAAATGGGAGTCTTATTGAGCCGGCACTATTGAGCCAACCCTCAACTATGCAAATCTAAGGGCAATCCCAAATAAACAGGAGCTCATAGTTAGCTCAAAATTAAGATCAAGTTACCTAGGTCATCTAAGTAAAATAGTCAGTCTTAAACAGTAAACAACGTTATAAAGTAAGAGTGAATTATTTCTTGGTCTGGATCTTATGCAAACTCATTGCATAGGACGCCCCCACTCTTCATGTCATAATATGTATGAATTAGGATCACATCGTATGTAGCACTTTACAACTCTTTGTAACAACTACAGAGTAGGCCGCATCCAATGGTGGTACGAAAATAAGGTACCCAATTTTATTCATGTACCATAGATCATTTTGGCTATTTACTCGAACCCAATCCACTCTTATGTCTCTACATAAAGTTCAAGTACTCATACAATAGTCATGGGTCTTAGTTTATTGGATTTAGACTTTCATACAATTTATGAGATCAAGAATAAGTATATTGATAATAGAAAATGTTTAACATTTTACAAACTGCGAGTTTTTAGGACATAAAACCCAACAGCTTCTTCGTTGGGTATGCATGAGCAAGAGCAGTGAAAGTGAAATGTTGAGCGCAAGGCGTTGGGTAGCCGATCGTGTAGCAAATGGGTAGCACTGAACGATCGTGTAGGGCTCAAGTGGCCGCAATCAACTGCGTCAATTGTGGAGGGGCTCACGGAGCTGATGGGTGTCCATTGAATCTTCAGCAAATGTGTGCTATCCAGAACAACCCCTTCAGCAACACCTATAATCCGGGCTGGATGAGCCATCCTAACTTCGGTTGGGGAGGCAATCCCAACCTAGGGGGGCCAGTGAACCATCAAGGGGGC
This sequence comes from Benincasa hispida, assembly GCF_009727055.1. Lineage (NCBI taxonomy): Eukaryota > Viridiplantae > Streptophyta > Magnoliopsida > Cucurbitales > Cucurbitaceae > Benincasa > Benincasa hispida. The sequence continues at coordinate 42,856,409 of NC_052354.1, read as the reverse complement.
AGTAGAGGGAATCCCTCTTTTCACCACAATCAAGGGCAATCAAGACCGCAGAACCAGCAACCATCATCGTCTAACACCTCAGGAGGCTCATTAGAGACGCTGCTGAAGCAGTATATGGATAAAAATGATGCAGTGATGCAAGCACAAACATCTTCTATAAGGAATCTGGAGATCCAAGTGGGCCAGCTGACCTCTGAGCTAAGAAGTTGAACATCGGGAACATTGCCCAACAATTTAGAAGCCTTGGGATCTACAGGGAAGGAGCAATGTCCTTAAGACATTGAGCAGGTAAGCCTGACCGCTTATGGAGATGTGGATTGCGGTCACCAGAACAACACAATTTTTGGTCCATATCTCAATACTATGTTTAATGCTTTATTAAATTTCCGTCTCTTTAAATCTAAATTCTGTCTTAAATTTTTCATTTAATTCAATTTTGACTCTATGAATTTATTTCCTCCTCATTCACTTCTCTGCATTTAATCTAAATTCCTCATTCACGTCTCTTTAATTTTGTCTTCAATTTTGACTCTATGAATTTTTGGTCCTAATTCTCTCCATAAATAAGGGAGGTGAAAAGACGCGCCTGTTGAGCTGCTCGAGGCCAGTCGCCGTGAAGATCACACTTGGCCCCACCACGGCCCAACCAATAAATACGACCTCCTCCTTCATTGGAAACCCTTTACCTCACTTTGGCAAAGCAGAAACTCTAAGCGTCTTGCATCCCATCCTTTCTTTCTCCCCAACAGCTCGAGTTTTTACCCTTTTCCATGCTCGTATCCATGGCTGACCAAACCTTAAACCAATCCGCTTCACCTTCCACCCCTGATCAAGTAGCCATGCAAGAGGCAGCATTCCTGGCTGCCAGTCGCAGGCTTGCGGCCCAAGCCCATATTGTCCCCAGACTCGCCGGAAGAGACCGGAGAAATCCTTTGGCCTGTAGGCCTCCTGTGTTCAAGAGAAGAGGAAGCACAAAGAGCATGCCTACGCCAACACCTATCGTCTCCACTGAAAGGGAAAGGAAGAGATGAGATGATACAGAGGTGTTTGGCAACATCCTAAGTACCTTGGAGCAAGGAGGTGAACTGCCCGAGGTAGGGTTTGTAAACCAACCATTGCCTACAAAAGAGGAGGCGGCGGTAGTGGCTGATGAACTAGTGAAGGATGGAGTAGTGGTGGTGGAAGAAGTGGTGATTAAAGAATAAGAAAAGAAGAATGATGTTTTGGTCCCAGAAACTTAGGAGGCAACTGTCGTTACAGAAATTTATGAAGAACTCCAAGAAGAGAAGAAGAAGAGATCGCAGTCGAGGAGAACAAGGAAGCGGAGGTTGCATTAGTGACCCCTGACATTGCGATGGAGGAGGTTGTGGGGGATGCGCAGCCAGAAGAGGCCGAGAAGGAAGATAAGAAGAGAGAGAAGCGACAAGAAGAGGCCGAGAAGGAAAATAAAAAGAAGAAGAAGAAGGCAAAAGAAGGCTGGAGAGGCGGAGTCTTTACATCATCGCAAGGCAAGAAAGAACAAAGAGCAAAAGGATGATGATGAAGATGAAGAGGCCAATGAGGAGAGGAAGAAGAAAGAGAAAGAGGAGAGAAGATTGCGCTGACGTGAGAAGAGGCACCTGAGAGAAGAAGAAGAAGTGATATGGAGGGCTACGAGCCCTGATGAAGAATCAACCTTCGTAAAGGATAGGGGAAACGGTGCAGTTAATGAAACTGGCGCAACTAAAGCAATGCAAAATAGTTGCGGATGGATGAATGAGAAAGAAGCAGACGGCGACCCCCTAATACGCGTTCGCAGGGAGAATGCGCCGCATAGGGTCCATTAATGACCCCTCAAAGATTAATTTTGAGAAGGAGAGAAAAAGAAAAGAAGAGGAGGAGAAGCAAGAAAAGATGGAGAGGGGAAAGCTCATCATCGCAAAGGGGGATAGAAGAAGAAGATTGGAGTTTGAAGAAATGCGACGCAACAATGAGCTTGCCAGACTTGACGGGTTCCGGAAGCGCGAGGAGGAACAGCACCTGTTGCTGGCCTCTGAGCAATTCGAAGAAGAGTTTATGAGAGAATAAAGAGAAGAAGAGGAAGAAGAGAGAAGGAAGAAGGAAGAAGAGGACAAATTATTTTTGGAGGAGAAGAGGAGGAAGTGCGAAACCAATAAGAAGTGCTTATATAAGAGCAGGGGCAAAGAGCTTGTCGAGCGCGAGAATGAAGAGCAACGCAGAAAGCGGGAAAAGAGAGAATGAAAAACAGTCTGCCTTGTGTTAGCAAAAGGCAAGGATGTAGCAAAAAGCAGCGAACCCGCGACGGCCAAAAAGCAATCATCAAAGAAAAAGGAGAACGATGATATATTGATCGAGATGGGCTTCTACCCTATGTCAACTCCACTACCTGACATCATCACAAGCGTAATTGTGGAGCATGGGTGGGACACATTCTGCCAGTGCCCATCAATCATAGTGCCTCTGGTAGTGCGAAGCTTTTACCGCGGGCACTTACATGAAAATAGGGATGTGATCAGCTTTAAGGGGGAGACAGTACCCTTCAGCACAAGGGACATCAACGAAATTTATCAAATGAAGGACAACCCTGATGCGCCAGGGAACAAAATTGTTGATGATCCCACAGAAGAGCAGATGAAGGATGCGTTGAAGATACTGACACAACCGGGCACGAAGTGGTCGGTTTTGCCTAAAGGCATCCGTACCTTAGAATCCAAGTCCTTGCTGCCGGAGGGAAGGCTCTGGGTTTATTTGGTCAAGAAGTGGCTGATCCCAACGACGCACGACAGAACTGTATCAAGGGATCGGGTCATGGCCGCGTACTGCATAGCCCCTGTCTCTTATACACATCTAGATGTGTATAAGAGACAGGATGAAGGATGCGTTGAAGATACTGACACAACCGGGCACGAAGTGGTCGGTTTTGCCTAAAGGCATCCGTACCTTAGAATCTGTCTCTTATACACATCTAGATGTGTATAAGAGACAGGCATAGCCCGCGGCATTCCTATCGACGTGGGGTAGTTGATCATGGGGTAGATTAGAGTATTAGTGGGGTATATACGGGGGCACTTCTTTTTCCCANGCATAGCCCGCGGCATTCCTATCGACGTGGGGTAGTTGATCATGGGGTAGATTAGAGTATTAGTGGGGTATATACGGGGGCACTTCTTTTTCCCATGGATCGTTTCAAGTCTATGCTTGTCTATGGGTGTAGGCATTGATGAGGAGCCCATACCAGAAGTCCACGACCTCATCAACATAAATTCTTAAGGATGCTCCTCAAAGATTCTCCACACTACCCCGAGCTGCCAGGAAAGAGGCCTGTGATCGATTTGAATGCGCCACTGGAACACAGACCAAAAAGAAGACGAAGAGAGGAGAAGCGAAAAGAGAAGGTCCAGGATTAACCAACGCAAAATCTGGCACCCATGAACCCTCTTCCCTTAGTCATTTAGCCTCCAAGCCCGCTAGCGCAACCCTCTTCTCCCTTACACGAGCATTTTACAAACCTTCTTCTTGTCCCCCAACTCTTCAGTTTATCCAGCAGCCCCACCTTCACCATTAAAATCATCACCGCAACCCACCATTTCACCGCCGCAAGTTGATGACCCACACGATTTGGGTGAAGGCACCTCTGGCCAACCCCAAAATGATGCTAGTGACACATTGCAGGCACAATCCTCCATCACCGCCATGGCTGCTGAGTTTGCAGAAATGAGATCTCTCTTCTCCCAATAACAACAACTCTTCTCTCAACAACAACACCTCTTCAACCAACGATTTGAGGTAGTAATGGAGCGCAATGATGAGATTCAATGCAGGGCCGCCACATCAAGAGCTAATCAACATGCAACGCAACATTTATAAAGTCCATATGCACTACAGAGTGATTGCGGAGCGTAATTAAGAGTACTTCAAATTCCTTACCGCATATCTTCATGGTCCAATGATGCCCCTACATCTTCGGCAGCACTTAAATTTTGAAGACGCTCTCCTGCACCACCTCAAAATCCGCCAGATTCCCCTGCTCCTCAACCTTAATATTTACACTTTCTTCCAACAAGATTTTTTTTTTATGCGGCCATTATTTAATTGTATTCAATTCTTTTATTATTTGTAAAGTAATCAAAATTCTTTGACTCTTGTACAAGAAATAGAAAATTTTGTAATGCGTTCATTTGTAATTTATTTGTATACTTGTTAATAGTCAATACAATCAGAGTATATATTCACTCCACTTTTTGCCCGTGCCTTTTTCTGTATCTTCCTTTGTCAATTTTTGTAATGTTCTTAATCTCTTATTTTTACGATCTTCATTGCGTTGCTATGATGTAATATATGTTTCCACTTAGAAACATTTCCCATACTTAGTAAATTCTGACTAACACTTAGTTAATTCATAGTTTAGCAGTACTTTACTTTTTATCTTTCAAAGTTCTGCTCAAACCTTCTTTTTGAAATTTTCTTCTATGTGTTTGTCTAGTCTCTCCAAACAATGCAATGAGGACCTTGCTCATCTTTAAATTTGGGAGTGGGGAAGGTATGAGAAGATGAGATCAAGATTATGCTGTAGTTAAGAAAATGTGTCCATTTTCGATTAAAAAAAAAAAACAATGCAAAACTCCAATGTCAACACAAGGGAAAACCCTTAAAAATATTCCCAACCTGATAAGATTATGCTGTAGTTGTGAAAGGAGTCTGCTTGTAGTTGGATGTTCGTATGACACCCGAAGGTGGGTTTCCAGGATCAACGCAGTACAAAAATTAAAAAAAAAAAATGCAAGAGACGACTCCTCTGATCCTCATGAGTTGAAGTTGAAATTGGCATACAACTGTAGTTGGAAGTCCGCATGACACCCATGGGAATAAGCCAAAACGAAGAGTGTAACCATGACCAACAGTCTCTAAATAAAGAAATGACACAAATTTTTGCTCACCGCAGGTAGATACATCGAGTTGTTATGACAAAGAAGAGATAAACATTCTATTTTGAAAACTAGAAAAGCAACTTTGAGCAGAATTTTGTCATATAGAAGAATAAAGTAGGGCTTGCTAAGAATTAGCAAGGATAGAAGGAAATTGCGATGTCAAGTAATGTGCTTAAGTGCAGCATTCGAAGCAACCAATCGTCTAAAAAATAGAGGATAGGAATTGAGCATGATTTCCTTGGTAGAAGATATGCTTGAGGACAAGCATATATCTAAATTTGGGGGTGTGATAACTTATAGAAATACAAGTTATTTATGCCACCTTATCTAGATATTGCGACCAAAAGTTAGCAAATATGCACCGATTGTATGAAAATTAGCCTAGTATTACAATAATTATAAATGATCACAATTACACCCACTAACACCATAAAGATGGAAGACAAGTCAAATTTTACTCTGTTTTGCAGGAGACCAAGTCACCGCTTGCACCCGTCAATCAACAATGAAGAGACGATTACCGCAATGACGGCGCAATGCGATAGTCGATCCAGAGCTGTGTTTCAACTGCATGCAGTAATAAAAACAACACTGCATGCGAACCCATGATCGGAAGATGCAATTGAGCAATGCAAAAGCGGAGGATTGAGACACGTGTACAACTAACGGTTGTGCAGAATTGATGGTCTGATTGCGTAACAGAAAGAATAATATCCCTCCATCTTCAGAATTACCATAACGATCAAGTGGGGACCACAAGGCTGGAGTCAAAGATCTTCACCTATAAATACCCCATTGATTTCAAAGGAAAAAATATGCTACTGGATACAGGGTAAGTGCTGCAAAATTGTTGAGAGAAGGGGCTGAGCTGAGTGCTTAAGAGACGAAATCCAGGAAGAAGACGAGATAAGGCCGAGAGGTGAATCTTAGATCTAATATGCCAAACACCCGATTAAAAGCTCTGTGCAAAGATCTCTGCTACCGGTGGAGCAAGCCTGAGAGGGAAGCTCTTCCTGCCATCAAAACCATCCTATCTGGCAAGCGGATCTTCATCGAATCAGTGCCAAGACATTGGCACTTGTTTGTTTCTGTCTATCTCTTTCATCATTGTACTTCACTGTTCTTTATCTCTTCATTCACACACCATGTATTAAACACTTAATAGAGATATTAAATGTTTCGATAGCTTCCATTTACCATTTTCTATCTATTTTCGTTCACCCGTCAATCACTTTCTTCATGATGTTTTCTTAATTTATGTTAAAGATATAAAATGCGTTTAGCTAAGGCATGCTAGACGACATCTTCACCTGTGAGAGCAAAAGTGAAGATGCCATTCTGATCTATCGAGAGAGGGTTTGAAGAATGTGTTAACTAAAGAGAGTAGTACTTTCAGACATGGAAGCAACCTTGCATTCATTACGTTAGTCTCTATTTCACCACAAACATGTGGGAGCGTGGCCGATCACCGAGAGGTGTACACCAATAGAAGAGCAAAACAGTATTTGTAGCTTCAATGCGATTAAGAACTTGCGTTGTTTATATTATTTGTCTTTCTCTTTCTATTCTATTCATAAGACTTGCCGCCGCATCCCACGTCTTTTCACTTTTCACAGCCAGCCTTGACCCGAGCATTTTGTACATGAAGTCTGTATCTTGTATCATCTAGATTAGGTTTACTGTACTTTTATTTTATTATCGCATCTTTACTGCTTTACTTTATTTTATTGCAATTTATATACCTGTACACACACACTTTTAAAGATTGAAAACCTGGTCGCATATATCATGAACGTACCACAATAACCTAAACCAGTCCCCGTGTTTGACCTTCGATCACACCGAGAATCATGTGGTGGAATTACACTTGGTTCCATCGTAAGGAAACTTGCAGCACATGGCATACTACATGAACATCCATAATTAACGCATATTCAGAAGTAGTATCGCATCATCATGAGCATAGAACATCATACATCTTTACCTATCTAAAAGCCAGTCAACAGCCTACTGTGCTTCAAAGTCAGCTGACGTCCATCCGCAATCTAGAATTACAGATGGGCCAGATTGCGAGTGAGCTGAAGAGTAGACCGCAAAGGGCTTTGCTGAGTTCAACAGAACTCCCACGCAACCCGGGGGATCAGGTAAAGAGCAATGTCAGGTTGTGACATTGCGAAGTAGGAAGACTGTGGAGGGAGAAAAAAGGAGCATAATTGGACAACTCCCATTGCAGTTGAACCTGAAATTGCGGTGATGCAAAAGAAGAAAGAGAAAAAGAAACAGTAGAACCAGAGGATGCGTTGACCTCAAAGCCAACTTAGACAGGAACCATGAATGTGCAGTTATCCACTTTCCCACAGAGACTAAGGAAGAAAAAGAACGAAGAGGTACAGTACCAACGCTTTCTATCTATGTTAAAACAATTACATATTAATATTTATTTCAGTGAAACGATTAAGGAAATGCCTACCTATGTAAAGTTTCTGAAGGATATGGTAACTAAGAAGAAGGGAGCTGGCAAGTTGCCACGGTGGCGCTAACTCAAAGTTCAAAATCAATCATTCCACCGAAGATGAGCGATCCTAGGAGCTTTACAATTTCTTGCTCCATAGGAGGACTGTACATCGAGCAAGCTCTATGTGACTTGGGAGCCAACATAAATTTAATGCCTCTTTCAATCTTTAGGCAACTTAATGTAGGGCAACTTGTGCCCACAACGTTGACTCTCCAACTGGCCGATAGATCTCTGGTGCATCCAGAGGGAAAAGTGAATGACGTGTTGATAACCATTAAAGAATTTATCCTATCAGGGGACTTCATCATATTGGATTACAAGGCCGACAATGATGTGTCCATCATTCTAGGGCGACCATTTTTATCAACAGGTCGTGCTCAGATTTATGTGCATAAAGGGAAATCACCTTAAGTATCAACAGACAGAAGCTCATATTTACCATAATTCGTGCCATGAAGTTTTCGGATAAGGAAGACCTGCATGACTCAGATGATGACCAGAATTCGATTGAAGAAGAAAAGTTTGATGAAGAGAATGAAGAAGAGGATGCCAGCACATCTGTTACTGCTTGTAATGCGATCATGACAAAAACAAACAAGGAAGAAGAAATGATCATAAATCAAAAAGAAGAGCCAATAGAAAAAGAAGAAAGAAAAACAACGCAACCATCCCTAGTGGGACCACCAACCCGGGAATTAAAGACCCTACCAAATCATTTAAAGTACGCATTTTTGGGGCAGAATGAGAAGCTTCCAGTTATCATTTCCTCTAAGCTCAACGAAGACCAGAAGAATGCGTTGATGAGCATTCTAAGGAAGTATGTGAAAGCAATTGGTTGGACGCTCATCGACATAAGAGGAATTAGCCCTGTGTACTGCATGCACCGCATTCGTCTTGAAGATTACCACAAAGCAACAACCTGTCTCTTATACACATCTAGATGTGTATAAGAGACAGCCAGGAATTAGCCCTGTGTACTGCATGCACCGCATTCGTCTTGAAGAGGACAACAAAGCAACGATTGAACATCAACGCAGACTCAACCCTGCGATGAAAGAGGTTGTTAAAAAGGAGATCATTAAATGGTTAGATGCGGGCATTATCTATCCTATAGCAGATAGCACGTGGGTCAGCCTCATGCAGTGTGTGCCAAAAAAGGGCGGCATGACGGTAGTCCCAAATGAAAACAATGAATTAATACTGCAAACAATCATCACTGGGTGGTGCAATTGCATGGATTACCGCAAGTTGAATGCGGCCACAAAGAAAGATCATTTCCCTTTGCCGTTCATTGATCAAATGCTAGACCGTCTAGCTGGAAATGACTTCTATTGCTTTCTGGATGGTTATGCCGAGTACAACTAGATTATGATAACTCTAGAAGACCAAGACAAGACCACATTCACCTGCCCTTATGGGACATTTTCTTTTCGCCGCATGTCATTTGGCCTATGCAATGTGTCAAGCACGATCCAAAGGTGCATGATGGCTATCTTTTCATATTATCTCAAGGACTCTGTTGAAATCTTTATGGACGACTTCTCTGTTTATGGGAAACCCTATGAAGTTTGTCTAGACAACTTGGAGAAGATACTAAAGAGATGCGAAAAGACGAAGCTGGTGCTTAATTGGGAAAAATGTCATTTCATGGTGAAGGAGGGCATAGTGTTGGGACACAAGGTTTCCCAGGATGGGTTGGAGGTTGACAAAGCAAAAATTAAAGCAATTGAAAAACTTCCACCTCCAATAAGCATGAAGGCTGTACGAAGCTTCTTGGGGCACGCTGGATTTTACAGACGCTTTGTCAAAGACTTTTCGAAAATAGCATGACCACTGAATATGTTGTTAGAGGCTGACAAAAAATTTGAATTTGACAACAACTGCCTCAACACATTTCGAGTTTTGAAGAATGCGCTGATTACCTCACCAGTATTGATTGCACTGGACTGGACACTTTCTTTTGAAATTATGTGCGATGCAAGTGGGTATGTGATGGGAGAAGTTCTGACACAAAAGAGAAAAACAATTTTGCATCCCATCGAATATGCGAGTAAAACATTAAACCCTACTCAAACAAATTATACCACCACAGAGAAAGAGCTTCTGGTGGTAATTTTTGCGTTGGGAAAATTTCGGGCATATCTGTTGGGAACAAGGATACTCATCCATACTGATCATTTGACAATAAAATATTTAATGACAAAGAAGAACGCAAAGCCGAGGTTGATCGGATGGCTTCTCCTCCTTCAAGAATTTGATATAGAAATAATTGACATGAAGGGGACAGAGAACCAAGTTGCGGATCACTTGTCTAGACTGGAAAGTCCTGAGGTTGACCGCAAAGAGTCTAAGGTGAGTGCAGTGTTCCCGGATGAGCAGCTATTCCATATTGAATAATTGCCTTGGTATGCAGACATAGTCAATTATTTGGTTTGCGAGCAGTTTCCTGAAGATTACACCTACCACCAATAGAGAAAGCTTAAATATGAATGCAGACATTATTATTGGGACGAGCCGAATCTGTATAAAAGAGGGGTAGACCAGATTTTTCGATTATGCATACCAAATGCTGCTCAACAACGTACATTATCGCAATGTCATGACTCACCATATGGTGGGCACTTTGGAGGGCAGCGTACCGCAACCAAAGTTTTATAGAGTGGATTTTTTTGGCCTATATTGTTCAAGGATGTAGCTGACTACGCAATGAAGTGTGATCGGTGCCAACGCACAGGTAACATTTCATGGAAACATGCAATGCCAATGAACACCATCTTGAAGCTTGAATTATTCGACGTATGGGCGATTGATTTCATGGGACCATTCCCTCCCTCGAATGGTAAGCATTATATTTTATTAGCCATCGATTATGTGTCCAAATGGGTTGAGGCATTGGCATGCGCCGCAAGCGATGAGGCAGTAGTCTCTAAATTCCTAAAGAAGAACATTTTCACTCGTTTTGGCACTCCCCGTGCCATCATAAGTGATGAGAGGTCACACTTTGTCAATCATACAGTTAAGGAGCTGCTGCGCAAATACAACATTCTCCACAAAGTGGCCATCGCATACCATCCGCAGACGAATGGTAAAGCCGAGGTGTCAAATCAAGAAATTAAGCTGATACTTGAGAAGATAGTAAGGCCTTCACGTACAGATTGGGCAAAAAAGGTTGACGATGCGTTATGGGCATACCAAACTGCATTTAAAATACCCATAGGTATGTCCCCATATGCATTGGTATTTGGTAAGGTGTGTCATTTGCCATTGGAGCTGGAATATAAGGGCTTGTGGGCGGTAAAGAAGCTGAACTTTGATTTGAAGAAAGCCGGAGAAGCGCGGAAAATGCAACTGGCCAAGCTAAAATAATGGATGACTAACGCATATGAAAATGCAAATATTTATAAAGAGCGCACCAAACGCTGCATGACAAACGCATATGCGGTAAGAACATTTAAGTCGGGCAAAAGGTCTTACTCTTAAACTCACGTTTACGACTCTTTCCGGGAAAATTAAAATCACGCTGGTCCGGACTCTTCATCATTAAAGAGATATTCCAACATGCTGCGGTGGAGCTGATCACTGAAGATGGAAGTCGTACATTTAAGGTTAATGGAAGCGAGTGAAGGCACATTGTGGAGGTGATTTCCAGCCACAAAAGACATCCATGAAGCTGAAAAACCCGAAGTACCCTGTGTTTGGTTCTTGAACTATCATTCCCTCATCACTTTAATCATCATTTATTTATCTGCATTTTACTTATTATTCCTTCTGAAAAAAAAAAAATTCGTTGTTTTGTTTAAAATCATTTGACCCTCTCTTTGTTTGTTTACAACGATTAAGGCATAAGATTGTGGAGATGTTACAGGAAGCAGCAAATTATCTCACTCCATCACCGCAATCCAAAGAAGATAGATCGCCGCAAAGATGGATGCATCAATACACAATGCGGGCGACAACACAAATTTGGGGGTGTATTCTTCCTTATCTTTATTTCAAATTTTGCGCTATCGCATCGAATGTTAGTTTTAAAAGTTTTATCACCACATCCTCTTTGATTACCGCAATCATTTGCATAGATAAATTTAGTAATTTATCGCATGCTGTTTCTTTGCCAAGTATGATTTCAATGATGAAAAACATGCTTCTATTTTCGTATATACTAGAGTCATCTTAACCTTAAGATACTCACCTTATAAAATATTTCTAGAAGTTAGGGGTTTGCTAGCTTTCTTTCAAACTCTCTTTACGAAACTTTCTAGGAACATTGCATGACTTATTTCAATCTTTTGGCAATGAGGAAATTGTCGCATTTTAAATTTGCGGGTGAGGTATTTATTTTCGTCCTTGATATTTTGAAATAAAAAAGAAAGAAAAGAAAGAAAGAAAAGAAAAAAGGAAAAAAAAAATAGAGAATTTTTTTTTTTTTTGAGAATAACAACTCTACTGTCAACGCAATGGGAAACCTATGTTGATAAGAGTTAAGTTGTGAAAGCACTTACCCTTAGTTGGATATCCACATGACACACGTGGAGGCAAGCCAAAACGAAAGTAAGTCACCAAGATCAATGCATAAATAAATGACCGCAACTCCGCTGCCAAGTAGGTATGAGTTTAGTCTGAGGAAAAGTGCATTGTTCGTAGTTAGATGTCGTATGACACACGTGGGGGCAAGCTGGTGAAAAAAAATAATAATGTCAAGAAATATGCAAGGATAAAATCATTTGACTCACCGGTGAAAAACAAAATTCTTTTTAAAATAAATCATGCGATGTTCCGGAAATTAGTAAAGTTCTTTTGAAGGTTAAGCTTGCAGTCCCTAGGTTTTAGAAATATTTCAAGAAGAGACTTGAATAAGGCTTAAGGAAACTTTGGTATATAGGATTTGAACGAAGTATCCTTGAGAAATCTAGGAAAAGGACATTGTGCTTGACTTGCTAAAGGAAATCTTTAGCTTATGCTTGAGGATAAGCATTGTTTAAATTTGGGGGTGTGATAATGGGCAGAAATTGCATCCATTAAACATCAATTTCATAATATTGCTGGCTTGCGTTCATCGCATTAGAACAGTTGATTTGTGTATTTTTTGTGCAGAATATGCGATAACGCAAGGCGGAAATTGCGATCATAGGAAATCATTGGTTGAGCACAACACCACTACAAGTCTTTGCAGTGATCGTGTCCACAAATATTCGCCCAAGAAGGATTGCCACAACTTGGTCAGTGCAACATGGTGGGCGCATCTGGGTGAAAGGCTAATTAATCGCGATGGGACAGAAAGATCATTCTGGTAAGCTTGGGAGAGCGCCGGAAGCTTCAAGGATAGAGAGAGGGTCGACGCCTGCGGAAGCGGGAACATCTTTAGAATTGAATAGAGATTACAGTGTAAAGGCCTCGGTCAGCAAGGAATTGCTACCAGGCTCTCTACCTTTAACTTCCATTATCATTTTGTACTCCACCATTTATCGAAATGGAATCTATTTCTCTATATTTGTTCACTCTCTATTATTTACGCATGAGTAGCTAAATTAGTTGAATGGGTTGAAAAGCATTTAGCTAGCACAACTAGGGAATCTTCATGCTATGCGATTATCTTGTATTATGTATGCTTCATTCGTCCATTAGAGATACTTGGGAGNAGAAGGATTGCCACAACTTGGTCAGTGCAACATGGTGGGCGCATCTGGGTGAAAGGCTAATTAATCGCGATGGGACAGAAAGCTGATGACAGTCGAATCCAAATTAAATTAACAGCCGATAATGATCACAAGTACATTCAGCTTTTTAGTGATAAATATTTGGCGCATCAGTCAAGAATTAAAGCAGTCCCATCTGAACAATCATGAGAGTGAAATCGACTTTCACCCTTGATGTTCTATAAGGGCATCCTTCAAAAAAGGGGTTGATCAGTTAATCAGTTCACACGTCCTTGTTCATAGTTTTCTTTCATTTTAAGGTGGACGCGAGAGAGGAGGTTATGCCGATAGATCATTCTGGTAAGCTTGGGAGAGCGCCGGAAACTTCAAGGATAGAGAGAGGGTTGACGCCTGCGGAAGTAGGAACATCTTTAGAATTGAATAGAGATTTACAGTGGAAAAGCCTCAGTCAGAAAGGAATTGATACCAGGCTCTCTATCTTTAACTTCCATTGCTATTTTGTACTTCACTCATTGATCGAAATGGAATCTATTTCTCCATATCTGTTCATTCTCTGTTATTTACGTATGAGTATCTAAATTAGTTGAATGAGTTGAGAAGCATTTAGCTAGCACAACTAGGGAATCTTCACTCTATGCGATTATCATGTATTATGTATGCTTCATTTGTCCATTGGAGATACTCGAGAGGGTAGTCTAAGGACAGGATCTAGGCTTGGGAAGGTCAGGTTAGAATCTAGGCTCGAGAGAGTCAGATTAGAACGCATAATCAAGAGATAGAAGCTTAGGAATACGCACTATTTGTTATCAACGCGTCGCATGTATCCTAAAAATAGGATATGATTTTATACGGTCACCTTGCCTTTATGCATTTTGCATCATCGCATAGGAAAAGAATAGAGACTTAGGGATAAGCTCTATGGACACTTTTGCATTCAACACATGCGTCCTAGACTTAGGAGCATCGCATTTGCATTAGAAAATGACTTGCTGTGCATGGTTGTAGCATGATTGCATAGTTTGACGCATTCCCAAGTAACGCTAGCTAAAGATCTTCTCAACCCGTTCATCCACATACTCAGTGTATCTATCACACAATTGACTTTTCTTAAATCTGCCGTATTTGTTTATTTTTCATCAACGCAATCAACAACAAACCAACAATTAATTGAGTTACCGGTTACCACAAAGTTTTCATAAAAATTACCAACGCAATCTATTTTCACAAGTCCCTGAGTTCGACCCTGGACTTACCAGGAAACTCAGTGGAATTTACACTTGGATTCTGCTGAGGAAACTTGAGTGCACAATGCAATTTCACCATCGCATATCATCCATAATTTCACTTCATAAAAATAAGCATCAGTCTGCGATGAAGGATTCAATCCATGATAAAATATCTCCATTTGAAGATAGTCTCGTAATCCGTTGTGCGGACAATCTCGCAATAATATCTTAAACCTCGCCCACGCATCGCTGAGCGATTCATCTATTTCCTGTTCAAAATTCGTGATTAACTTCTTCCTTCTTGCATTCTCGATAGGAGGGAAATATTTGTTCATGAACTTTTTGACAACCTGTTCCCACAAAGTTATCTCCCCTGGTTCGAGGGAATATGCCCATTTCTTTACTTGATCGTATAACGAAAATGGGAAAATTGTGAGTCGAACTTCTTCAGCAGAGATATTTGGGAACAAAAAAGCGTTAAAAGATTTCAATGAAACTTCGTAGATGAGCGTGCGGATCCTCGCCACGCCTTCCACCAAACTGTTCGGCTATTTGGATCATCTGTAACATAACCGGTTTCATCTCAAACCTCGATCCGTTCTATGTTGGCCTCATGATTCCTGGGGAGAAATCATATAGGTTAGGTGACGCATAGTCTTGGATGGGTCTATTGCGGTCGTTCCCCAGGAGAATGGGGTTTTCCATTAGGTTGTTTTCATTTGTAGCTCTTTCTTCCGATTGTTCTGCCATTCTGGGATTTCTTTTTTGTTGTTGTTGGCGGTTGTTTCTCTGTCTTCTTCAGAACGTTCTTTCAATATCTAGGTCGTAGTTGGGCTCAGGAGCGTGTCCTTCGCTTATGCGACCCCTGCTTCTTCCTTTACCGAAGGAGTGGCAGTGCACAGAGGTCAAAAGCTGTAAAGAAAATCAAAATGTTTACTGTTAGCGCAATATATACAGCCGTAGTCCCGACAACAGTGCCAAAAACTTGATGCGTTGTGAATTGTGATGCGATTATGGTTTAAGTCTATGGTGATTTGTTATGCGATTAACATGCAAATTTTCCTAATAAGACCCAAGCATAAGCCTCACTAGGTTTCCTGGTAAGTCCAGGGTCGAACATAGGGACTACTGAGTAATATGCGACAGTTACAATGATGGGCAGTCATTAAATCTCCTGCTCTGATGCGCTGATTAATGGTCATCGAAAGTTGAGTATACTTGCTACAGTGTGGCTTTAACGGCTTGTCAACTAAATTCGGATTCGATCGTCATCAGCTTTCCGTCCCATCATAATTTATTAAGCTGTCACCTTGATGTGCAGTCTTTATGTGGCTGCCTTTTTGAGAAATTTCTCACGATCGCATGACTTTGCGATCGCATTCTTCAAGCGCGCTGACGCCTAATTCCTTTGGATCGCAATCTTACTTGCGCCACCGCATTTTTCGTGCACAAAATAAGTAAATTAACTACTTTTATGCGATGGGCGCATGAGATCACAATTTCTTCAGTTTAGCGCTTTTGGACATGATATTGTTTATTTTTACCGTCGCATTCTCTCATTATTTTACTTGTTTGAGCTGTAATAATGTGTATTTCTACTCGTTATTACAACCCACAGAACCTAATCTACCTAGGGACATAGAAGATGTAGAGGAAGAAACAGGGGAGTAAGAGGAGACTGTTAATATACAGCCTGATTTGAGCCAGTATGCCTTAGCTAGAGATAGATAAAGAAGGATCATTACTCCTCTAGCTAGATATACTGAAATAAACCATATGAATCTAGTTCATAATGTTGTAGTAGCTCTTACTGACCAAGAACCAAGAACCTTTGGAAAAGCAATAAGTTATCCCATTTCAAGGAATTGGATAGAAGCTATGAATGAGAAAATGCACTCATTAAATGTGAATGATACTTGGTCTCTAGCCCCCCTGCCCAAAGGTTATAAACCAGTAGCTTCCAAATGGGTTTTTAAACTCAAAGAAGGCACATCCTGTGATAAAAAACCTAGGTATAAGGCAAGGTTGGTTGCAAAGGGATTTACACAAAGGGAAGGAATAGACTATTTAGAGATTTTCTCTCCAGTTGCTAAACAAACTTCTATAAGACTTCTCTTATCCTTGGTTGCTCAAAATAATTTAGAATTGTATAAACTAGATGTGAAGACTATTTTCCTACATGGACATCTAGAAGAGACAATCTACATGATACAACCTAAGGGATTTGAAGTTTAAGGGAAAGAGAATCTCTATTGCCTGCTCAACAAGTCAATCTATGGGTTGAAATAATCACCTAGGTGGTGGTATAGGAGGTTCAATGACTATATTGCTGGCATTGGATTTAAAAGAAGTTCCTATGACATATGTGTTTATGTAAACACAGGTTCCTATAAGAAAAAAGTTTACTTACTCATATATGTGGATGACATGTTAATGGCAGGTAGGTTTAAGGAAGACCTAATTCATGTCAAAGAATCTCCTAAAGAGAGAATTTGACATGAAGGATCTGGGAGAGGCAAGTAAAGTCCTAGGGATTGAGATCCTAAGAGACAGAAAAGAGTCTGTTCTAAGCATCAACCAGCTTAACTATTGTGAGAAAATTCTAAAGAGATTCAATCTAAGTGATGCCAAACCTGTAAGCTTACCAATTGTTCAGCATTTTAACTTATCTTAAGCCAACTCTCTTAAAGATTCTAACCAAGAACATCTAAAACAGATGTCTACTATACCCTATAGTCAAGCAGTTGAAAGCCTGATGTATTTAATGATTTCTACCAAACCTGATCTCTCATACTCAACTGTCTTGTTAGTAGATATATATATCTAACCAAGGTAAGAGACATTGGAAAGACACTAAATGGATCCTAACGTACCTTATTTGGCAAAAAAAAAAACTCAAGACTAACCTATTCGAAATCTTCAAAACCAAACCTAGAGTTATACGGATATGTGGATGCTGACTATTCTGGTGATTGGACAAAAGAAAATCCTTAACAGGCTATCTGTTCCTTTATTATCCTAATCTAATCAGCTGAAAAGCTACATTACAACTTATAGTGACCCTATTGAGAACCGAGGCTGAATACATGGCATTAACAGAAGCTATTAAAGAGGCATTGTGGCTTAAAGGATTGTTGAAAGACTTTGGATTAAATAAAACAGTAGTAAAACTCTATTGTGACAACCAAAGTGCAATACATTTATCCAGAAACCCACAATACCACACAAGTAGAAAACATATTGATATAAAGTATCATTTGATCAGAGACAAAGTAGAGACAAGGGTGTTAGCTCTCAAAAAATGCTATTATTCCTAGGTTAATTCGAACTCATTATGGGATTTTATATGTTTATATTCCTCATTTGTAGGTATTGAGCAATCATGAGGTAGAATTGGTGATTTGGAGCCAAACGAAGTTAATTTGAAGCAATTTTGAGTTGATTTAAGCATTCGGGCTACAAAGGAGTTGAAATTGCCAAATTGCCATCGAGTATGGTCAGTCATCGAGTACCATCGAGCAAAGGGCTGTCGAGTACCATCAAGTCAAATACTACGAAGAAAATAAGCATTGAACATCGAGAAAATAAGTAGCGAGTATCGAGTAAGCGAGAAGTGAGTAACAAGTTCCTGGTAGAGCACTCGACGTCGCAACGCTCTTCACAACCCTTAGTCCAATGCTCATTCGATGCTGGAAGGCAGTAGCATCAAGTACAACGCTGGCCCAAGCGTCACGATGCTCTGGAGTTGAATTATTACTAGTGTTGCAACACACCTCAACGCTATAAGGCAAAACAGTCAGTGTTGCAACGCTGCGATGGTTGACGAAAAATTGTTCAACGCGCGGCGCAAGCAAGCGTTGGATGCATCGTTGCAATGCTTGCCCAATGCTCTCGAATGCGCGCCGCAGCGTTGCAACGCTATTCCTCAGCATCGGACGCTGTGTGCAACTTATAAATATTGCATCGATTTTCAACATTCGAAAAAGGAAGAAATCAAGTAGCCTTCTAACATATTTCTATTGCTAAATACTGCCGAATAGAGTTAATTTTGAGAGTTCAATTTTGGGAGCCATTGAAGCCAAATTGCCAATCGATCATCGTCATAGTCAGCCTCGACTTTTTCCTTTAATCATTGTACATCCAATATTCCTTTTAAAGGCTAGGTAATTTTCCTCGGATAGTTTATATGTCTTGGTTATTAAAGTTTACTAGTTTAATTTATTCAATTGTTATGAACCCTTTGGGTGGATTTGAATTATTAATAATAGAATTTCGATGAATTTTTCTGACAAATTAATTTATTGAATTTCTTGTATGCAAAATCATTCTAGCCTGTGCATAATTGATTGATTAAGTTGCACTTATTAGGATCGTATGTTTAGGGTCTACACTTTTTCTGGCCAAATTCATGTATAATCCTTCTTAAATGAATCATGCTATAAGATGTGGCTGTCCGGCTTGTAGTGTGTCTTGACAATTGAACCCTTAATGCTTTTCAGTTATAACTTGTATGTCGCTGAGAAGGAAAAGTTTTAAATTAAATTAGGGCTGATTTAGATTGTTATCAAAATTGCTAATTGGGCTATTAGAATTTCTAATAGGTTGAGGGGTTCATATAATTGAAAAAATTAACTAGTATCTAATGATCGATAATAAAAAGCATACCAACTAATCCCAAGATTATCCATTAATTTAATTCAATCCCCTTTTATGTGCTAACTCTTATTTATTCTTTTCTATTTGGTTTTTAATTTATTTTATAAACAAAATCAAGAACCATCAAAAACCCCTTTATTTGGAATTCATAAATTGGTCTAAGTTAATTCAACAGTCTCCCTGTTGATTCGACCCCGATCTTACCACTTTGCTATGTTTGTAGCATAAATCTTGGATCGGTGAAAATAAATTATCTCTGCTCGAGCCAGGCACGGTTATGACACACTAGTCCCAGAGTCTGAACAAAATTGGTGTCATTACTAGGGAAACTTGGCAATTAGCCTAGAAAAATTTTTGGATTCCTTTTAATAAAATAAAAAATAAAAGGAAAGTCTTTAGTTCCCTTTGGTTTATGACTCGCTCCTCTGAGAGTGTATATTTCATTTTTCTTGTAGATATTAACCAGGAGGAGAGGAGAATCCAAAGGAGATGTAGAGAAAAGATCCCAAAAGAAGAACATCCAGAAGTTACTGACAACACAACAATGGGAGAGGTAGTTCGTGTGAAAACCTTGAGGGAGTTGGCAGAACCTGACATGGACCAGCAACCCCTGTGCATCGTATTTCCACCTACCATAGTGCCATTCGAACTTAAATTGGGGCTAATCAATCTACTGCCAACCTTCAGAGGGCATGCAGGGGAGAACCCCCACAAACACATTAAGGACTTCCATATGGTTTGCATAAGTATGAGACCTCACGGAGTCACAAAAGAGCAACTAAACCTTAGGGTGTTTCTTTTTCACTATAGGATGATGCCAAGGATTAGTTGTACTACTTGGCTTCAGGATCAATCACTACTTGGAATGAACTCAGAAAGAAATTTCTTGAAAAAAATATTTCGGCTTCTAGAGCTCATTCCATAAGAAAAGATATATGTGGCATTAAAGAGTTTGTGGGTGAGTCTTTATCTGAGTATTGGGAATGTTATAAACGGTTATGTGCTAGTTTCCCCTCTCACCAGATTTCTGACCAATTATTGATTCAATACTTCAATAGTGGTTTCCTTACCATTGACAGGAACTCAATTGACTCACCAGCTGGAGGTGCTCTTACTGACAAGACGCCTAGGGAGGCCTAGGAATTGATATCACGCATGGTTGAGAATAACCAGAATTTTGTCACTAGGGCCACTGAATCTGATTTAACTGGTAATTTTGAGATTAAAGAATTAAAAGCTCAACTTTCTAACTTAACTTATCTTGTGACGTAGTTGGCCTAAGGAGGAGTTGCTCAAGTCAAGGCTTATGGAGCCTGAGAAGTACCAGGACACGCCTCAGAAGCATGTCCTCAAGCAAAAGTCAACGCAGTTGGGGGTTACCAAAGGAAGTACGACCCACATAACCCAATATACAATTCAGGATGGTGTGGTCACCCTAATCTCAAATGGGGAGGTCGAGGCCAAGGATAAGGGCATGACAGTTCTAATCATTCCAATCAACAGTCTTCATCTTCCTCAGGTATGTCTTCAAA
Source organism: Benincasa hispida (assembly GCF_009727055.1). Classification (NCBI taxonomy): domain Eukaryota; kingdom Viridiplantae; phylum Streptophyta; class Magnoliopsida; order Cucurbitales; family Cucurbitaceae; genus Benincasa; species Benincasa hispida. The sequence goes on along the minus strand of NC_052354.1, from coordinate 42,835,898 downwards.
AGACATTGTTAAACCTTTGGTTGATAATTCCCTTAAATTTCAATAGGAAATTCAGCAACTGCAAAAAGACTCCTTCCAGCTATCAAAGGACACAAAGGCCTATCAGCAAGAAACTAGGGCAAGCATGACTAATCTAAGGACTCAGGTCATGCAGTTAACTACTGTAGTGAGTCGAATAGAAAACAAGGGTTCGGGGAAGTTTCCTGCACAACCAGACCATGCCAACATTAGTGCCATCACACTCAGGAGTGGTAAAGAGCTTCCTTCAGACAACCTATCTCCACTTGGAAAGCCCAAAGAAGAAGCTGAGAACAATGAGAGTAAATCTGAAGCATGACCATCTACTCCTAAGGTAAGTACTCTTCTTTCACCTTCTATTGAACCTTATATTCCTAAAGCTCTATTTCCTAGTAGGCTAGCAAGACCAAAACAAGAACAGAGGGATGAGGAGTTGATCGAAATGTTCAAAAAGGCTTAGATAAACATTCCTCTCTTGAATGCAATTTAGCAGATCCTCAAGTATGCTAAATTCATTAAGAATTTGTGCATCAAAAAGAGGATAGGTAAGGATAGAGAAAAGGCAGTGGTAGGTAAGAATGTATCGGCTCTCCTGAAACATGTCGAGACCTAAGTTTGTTCACTTTGCCCTGCGTCATTGGTAATAGAGTCATTCGTCATGCCATGTTAGATCTAAGAGCCTCTATTAATGTCATGCCCTATCATGTTTATGAGGATTTGAAATTGAATGATTTGCAAAAAACTGATATATGCATCCAACTAGCTGATAGATCTTATAGCCAACCCTTAGGGATTGTTGAGGATGTACTGTTGTAAGTTAAGGACTTGATTTTCCCAGTCGATTTCTATATACTAAAAATGCATGAAATTTCTACAACATCGTCTTCTACAATTCTGTTATGTAGACCCTTCATGAAAACTGCTAAGAGAAAAATTGATGTAGATAAGAGTTGTCTATCTGTAGGATTTGATGGGGAAGTTGTTTCTTTTAACATATATGATGCCATGAAATTTCCTGAGGAATATTTGTCCTTGTGTTTGATTGAGGCGCATGATGTTATGCATCCAACTAGCTGATAGATCTTATATTCAACCCTTAGGGATTGTTGAGGATGTACTGTTGTAAGTTAAGGACTTGATTTTCCCAGTCGATTTCTATACACTAAAAATGGATGAAATTTCTACACCTTCGTCTTCTACAGTTCTGTTATGTAGACCCTTCATGAAAACTACTAAGAGAAAAATTGATGTAGATAAGAGCTATCTATCTGTAGAATTTGATGGGGAAGTTGTTTCTTTTAACATATATGATGCCATGAAATTTCCTGAGGAATATCTGTCCTTGTGTTTCATTGAGGTGCATGATGTTATTGATGATATTGTGTTGCATGATGATGATAATAATTCTAGCATGTTGGTTGCTCCCTGCATTGATTTATATTCACCTGATTCACATGATTTATCTCTTTCTGTTGTTAATGTAAGCAAATTAGAAGAAACTTCTTCTGACTTCAATATTCTTGATTTGTAGGTACAAGGGATTGAGCTGAAGGCTCTCCCTAGCCATATGAAATATGTGTACTTGGGAGAAAGGAACACCCTTCCAGTCATAATCTCTAGGGAGTTGACGCCTGCCCAAGAGAAATCCTTAATTGAAACTCTAAAAACTTACAAGGAGGCCATTGGTTGGACTCTAGATGATCTGAAGGGAGTAAGCCCTTCTCTTTGCATGTATAGGATCACTCTAGAGGAAGAAGCCAAGCCCATAGTTCAGCCCCTCAAAAGACAAAACCCCAATTTGAAGGATGTCGTTCTCAAAGAAATTATCAAGTTCAATGAAGTCAGAATCATTTACCCAATTCCTGGCAGCAAATGGGTAAGTCCTATCCATGTTGTCCCCAAAAAGACTGGCATGACAATTGTGGAGAACGATATGGGTGAAATGGTGCCAATGCATGTACAAAATGGTTAGAAAATGTGCATCGATTTTCGAAAGCTTAACGAGATAACCAAGAAAGATCACTTCCCTATACCTTTCCTAGATCAAATGATGAAATGGCTCGCCGAAAAATCATTTTTCTGTTTTCTTGATGCCTTCTCTGGATTCTACCAAATCCCCATTGCCCAAGAAGACCAAGAAAACCCACCTTCACCTGCAGTTACGGTACGTATGCCTTTAGGAGGATGCCATTTGGGCTTTGCAATGCCTAGGTACGTTCCAAAGGTGTAAGATGAGTATATTTTCTTATTTTATAGAAAAGTGCAAAGAGGTATTTATGGATGATTTTATGGTTTACAAAGAGTCTTTTGAGGATTGTTTGCATCTTAGCTTAGTATCAAGACGATTGATTGAAGCTAACCTTGTTTTGAATTACGAAAAATGTCATTTTATGGCTTCTCATGTGATTGTTCAAAGACATCTAGTTTTTGAAAAGAGAATTAAGGTAGACAAAGCTAAGATAGATGTTATTGCTCACCTCCCCTATCCTACATGTTTTAGGGAGATTCGTTCTTTTCTTGGTAGTGCAGGTTTCTACAGGCATTTTATTAAGGACTTTTTGATATTGGCACTACCATTGTCAACATTGCTTCAGAAGGATGTTCCATTTGATTTTGACAATAAGTGTCAGGAGGCCTTTGACACTTTGAAGGAGAAGCTGACCACCACCCCGATTTTGCAACTTCCACAATGAAATGTATCGTTCGAGATCATGTGCGATGCTAGCAATCTAGCAGTTGGAGCAGTACTAGGACAAAGGGTCGATAAGAAGAGTCATGTCATATGTTTTGCATCAAGGACCCTGAATCCTACCCAAATTAACTACACCACGACTGAGAAAGAATTTTTTGCTATTGTTTTTGCTTTAGATAAATTTCGTTCTTACATTCTTGATTTTCTATTACTATCTTTACTGATCACTCTGCTCTCAGATACCTGATGACCAAGAAGAAGTTAAATCCCCGACTTCTGCGTTGGATGCTCCTCCTTCAAGAATTTAATTTCACTATCAAGGATAGGAAAGGAGTAGAAAACTTGGTAGCTGACCATTTGAGCAGGATAGTTCAAGAAGAGAACCCTATGCCTGTATGAGAGGATTTTCCAGACGAGTTCTTGTTTCAGATTGCCACACTCTCCATGGTATGTCGACATGGTAAATTTCCTAGTTACTAGTAAGTTTCCTTATGATATGCCTAGTTCTAGGAAGGCCAAATTAAGGAGTGATTCAAAGTATTTTGTTTGGGGTCCACCATACCTTTCGAAGATTTGTGCTAACCAAATCATTAGAAGGTGTGTCCCAGATGAGAAGTTTGATTCTGTGCTTGCATTTTGTCATGAGATGGCCTGCGGTGGGCATTTTAGTCCTAAAAGAACTGCTAGGAAAGTTTTGGATAGTGGGTTGATTTGGAATTCTTTGTTCATTGACTAGTTTGTACTTTATGCTTGTCTTGATAGGCGGAAATTGGAAGTCAATTTTACTCGACAACCAACTTCCCTTGGATGCATTATGCGATGCATGTTCCTAAAATATGCGTTGATAGCCATGCGTCAATGGTCATGCGTTGGAGTGAATAATGAGTTACGAATGTATGCGATGACCATGCGTCCTGCCACAAGTTTTCATGCGTTCACACCAAGTATAACATGAACACAAGTTTCTGGGGTAATCGGAGGTCGAACATAGGGACTTGTAACTATATGTTTACGGTGATTGTGCATGCGGCGGTTGAATAAAAGAATGGAGGGGATATTGTTAAGTTAATCCTACTCCTACTCCCATCTATCAGATAACGCAATGAGAATATGCATGAAAGGTAGAGATGCAACAAACCTTAAAATGAAATAAATGAATGGGAAAATGGATAAAATGCGGAGATGTTTTCATTGCAACCCTTAAGAGTGACCGCAAGGGAACCTTAGTCTGCGCAAGACTATGCGATCATGTCACAACCATACACAGCAAGTCATTTTCCAATGGAAATGCGGTGCTCTTAATTCTAGGAAGCATGTGTTGAATGCAAAGTGTCCATAAAGTTTATTCTTAAGTCTCTACTCTTGTCCTATGCGATGATGCAAAATGCATGAAAGCAAGGTGACCGCATTCAATCGTATCCTATCTCTAGGATGCATGCGATGTGTTAATAACAAATAATGCTCATTTCTAAGTGCCTATCTCTTGTTTTATGTGTTCTAATCTGGCTCTCCCAAGCCTAGATTCTGACTTGACCTTCCCAAGCCTAGATCTTGTCCTTAGACTACCCTCCCGAGTATCCCTAGTGGACGAATGAAGCATACATAATACAAGACAATCGCATAAACTTCGCTGACCTACGGTTGCTACTATCCCTAGTGAACAACGCATACTGCCTTACTGTGTCCAACCACTTACCCTCGTCGGGCAGTTGATTGTTGGCTGACTTCACTCATAGACAAGCAATGCGCTAGCCCATAGACAGACGTTAATGTACAGCTTTCACACTAAGAAAATAACATTAAATCCACATACTTGTGCAACGCACACCTCTCGGTGGGTTGCTGCATGCTTCATTATCCCTAATCCACATGATTAAGTATGCAATACCTAAGCAATCCCACTAAGTGTTGCAATGAAAGTTAAAGATGCTAAGCAAGAAGATGGAGATGAAGTCGAGAGGAAAAAGATAAATGCATTGAAAAACACATTGTATTAATTTCTTAATTCCAAAATGTTCATACAAAACAATATAGAAAAAGAAAGGAAAAAGAATGACCGGCTGCGAAGCAAAGATTTGCTTCCAGCGGATGTGTGCCAAGTCTGCTGGTGGTGCCATGGAATGGTGGAGGAGCTGACTCTCTCGAGATCTTAGCTTCGGTCGAAGGCTCCGGTCGTCACTCGGGAATGGATGAAGGAGGTGAGAACTCTCAGCCATTTTCTCACGCAATTGTCGGATCACGAGGAAAGTCCCCGGTTCACAAGGATCCTCCCCCCGGATGATTTTGGAATTTTGCTCATCGGCTTCTATTTTATAGAGTTTGGACACGCCAACAGCATTAATTGGACTGCTCTGAGTCTGACGTTCGGCGCGTTAGTCCTTTCTGAACCTCTGCCACCAACGGCGGGTGGTAGGTGAAATGTCAGCATCAGCTTTGGATTTTCTCGAGGTAGATGCCGTGGTGAGTGGGGCGTTCATTCCACCAACTTTGCGTTGATCCCATTAGAATGCGTTGTCGCGTAGCCACAGTCATTCAATGGCCACATTCACATAACACCGCAACTCTACATGATGACTGCAATCGCTTGACGAGCGCAACTTCCATGCGATGGACGCATACGGCTGATTACCGCAACATCCATGCGTTGATCAATGCATTTGCCTTGCGATGGAGTGTTTCTCCGCATGCGGTCGTCTATGCAATGGTCTAATTTTCACGTTTCCGTTCATTTCCTGCATTGGCTACAAAAATAAAACATTGGACGCATAATTAACGCAAAGTAATAGATTAACTAAGATTCGATATGCTGCTCGACGCAAACTCTTTTCCTCATGAATTCCTAGCATGATCGACGCATATGCCTAACAACCTTCATAATTCTAAGTAAAAGGCCAAGTGATGACATGCATCACTTGTCTATGGCAAAACATGCCATCTACTAGTCGAAATTGAGCATAGAGCATATTGGGTTGTTAAGCAATATAATATGAACTTAACCTAAGCCGGTGAGGAGAGATTATTGGAACTACATGAATTGGAGGAACTACGCTTGGAAGCATATGAGAACTCAAGAATGTACAAGGAAAAGTCAAAATTAATACATGATAAGGGTATCTTGAGGAAGGAATTTCGAGTTGGACAAAAAATGTTGCTCTACAATCCAAAGCTATCACTTATGCCCGATAAACTAAAATCTAATTGGTTTGGTCCCTTTTATAATGTGTTTCCTTATGGTGCAGTGAAGATTAGGAGTCCAGAGACGAGGAAAGAGTTCAAATTTACTAGACACCGCCTTAAACTTTTCAATGATGGAGAAGTTAACGTTGTTTGTTCAAGACTTATGTTGACTCCACCTTCTATCACTTAAGCCCGTATCACTAGGCTTCAAGCAAAAGACGTTAAATGTTGTGCTACTTGGAGGCATCCAGGAGTTTGAATTTCTTTTGCTTTCTTCGTTTTGTTTTTAATTAAAGAGAGGCTGACTTCATTTAATTTTCTTCTTTGGAATCTAAATTTTGGCTCTTGAAAGAATGATGTCAAACGTTCATGTTTGTCCCCAAAAATCCAGGGGAGTTTTTCTGTTCCCTCTTGCCCCTTTTTCTTTTTGTCCTTAGCATGAGTTAAAACATGAATATACATTGAGGACAATGAATAGTTTTTAAGTTGGGGGTGGGCGAAGCATGCTGCGGATGATTTAATATTTGGAGTGAAAATATAAAATTTTTTATCATGATGAGTGCTTAAATATTTTTGTTTCCTCTGTTTTCCGTTTCCTTTCAATGACAATTTGATGACGCACTCAATGGGTTGCTTGTTCTTAAAAATGAGTGATTTTCACAATTTTGAGCTTTTTATAATTTTTTTTTCCATGAGAACCATGTAAAATGAACCTAGGTTGAAGATTTTTCCGTTTTAAGTCCCTTAAAGTCTTAGAAAGGGATTACCCATCTCGGATTTTCGTTGTCACCTCGAAAGGTCCACTATTGGCTTGGGAGCAACTTTTAGTGCCTGAGAGTAAAACTAGATAGTGAGAAAATATCAGCCTTATGTGTGAGGAAAAAAAAAAGAGAATTATACTAGTTGCTTTTCTCTTATGAAAAAAAAAAAAAGAAAAAAATGCATATAAAAATGAGACATAACTGGTATGCCTGCAAAAAATAGTGTATGTGTGTGTATGGATAGAGGTGAAAAGAGTCAACTTCGTCATATCCAGTTAGAGCCCGCGAGAAAAGAGTAATAGGTTCCCGACGATTGACTGTGAAAGCTAGCCCTTTAGGTAAAACTGATGCCTTCTACATTTTGTGTGCGTGAGTTTTGGGCACTCCTAGATAGTATTGCTCTTTGATATGCAATAACATTATGTTTCGAGCTGATGACTGAGCTAGAGTAGAGGGAAGATGAAATGAGAGTAGGATAAAACTTTTCCTGGTACTTTTTGATTTATGAAAAAGTTTCGTGTCTTAATGTTTCATTCATACTTGGCTTTGATTGAAAATTTACTTTTTATAACAATTCTCAATTAAGTGATTGTTTGATTTTGATATATGATGCGACTCTTAAGACTATTGAGAGTAGGGAAAGGATTCGATGAATAGAGTGAATGATAGTCTTATCAATTCCCATGATTGAGTGTAATAATCTTGCTCGGGACGATCAAGTCTTAAGTTGGGGGTGTTTGTTAGCTATCAAAAAGAGCTATTATTCCTAGCTTAATTCTGGCTCGTTATTGAATTTTACATGTTTATTTCCTTATTTTGTAGGTACCGAGAAATGATGAGGTTATTGGCGATTTGGAGTCGAACGAGGTTAATTTGAAGCAATTTGGAGTTGATTTAAGCATCCGGGCTTCAAAGGAGTTGAGATTGTCAAATTTCCATCGAGTATGGTCAACCATCGAGTATTATCAAGTATCATCGAGCAAAGGGCTGTCGAGTACCATCGAGTCAAATTTTACCAAGAAAATAAGCATCGAGCACCAAGAAAATGAGCAGCGAGCATCCAGTACAAAGTTTCTGGTAGAACACTCAGTGTCGCAACATGCTTCACAAGCCTCAATCAAATGCTCATTCGACACAGGAAGACAGTAGCATCAAGTGCAGGCCAGCATTATAACGCTGCCCCAAGTGTCGTGACGCTCCGAAATTGAATCGTTGCCAACAATGCAATGCATCTTAATGCTCGAGCCTCAACGCTGTCAGGCAGAACACTCATGTTTCAACGCTCCTTCCAAGCGTTGCAATGTTGCGATGATTGACGGAAAATTGTTCAACGGACGACACAAGAAAGCGTTGGATGCATCGTTGCAACGCTTGCCTAATGCTCTCCAATGCGCACCGCAGCGTTGGAACGCTATTCCCATGTGTCGCGACGCTGCGCGCAACTTATAAATATTGCATTGGTTTTCAACATTTGAAAAATGAAGAAATCAAGCAGCCTTCTAACGCATTCCTGTTGCTAAATACTTCTGAATAGAGTTAAATTTGAGAGTTTAGTTCAGTTTTGGGAGCCATTGAAGCAAAATTGCCAATCGATCATCGTCATAGTCAGCCTCGACTCTTTCCTTTGATCATTGTAATTTCAATATATCTTTCAAAGGCTAGGTAATTTTCTTTGGATAGTTTGTATTTCTTAATTCTTGAAGTTTACTAGTTTAATTTATTTAATTGTTTTGAACCCTTGGGGTGGATTTGAATTATTAATAATAGAATTTCGATGAATTTTTCTGACAAATTAATTTATTGAATTTCTTGTATGCAAAATCATTCTAGCCTGTGCATAATTGATTGATTAAGTTACACGTATTAGGATCGCATGTTTAGGGTCTACACTTTTTCTGGTCAAATTCATGTATGTCCTAGTATAATCCTTCCCAAATGAATCTGCTATAAGATGTGGTTGTCCGGCTTGTAGTGTGTCTTGACAATTGAACCCTTACTTAATGCTTTTCAGTTTTAACTTGTATATCACTGAGAAGGAAAAGTTTTAAACTAAATTAGGGCTAATTTATATTGTTATCAAAATTGGCTAATTGGGCTATTAAAATTTCTAATAGGTTGAGGGGTTCACATAATTGAAGAAATTAACTAGTATCTAATGATAGAAAATAAAAAGCATACAAACTAATCCCAAGATTTTCCATTAATTTAATTCAATCCCCTTTAATGTGCTAACTCTTATTTATTCTTCTCTATTTGGTTTTTAATTTATTTTATAAACAAAATCAAGAACCATCGAAAACCCTTTTATTTGAAATTCATAAATTGGTCTAAGTTAATTCAATAGTCTCCCTGTGGATTCGACCCCGATCTTACCACTTTGCTATGTTTGTAGTATGAGTCTTGGATCGGTGAAAATAAATTATCTTTTCTCGGGCCGGGAGAAATTACGACACAATAGTCCGGGAGTCTGAACAAGGGGAAATAGAAATCCTAAAAGTTCATACATCAGAGAATGCAGTAGATATGTTGATGAAACCAGTACCAAAACTGAAATTAATCAAATGTCTTGAGCTAGTTGGTTTCGATCTTCTAGACATAGGGTAAACAAATTGGTCAGAATCTAGAAGATTAGAAGATTGCATGCATTAGAATCAAGGTGGAGAATTTGTAAAACGTGGACTCAAATACATTGGACAGCTACTTTAGTTTTACATAATAAAAATTATACGTCATGTAACGACAAAAGGTATACAATATAAATACCTACTGATCAGATCTACAACATGCATTCATCATTTTTCTCTTGTAAACACAAAACTACAGTAAAAGAAAATTTTCAAGAAGCAAAGAAAAGAAAATTTTCCCATGGATGTAGGCATTTTGGCCGAACCATGTAAATTGTGTCTTCTTCCTCTCTTTCTCTTAACCTTCTTGCAAATATTCATCTATTTCTCAGCAAAAACAACACAAATATCATTTTACAATCGAACTACAGCACTTTCAGAGTATCAAGTAGCATCGAGTTACATCGAGTAAAGAAGAAAGTTCATCGAGTAAGAGAAAGAACATCGTGTAAAGAAGAGAGAACATCGAGTAAGGAAGAAAGAAAATGTTTACTTGATCGAGTCTACCATCCGAGTTCAATATTCTATTCAGCTGGTTGAGGAAATCTTGAAATACATGTGTTCCTCGATTCTCTAACACTCGTGGCTCATCTTCAGCCATAATCTCCACCAATCTCAGCTGATTTTATCTGAAGTTTTTAGGCCTTCAGTGGAAAAACTTGCTTTTGGGCCTGCAGGCCTCAGAACAACCCAACAAAAATCTTGGTCATCTATAATATGTGTTTAAAATCGATATTAAAGACTTTTTATAACACGATCTTTAATGTTAGTTGTCAATCGACATTGTAACCCTATAATGCCAGTTTTAAACCGACATTAAAGCCTAAATTTGTAGTATTGTCACATGACAAAATTATATCTCTTAATCTATTTCTTCTCATTTATAATTGAAGAGGATGCATGGAGAATATTATTTAATCTTAAAACTATGACCTTTTTTGCATACGTATCTTCTGAGCAAGACCCCGGATCCTTTTCTCAAATATAGGGAGGAAGAATTGTTGAATCTTAGAGGAGATGGAACAGGAGAGTGCAAGGAATGGGATAGAATCTATGATTACGATGTCTACAATGACTTAGCGGATCCAGATGGTGGTGACAGCCTTACTCTACCTATTCTTGGAGCAAGCGAGTACCCTTACCCCCGTCGTGGAAGAACCGGAAGACCACCATCAAGCAAAGGTAAGATATTCATTATACATTAGTAAAGTTGCTTAAAACAATACTGTTGTATCTTGTTCAAGAAAAAAAAACAAAACTTTGCATCCGACAGGTTTCTAAATTTTATTAAATTTCTAAAAGTCGGGAACTTTAAAAAGTTGTTTAATACAATTTTTGAACTTTAAATTTAAAGTCAAATTGGTTCTTTGATTTTTTTATTTTATTTTTTTTTTATTTTTTTTTTTTGTCGTCTAATATAAATCATTGACTTACCCAACATTTTGTTAAAGTTGTGGATGTATTAGACAAAAAGTTTTTCTACTAAACATAAAATGCTTTCTCACATACGGCGTGCGTGCATTAAAAGAAAAAAGTATCCTTTGTCCAAAAAAAAAAAAAACATAAAATTTAATGTTATATCTACTAGATTAATTAGTTTAATTTTTAAATTTTTTTAATATGTTAAATACCTACTAGACATAAAATTGAAAGTTCAAGAAAATCAATTAAAAACATTTTAGCATACATTGTAAGAATATATTACACACAAAATTGAAAGTGACGATGTCTAAACTTTCAATTTAACCTTTGCTAAATAAGATATAAAGTAAACCTTCTTTTAAATGAGTACTAGATATCGAGGGATATGTAGGCATACCTAGATATCTCAATTAGGTTCACACATCTTTAGTGTCCTCATCACGATCCGGTACAAAAATATCATTAATATAGAAGATTGCCTAACTGACTTTTTGTTATGAAATTTCAGATTCTAACTATGAAGGCAGATTGCCATCAATAATGGGAGATGAAAATTTTGGTCACTTGAAGATGTCAGATTTTCTTGCATTTTCTTTGGAATCACTTGCTTCATCAATCCAACCAGAACTTGTAAACCTAATAAACTTAACTCCAGGAGAGTTTGACAAATTCCAAGATGTTCATGATCTCTATGAAGGAGGATTACCTATACCATTTAATGTGTTTAGGAATCTAACTCAATCTTTCACTCCACCCATGTTCCAAGAACTCCTAAGAACTGATGGAGAAAGGTTCCTCAAATTCCCAACCCTCCAAGTTGTACAAGGTAAACACTGATGTTTTTCTTTTCATCTTTTCTATGTGAGATCCTGAACGTATTCTCTCTCAAGATGGTGTCTCTTTGGGTTGACCATCATTCTTGGATTAGATATCAAGTCTTTGTAGATTGAATATTGTCCATTTAGGTTTCATGGGACCTTTAAGGACCAAAGTAGATTATTAAACATGAGGTTTCATTTTAAAACCTCATATATTTTATTAAGATTGCGATATCTCATCTTTTTTATGTGGGGTCCTCATGTGAATCCATAAAAATGATTTAGTTACAAAATCAAATTAGTACATAAACTATATGAAGGAAAATGTTCAAAATATATAAGAATATGTCGTAATTAAGAGTGTTTTGGTTAAATTTTGATTTTTCGGTTTAATGTTAATTTGAATTTTTGTGGTATTTTTGTCCTTGTTAATTTGATTTTTTTTTTTTTTTATTTAATGCTTGAGAAAAGATGATAAATCTGCATGGAGAATAAATTAAGAATTTGCACAAGAAATACTAGCTGGAGTCAACCTTTTTATCAATTGTCGTCTTGAAGTAATCTCAAAATTTTAATCATAATAAGCCCATCTTTATAAAATATAATTTTCATTTTTTCATTTTTTAAATTAATACCTGGTTTAACTTTACAGGAATTTCCACCCTTGAGCAACCTAGACCCCAATATTTATGGTGATCAAAATAGCAGGATCACTGAAGATGACATACAGTATGGGTTGGAAGGACTTACAGTTGATGAGGTAATAATCCTTAAAAGGGAGACCAAAAACAATTTGTAATCTTGTTCTTTTTCTTCATATTTTTTTTTGGCACAATAGATACTTTTCATTGAGAGAATAAGATCTACAAGAAGAAGTATCATAGTTATAAAAATAATTTAGATTTAGAGCATCAACTGTTAAGAGTGCAAACAAAATTTTACTTGATTAAAGAAGAAATTAAAGTGATCATAGATATATAAATGAGACCTTTTGGGTGGTTTCAGAAGCAAATCCATGATGGGTTTATATTCAAAGTGGACAATATCATATCATTATGGAACCAAATTCTGAACAAATAAATTTAGTGAGCCACGTTCCTGCTCTTTCTAGGTAGCCATATATCATCGTCTCCCCTACTTTGATAAGAGAAAATGATCTGAGGTGAATTAGATGTACCATGGGATTTAGAGCAAGCTCTCATGGTTAGGAGTTGATAGGTTTGTTTGAGGGAAGGCTCAAAAGTTGTACACATTTGTGACATAATTATGTTTTATTAATACACGCAATCAAGCAGAATAAGTTATACATATTGGATCACCATGATGAACTAATGTCATACAACTACAACAAATATCACATACGATAGCAGGTCAAAAATGCTATTGTAGACTTTTCATAGGTGATGTTATGAAAAGTCCAACACTTTTGATAGCATTTTTTGTTTGCTATAACATGTGCTATAAAAAATCTTTTTTTTTATTGCAGGGTTACCATGCTATGGAAATATTTCATAGCGTTAGCCAAAAATGCTATGTTTTCTATTTAATAACGTTTTAAATAGCACAAAAAAAACACAGTCGAAACTATTTTATAGCATTTTTAATAGTATGAAAAAAATGTTATAAAAGACTCTCTATAACATTTTTAAGCATGCTACCGTAGCCGATTTTATTGAAAGTCTCCTACTTTTCATAACGTTTTTTCAATACTATAAACAAGTTATAAAAATTTCATTTCAATTGCACAATTTTTATGTTACGAAAACAATTTATAGCATTATAGAAATGTTATGAATTACTTTAATAGTTTTTTTTTTTTTTTATAATAATGAAAATGTTATGATTGACATTTAGTAGCATGTTTTATAATAATTAAAACTGCAATAAGAACATGTAACATTTTTTATCTTGTCATGATAGCCATTTTATATGAGTGAAATTGTTTCAAATGTAATTGTAAAATTAAATTCAATGTACATTTAATGTAACCAAGTGGATTTACATCAAAACAAATTTTCAAGAGTCTAAACTTATAATTTATCGCTCGCAACTATTCATCTCTCTTTCTAACTCCTCTTGAAATAGAACTCTCGTTTGTTCCAACTCTAGAGTCGCACAAAAAAGCGAATGCCTCAATTCTTCTATATTCTATTTCAAAGAAAACATAAATCAAGCCAAATTATGCAAATAATGGAAAAAGAAGCTTTTGTACAAAGAAAATAGTAGTCCCCTACTTACAAGGCTTACCTTATGAAACAAACTTTACTTTCTTTATTTGTGTTCATATTTCGTTTCTCCTTCAAAATCCTACAAAAAAAATATATATATATATATTACACCATTTTTAATATTGTTGGATGCAATAATCTTCTCGAAGAAAACGAAATTCAAGCAAAAGATTCTCCAATTTTAAGGCGTTTTTGGTCTAGTAAAAGCTAAAAACAAAATGCATAAGATATAATGACAAAAAGAAGCAAGAGAACAAAAAAAAACCCAAGTTAACTAGCCCATAATACATGGTGGAACGAACACATGCGCAACAATATAAAACAGATCTAAAATACTTTAATTAGGTTAATTATAAAGATAAGCATGCAAATTAAGCAAATAAGAGGGGAAAAAGAATACAACTTTATGTGCTAGTTACCTACTCCCAGGCAGTGGGATCATTGATGTATCTAATGACTTCTACAAGACCAGATTTGTCCTATGCTACAAGTTTGGTCTGTAGATACATGTCCAACCCTGGTAAACGTCATTGGGAAGCAGTTAAATGGATACTAAGGTATCTTTGTTCATCTAAGGAAGCTCGAATCCTATACAAACAGAATGACCCCTCTAATGATGAAATGTATGGTTATGTAAATGTTGATTATGCAGGGGATCTAGATAAGAGACGCTATCTATCTGGATATATTTTCATATGGGGAAACAATCTATAAGTTGGAAAGCAAGTTTATAATCTATTGTAACCCTATCCACAATAAAAGTTGAGTTTATAGCTTTGTCTGAGGCTATCAAAGAATGTTTGTAGCTAAAGGGGTTACTAAACAATTTTGGCATTATACAAACTAAAGTGAGAATATATTGTGACAATTACAGAACTATCTATTTGTCTAAAAATCAGCAGTTTCACAGTAGAACAACATCGACATCAAGTATCACTTTATCAGATAAGAAATTGAAAAAGGGGAAGTTGAGGTAGTAAAAATACATACCTCAGATAATGCGACTCCAAGACAGTTCCTCAAAGAAAGCTTGGTCGTTGCTTGGACCTCTTTGGGTTTGAGTTACCTAAAAAAGGGTAGCTCAAAATCAGCTTTACAAGCAAAAAGGGAAAGATTCTCTGGATGTTTACAAAGGAGAAGTAGTAGGTAGTTTATCATTGTTTTCTTCTTTCTGTTTTGTTTGTTGTAACCACCAGCTTACTAAGAGCTTCTTTCGTTGAAAATATGAGTCAGTATAAAAGGCGAAAGAATGAGAGAGTAAAATAGAGAGCATTCATTCTGTAAAGAAGTTTAAAAGAAGAAGCAATAAAGATACCCTCCCCTTTTTGCACAGTGGACGTAGGCCTTTGGTCGAACCACTTAACTTCTTATGTTCTTTCTTTCTCAATGATCGTCTAGTTCTTTCTTAAGAATCGTCTACACGATCATCTAGTTCCACTTTGCATCATCTACACAATCGTATATTTTCTCAACTATCGTCTACACGATCATCTAGTCCCAATCAACTATCATCTCAACGATCGTCTAGTGCTTCTTAGTATCGTCTACACTATTGAACTATCGTCTAGTTCCTTAGAGGTTCGTCTATACGATTGAGCTCGCATATAGGTAAACAATTGAAGTTTTGAAGCTGAAAGGATATTGTCTTCCCTGAGTCTTGAAGTAAAGTAGACTGTTTATGTTGAATAGATTGGTCCTGCAAAAGAAGAGAATTATAGTTAATCTGGGGCCACAGATTACATCATCTATTTCTCTATCTTTCTTGTTCTCCACAATGATTTTCTATTTTAGATCCTTTGTTTTTAGAAACATGAGTAGTTAAACCTCTAAATTCTTGGGTGTTGTTGTTGTTATTGTTATGAATTTACTTGATTAGACTATTGACGTTTAGATCGATTATATGGTGATTGAATTTTAACTTTTCCATTTGAATCCATTTGTTTGATTGGCCATTAAACGAATCTATGTTGGGTTGAGTTTTCTTCTTATGAAAGAGAAGTTTGGTTGGAACTGAGTGACTAATCTATTATTCAATAATGCATGAGAATGATTAGAGAATACTAGAGACTAAAAATGAAGGAACATAATGTGGCATGATTATAACAATTATGAAGATATTCGATTTGGTATAATTATGTTAGAACGGGTTGAGCTTCAAAAAGTATATCCTGATTACAGACTTCTGGGCTTATTCGATCTAACCATTTGATTTATTTGTTAATAGTTTATTGGAATTTCATAGCGAAACTACACCCTAGATCCATTATCTCATTGAATTGTTGGTTTTGCTTTCTGGTTTAATTAAATTACAACAATGAACCTTACTTGTCGATTGTCCAAACAAAATTAACTCGTAAATAACAATAGCTAACCAAAAATGTAAGTTCTTTATTTGGACTCTCTTCATAAAAATATTAATACCATTTATAAGTGTCAAGCCCACTTTCCTCGCCGTTATCCTCAATCCCAAGTGGTTTGTTTTGGGTAATAAAAATGAGGAGACCATGAAACGCTTATTCCCTCAATGTCCATATTATAAAAGAATCTAGTCCTACCAAGATTTTAGTTCTATTCCAAACTCGACATTTGAATTTGGATGATCTTTTACAACAGCTTACAAGTCTTGCACAAAGCTCTACCAAAAAAATTATCAAATGTAATTTGATCGAGCCCCCTTGTGGTGTTTATGGATGGGGAGAAATAATAGAATTTTCAATCGCACTGAAGAATCATTGACTCATCTATGGAAAGATATTATATATTTGGCGGCATTTTGGTGTACTAAATTTAAAATTTTTTGTAATTATGATATTGCTACCATTGCTGTAAATAAATTGGAAGGCTTTCCTCTAGTATCTTTTTTTTTCATTGCTCGTTTGTATCGTACTCTCTTGTATTTTATTCATCACATGGCAATGAATTTCTTCTCTATCGGGCCTAGGGTATGATGAGGGTACTACGAAGGTATCAACCTAGTTGAGATGTCCAGATACGCCTATTGATCTCTGCTTTCTCTATATATATATAATTTGTTGATGATGACAACACACCATAAGCATTATTCTTAAAACACAATTTTTATTCATTAAATAGTAGTACAAAGTACATAAAATTTTGAGAATTGGAAAACCAAAAGCTTAAAGCTGGCTACTAATTTAAACTAAAAGTATGGCCACTTATTTTCTCATAATTAATAATGGGTAGCTTAAAATATAATCTGTGACCTTCGAATTACACATCTCCCATGAAATCAAACACTTGTTTGATCATAACTTAGATAGAGATGCTGTTGGGAATTCCTCTTGCAGTGAGTCCTTCGTTGCTTGATGGAACAAGTAAAGTGTAAGGCAAATTCACAGGTCCAGCTCTATTCTTCAAGTTCACATCTTGATTCCTTTCCATAATCCTATTTTCAACTTCAAATAATTGTTTCCCAAATTTCTCAAAGGCTTCCAATGCGATTTTATCTGAAGTCCAATCAATTGATGCTCTTTGGCCAAGATAGACTTCATCAGAAGCGTGCTTTGACAAGATTTCAATTATTGAAATACCAACAAGTGCTTGTAATTCTGAGTTGATTGTTCGTAAGAAAGCCTTTTCAGGATTTGATTCAAGTTCTTTGTACTCAGCAGTGCCAACTTCAGGCATAAACCTACGACTTGTAGTTGGTCTATTGAGAATATAGCCTCCGTAAGGATATTGTCCAAAATTAACTGCAGCATGAAGAGCTGAAGCAATCCATATAATAGTAGTGCAAGATTCAATTAATTCGCTTAAAGTTTGCATTTTTGGCCACCATGGTTCATCTTTCTTGTCAGCATGGCCTTTCTCTCTGAGCTCATTCCACCAAGATTGAAGTTCAAAGTCATTTTGGATTGCATTGTCATCTTTGTAGTAGAGAGAGCAATAATCTTGTACCCATGTTTTGATGGCTGACCAAATGTCAAGACCATCAACAGCAAATGGATAATCATTTATTAGCAATCTAAGTCCATGGGGGGAACTTGAGTCCTCCACAGCTATTCCCCTAAACAAACCAAGAAGGGAAAAGGAAATAAGTCAATAATACATCAACCAAGAAAATATATATTGATTGTAAGGAAATAATTCGTGCGTATTATTATTCATTAAATGATTACTTGACTGTCGAGGATCTCACATTAAAAAAGAAAATACCACACAATTTTTATATGATATATATATGTATGTGTTACTCCTCTTATTACTAATTGATTTTGAGATGGAAAACATCGTGTTTCTTGAATATGGGTATCAAAGCCCAAGTCTAAAAAGGTGAACCCAAAGAAACACTATCTTGAAAAAAATGAAGAAGACCTCAATCTCTACAAGATACATGAGTTATTCCCCTTATTGCTAGTTGGTTATAAGATTGGTCATGGTAAATTTAATTATATCAAATATTTCAACAGTGCTTTTTGAAAATTTTGAAGAGACCTAACAAGAGAAAATTAATATTAGTTGGAGAGGAATGAACATTAGGAGAGTGGAATACAAAAGACAAACTCCTTCATTGATATGATCATATTGACTCATCAATCAACTCAAAAGATGAAGGTTATAAATTTAATTATATATAAAAGTACTTGAACATAAATGATGATTTACCTCTTGATGAGATTATTGGGAAGTGCTTGGTCAAGGAAGGTCCAATCCTTGTATAAGATAGATGACAACTCCATAGAATATTTTGATGGATAATGGGTTGATTCAATGAGACCATTGGCATTGATCAAAACTTGTCTTGCAGATGCATTTATAAACATGGTGTCTTTGAAATGAGGAACAAGCAACTTATGAATTGGATGAAGAACACTCAATTGTCTATGTGTTGCAATCACAAATGGCTCGAGTACTGCATGAGTATGCAACCTATAATTTCAAAAGGTTGATTAGATAAACTATCATAACTAGGTTCATAAAAGAAAATTTGATAAATTACAATTTTTATCTCTAAAATTTGTAGAAAATACGAATTTAGTCCTCATACATAGAGAAGAACTTAGTTTTATTTATCAAACCACAAGGACTACATTCGTACTTTCTCGGAACTCTATAGAGAGAAAATTTGCAATTTAACCGTATATTTTGAAAGAATACATACCAATGACTAATTAGTTGATGGTAGCCAACATCATTAACAGCTACATAAGCTTTAGCCAATTGCCAAATAGATCTTTGAACTCCATTTTCAGCTGGAAAGTATAGCTTGCTAATTGCACCAAGTTCATCTCCTTGAGGGTGTGGTAAGCTCAATTCAATAACCAAAGGCTTCAAAGTCCCATCATCTTTCAAAAAGAGCAATGTTCTTGTGGCATATGTTTTTGTAGATGTTGCATTCATTTTCCTAAGATATGGCATCAATGCATCATGGAAATCCAATATGTACACCTTGTTTTGCTTGATTGCCTATTGTTCAACCCAGTCAACAATTTATTAATTTTCTTAATTTAAAATATCATAAGAAAATAAAATAATAATAATAAATTTGTTTTCAAGTCCTTTGGCTCACCTCATCTACTGTGAGACCATCCAAACCATGCTTTATGTGTTCTTCAGTGATGGTACTGTTTTGATTCCCATAAACCTTTGGGTCAAGCTTACTTATTGGTGGAAAAACCTGTCAATTCAGTTACATATATGTAATTAATAAATTCAGATTATAATTTTTATTAAAAAAAAAAAAAAAGGATGAATTAGATAAAATTACTTCAAGACGACGAATTAATAGAGGATTGGGCCCTGCTAACATTTCTCTTGCAAATTCTTCATCGGTACTCCATGCAGATTTATCCTCTGTTCAAAATCATTAGATATGATCAACAAAATTGTATAAGCAATTATTAATTAAATATATATTCTCCTAAAAATTTAATGAAATAAATAACTAGAGTCCATAATTAAATATATATTACCTTTGACCACTTGAGGAGTAGGAAATTTGAGGAATTTTTGACCATCATTCCTAACAAGTGCTTTGAACAATGGTGGTGTGAGGTCCTCAGTGAGAGTCTTAAAAGCATTAAATGGAATGGGAAACCCTCTTTCAAAGAGATTATCAACTTCCTTAAAATTGTCAAATTCATTTGGAGTTAAATCAAATATGGATTGGAGTCCTGGTTTGATTGATATAGAAAATGCTTTCAATGAATAACCAAGGAAATCTGACATCTTCAAGTGCCCAAAATTTTCATCCTTTGGTACATAGATGTTTAAGCTCATTAGTGGTGACAATCTGCTCTCATAATTTTATCTGTCGAAATCAAATTAATACAATGTTAGAAAATAACTAATTAGATATATATATATTTTTTTATAGCTTAGAAACTCTATTAGAACAAAAACACAAAAATTTAACTGCTAAAGTGAGCATAATTGATCGCATATATCGACATGTACTACCTCTTTTTACGTTTGTAATTTTGAAATTTTCTCCCAATTCCCAATTAGTTGTACTCAAAAGAAAAACTAAAAACATGAAAGTTCAGGAACTAAACAAATAATTTATCCTAGAAAAAAAAAAAAAAAACAAAAATATATTACTTTCTTGATCGTGGTCGTCCTGTTCTTCCTCTACGAGGGTAAGGATATTCGGCGGTCCCTCCAAGAATGGGACGATGATCACATCATCAGGATCAGCAATGTCATTATAGACATCGTTAGTCATAAATTCATTCCCATCCTTTCGTTCTCCTGTTCCATCTCCTCTCAAATTCCACAATTCTTCCTCTCATGATACTTCGAAGAAGGATTTGGTGTTTGGTTTGGAAGATAACTCTATATAATAAATTAAAAAAGATAATAATTTTATTTGTTTTGATCTTTTTTTTTTTATGTTGTTTATATTAATTTTACTTCTTTTTAATTTTTTTCTTTTGTCAGGTATTAATGGTGAATAACTATTAGAAATTTGAGATTAAAAAAAAAGGAAAGAAATAATTTATACATACATTGATTGGCAAAGAAATACGATCTTTCTTGTATCGTCCAGAGGATAAAACCAAGAATTGCAATCAAAATGGACTTTTCCATAGCAGGAACAATCTTCAAGAGTAAGAGATTTTGAGAAAGAATTCACTAGTATGTCCATTTTTAAGAAATAGAAGGCTCCCTGGATATCCAAAATCTTCTTTCCCAATACAAAGTTGATTTGAAAAAGTTCTCCAGCAAACAATGGTGGAATTGAAGTTAGCAACCTCTCTCCAATATGGCCTTGTGTCCAACTTCTCCCTCGCTGAGTCATTTGCTGTCATTTCATAATTCTAAAACACGTCTCGGGTATAAAGAATAGAAAAAGTAGTGGTTTTTAAAGCACTTAAAAAGAGAGTTTAAGAGATAGTGAAAATTACAAGTATGAGTGGCACTGATGAGTTGGAGAGAACACCACCGGCCCAATAGCTCGGTGAAGTTATCAAGAAGAGGAATGAAAATTCAGTGAAATCCAAAACCATTACTTCTCATAAGAATGACTTTCCCTTTGATTTTCTTTCCTCCAAGATGGGAAACTCTGTCTAAAATGTTACCACCAGCACTTGATAATAGAGCTGCAAGATCTCCTTAGATATTCAAGGCTCCTTCGATGATATTTTTCCCAATTCCAAACATTTTCACTCTTCTTTTCTAAGGAACTGAGAAGGTTGGTTTGGAAATGAGGAATTTGGGAATGGTATTTATAGCACAAAAAGTTTTGTCCTCTCTTGAAAATTAGAGATGGCATGTTGGACTACTCATTGCCTA
Organism: Benincasa hispida; assembly: GCF_009727055.1. Taxonomy (NCBI): domain Eukaryota; kingdom Viridiplantae; phylum Streptophyta; class Magnoliopsida; order Cucurbitales; family Cucurbitaceae; genus Benincasa; species Benincasa hispida. Next base: position 42,814,403 of record NC_052354.1, on the reverse strand, counting down.
TCTTGGAAATTTCTTTTTAAAATATTGTTTCTTTTTCATTTTTTTACCCTTTTTCCTAATGTATCTTTGTGCTTCTCAAAATAGGTTATGAGACAAAATATTGGTCCATACTAATTTCAAAGGTTCTTGGCTTTGGTGATTATCCAATCCCCTTCTTCTCTTTTTTTCACTTGCTTAGGCATAAATCAATAACCATATTTTGATTTCCACTCTTCATTAAGACTACAGATGCATGTTTCAAATCAAATCTAATATCTTATTAATTCCATATTATTTTAATCTATCCTCTACAGTACCATAGTGTTTTATTTTTGTTTAAATTTATCCATCACTATTTCTTCAGCAATGGAAAAAAAATGTGAACTTATTTTAAAACTCATGTGTGGTTTCAATAACAACATTGAAATAATTATCTATATTTATTGATTAATATCAACACAACCCAATTGAATTCCTTGTTTAATTTACAAAATTTCAATTTATTATCCTGTAAACTATTGTATTCAATAAAAATTAAACTAAAAAAAAACGGGAAAATGCTTACAAAAGTTAAAGGGGTAATTATCTCCCCCCAACTTTTGAGTTGCTTAAACATAATCGTATTTTGATTCCATTCTTTGCTTTCGGGTTACTTTAATTTATCCTCTAGAGTAGCATAGTATTTCTTTTTTTTTTTTTATTTTATGGTGGTGTATGTTATAATTCTCTGAATTTAGAATTATGATTTTCAGTGAAGACAATAGATGTAGCATAAGCTATAAACGGTAGATTCTTCAAATATCTTATCAAGGTTGAATTTGTTGAATTCTAGCAAAATATAAGAAGTGCAATTGTTATAGGCTCAAAGAACTATAAAAAGAGCATATGTATTTGGTTTCAAATTGTCTAAGTTATAAACACTTTAAACTTTGAGGGTGCAACTTTTGTTAAATTTCCTTTCTGTATTCACTAGTTTAAGAATATGGAAAATGATGTAAGTGGTACAAATAGTTTGAGAGAGTGTTTTCTTTGTATTGAGGTTGGGAAGAGATTTATATGTGATTGTAATAACTTTTTACATAGTGGAATTTTTCATTCGTGATTTTTCTTTGGTTTGGAGTTTTCTACAGTAATAGTGAGAGATTTTTCCCAATAATTAGTATGTATCTCTTATTTGAAGAGATATAGTACGTGTTAAGTATTCAAATTGGCATAACTATTTATTCAATAAGAATAAGGGTTGTTTTTAAATATAAAAAAATGAACCAAAATATTTACAACTAATAGCAAAACATCACAGTTTATCTGTGATAGACTGCTATAAATAACAATAGAATATTATCTATGTCTATATCTGTCATGATTAATTTTTTACCGTTCTATTTATATCACTCTATTATAGTTCTATGATAAGATTAATTTTTTTTTATATAGCATATATGAAATTAAAATTGTTTTGCCATTTCGATTTCTATTTTATATAAAAAAATAAATAAATTTTTGAAGAAGAAATTAAATCATAAATTATGATATTATGTAGTAAGTTATTATTTTTTTCTTGGATATTGTTTCATCTTAGGCAGATAGTTTATAGATATAATTTCTTTTAAGGAAATATGTTTTCTTTCTCTAAACCATTTTTTAATTATTTATTATATTTTTAAAAAAAATTGCCGCACATTTGGAAATCCAACGACTGATTAGTGTTCATATTCATAAAGATATAATGTACCAATAAAAAAATCCGGCCTTGAAATGCTCGACACCAATCATTTGAGGGTATATCCATGAAAATATTGAAGCTCAAATTTTACGAAAATATGGATGTAAATATGAATAAAATAACAATATTAATGTACAATTATGAAAAATTATGAAAACAAAAAACTGAACAGAATTATTTAAACTAATAAATAAGTATTATTCTTTTAAACCAGTTAAAATAATATATTACATTTGGATGATTTTTCTTTACGATATAATAAAAGTTTCGATCGATTCAATAATAAATCTATGAAAATAGAAAAATGTCTATAGAAATTTAATATCATACCAAATTATCACTACTTTTTTGCATGATAGAAATTTATTAGGGTGTATCCTACCATTTCTATTCAACTTTTAAATTAAAATTTTAACCTAAAAAATTAAGATCTCATTTGATATCCATTTTATTTTACTTTTTGTTTTTGAAAATTAACCCCGTAGACACTACTTCCACAACCAGATTTTTTTTCTTTATTATCTATTTTTTATCAATAGTTTAGAAAATCAAGCAAAATTTTGAAAACTAAAAAAATTAGCTTTTAAAATTTGTTTTTGTTTGTAGATTTTTGTTAAAAATTCAATCATTATATTCAAGAAAAATGTAAATAATTATAAGAAAATTAAAAAAAAAATAGACTTAATCTTTGAAAACTAGAAACAGAAAATGAAAGGATTAACTAACAGAAGGCTAAAATATTATTTTGGAAGCATTCAAACAAATTTAATTAAAACTTAACTGTTTTTTTTTTCTTTGATTACAAAAGAAATATGTGTGTTCATCAAACAGATTTCTCCTATCTCCCTAAGAAATCATGATATTTGATTAAAATTTCATCTTAAAATAAATATAATGAACTTGATATTTCTTCAAAATCATATACATATACATATAAAGAAATTTTCACATACAATGAAAATGTCAAACTATTTATAAAAATAGTAAAAAAATACTGATAGACACTATAGATTTCTATCAACATCTATCAGTATATATTTCTATCAATTTCTATCATTGATAGACATTGATAGATTTTTATCGGTCTCTATCAACCTCTAATAAAGAAGATTAAAAGTTTGCTATTTTGAATAAATAGCTTCCTCCGTTTTCTTTTTTAAAAATCATCCAATAATTTATCAAGAAGAAATATATATTTTAAAGTTGGGCATTGAAATTTGCAATTGTTCTCTTCCCATAATCTTATCGGTGACAGTAAGTGTGGAATTCCTCTGTCTTATTCTACCAATTTAATAGATTGTCCCCTCTTCCAATTATTCAAACGCCTATTCACATTTATTATTATTACTATTTATGATATTCACATTTTTATATTAAAATATTATTTTTGTCCAATGTTTTCAATTTTAATAGATATACCTTCAATTGTCCACAATTTTACGACATGTATTTTTGTTTTGTCCTCATTGGAATAGTTTTTTTTTTTTTTTTTTTTTTTTAGCTATCTATTAGGCTATTAGCATTCTAAAAAAAAATTGAAAACATATCCTCATATTTTATTTTTATTGTAAAAATTATTATCATTTAATCAATTTCGATAAAAATTAATATATCATTTTTATATGAGAAAAATTTTAAATCAATAAATTTATATATTTTCATTTGATGCACTCCACTCTAAAAATTATTAATGTTGTCCATATCATTTTTATGTATTTAGTATATTTAACAAGGATTAAATGTGTTATTAATAAATGTTAGATTTATATTAATTGTCTACCATTAATGTGTAATACATACTTATTATGCTAACAGATACAAACACACGACTACCAAATAAAGGTGTCTGTGATTCCTAGACTATAAGTTAGTAATAAATATTTTTGTGTTATCTTTTTCGTGAGTTTAATATAATGTCTAAGATGATAATTGTAATGGACTATTTTGAATCTTAAGTCTCGGACGTTATAGTTGGTATCAAAGTAGAACATCTCCCAATAAGATGTGGTTCAAAGACGAAAACCAAGTGGAAGCTGGTAAGGATGTAACATTCTGAGTTTAAGAGAGAGACATGAATGAACCGAGATCACATCCGAATAAGATAAATCTTCAAGATATGAAAGTATGTTTAAGAAAGATTTAAAAGAATTGAAAAATATTATCTATATCAATAAGGTACACGTTCTTTTTTATGTATTTAAATCAAGTAGCCTCATAAACTTTTACTTTTGTTAAACATATCCCTAATATGATATTTTAAAAAATTACAAACCCATTAGTCCTAAAAATATATTTTATCCCTAATATATGACACAAATATTTTGGTGTTGTATTGAATAGGTTAGTAAATCTTAAAAAATATTGAATAGGTTATAGTCCAATTTGATGTGAAATTGAACGCTTAAAGGCATGTTAGGAAAAAAAATATATAAACTTATTGAAAATTTTAAAATTAAAAAATCTACTCCATACAAAGTTAAAATAGGTAAATTTGTAATTTAACCTTTATGCAAACAAAAATAGAGGGTATATAGGAAATATATTAATTTATGATGATAATACTTTCCAACCACAACCCATTTTCTTTATTAGAAAAATTCACAACTTAATTTTAGGGCATGTGAATTATTTCACAAGGAACCACCATACAATTATTGATAGAATTATTGATTCCAATATGCCACATGTTTGTAGCTTTCTGTCATATATATTATATATTATATATATATATATCAGTTAAGTTTACATACATTTCGACTAATTTCAAAAGATAAATTGCATCGTCTTACAATATTTGGACAAACTTTAGTACCGTTGGAGTATGAAAAATTTTTATTTGGAGAAACTTAGTACTGTGGGAGTATGAAAAATGTTTAGAGCATTTGCAAGAATAAAAAATATATATATATTTTTAAATTTATGAATTTAGCAATGATTTTTCAAAATTTACTAATATAGCAAAAAACCATTGAAATAGATTTTCATTTTTTATTATGCCAACTTTACTCATATGGGTGTATCGATATCTGATATACTTTATATTTGGTAAATCAGTCATCGGATATACTTTCTATTTGATATATCAGTTGATTAATATACTAAACATAAAGTATATAAGTTAACATTTTTCTGTAATATATATAATTATACAGTTGATATATCAAAATTGCTATTCATATATCATATTTATCTATCACAAGTGCTCATACATTATTCGTAGACTTTGATCGATGTACTAAATTTAAAGTATATAAGTTATACAATGGATATATCAAAGAATTCATAAACTATATTTATCAGTCAAGAAGTGTATGTTCATTTACTATTATTTATGGAGTTAATTTCGATTTTTATTTATCTGATATGAAATAGTATTTTTTTTAATGCATTTTAATAAGCTTCTAATGGTTCAACGGTTAAGTAACCCTTTTGAATGACTGTTGAAAAATTATTAGTACACCAATGTCACACTTGAAATTGAATTTTGAACATATCCTGATATATTATTATTGCACTTGAATAAATGTAATTTTAAGGATTACAGAAATACTAATGATACACTAGAGCATTTTACATTTAAAATGAATTTTGAGTTACTTTTGACATAATATTAATATATCAAAGTTGAAAAGAATATATCAATGTCACATTTGAAATTGAATTTTAAACATGTGTTGATATATAATTAGTGCACTTGAACAGATGTATCTTCAAGGAATACACATATATCAATGATACACCAATGTTTAGTACTTAAATGAATTTTGAGTTACTATTGGCATAATACTAATACATCAATGTTATGCTTAAAATCTTATTTAGAAGAAATGTTGATGTACTATAGATATACTATTGATATACTTAAAATTAGTTTTTTTCATGAGCATTGACGTAATATTGGTAAACTAATTTATACTTTAAATGAATTTTAAATAAGAACTTAACTATAACTACCCATGCACTAATAATATATACTTGTAATTGAATTTTGAATAAGTATTGATATATTATTGAAATATCAACACAATACTTTAAATGAATTTAGATCATGAGTAATATAATATTACTTAAAATATACGTAGAATGAATTTTTAATGACTAATGATATATTATTGATACAACTGTGTTACAGTTTAAATAAATTTTGAATGATTGTTGATAAACTATTGATTCACCAAACACTTAGAATTGCATTTTGAGCTCATTATGATATATTTGACACAAAATGATATACTTGCTAAGGGTGTTCGTGGGTTGGATTGTTCGGGTTGTTAAATTTCTTCAATCCAAATAATCCTTATTAGAAAATGAATCCAACTCAACCCAACCATGAAAAATTTGGGTTTGATTAGTTCGGATTACTCAGACCATTTATTTAAAATTCTGTTCTAAAAAGATGTAAAATGTAAATACGTTAAAATCTTGTTTAGTTATTTTCATATATTGAACTAAGATTAACAACTCAATTTCAATTTATGTAATGAAACATTTCTTTTCAAAGTGCTAAGAAAGTATTTTTAAGAGTTTCGAGAAATAAATTATTCAAAAAGTAATGAAATTAAATAAAACTAAAATCAATATATGTAGAAATAATTGTACTATAAGTAATAGAAAATATATATTTTAAAGTTGATAATAAGTTTGGGTTGGATCGGATTGGTTTGGGTTACATAAGGGGAACCCATGAACCAACTCAACCCCATAAAATTTTCATTTATTTGAACCCAATCCAATCTAAATGAGTTGATAATCCAACCCAAACCGCATAGGTTGGGTTGGGTTGATCAGTTTCTTCGGGTTACCCAGTTTTTTTTAACATCCATATTACTTGCAATTCATTTTACAAATGAATACTAATATACAATTGAAATATAAATGTTCTATTTTAATTTAAGTATCATTTTAAATGATATATTTCATAATTGATATATCAACAATATCGTGGAGAATTTTTTTTTTTTAATAGATCAAGTATATCAATCAATTAATATACAAAATATGAAATATTTGTTACAAAGTTGATATACCGAATTAAATATAATTTATATGCCATTAAAATTATATCAAAAATTTGAAAATAAAACAGATTAACTAACATACTTTATATTTGGTATATCATTTGAAATGTTTAATGCATTTATCACATACCATCAACATCAAATTTGAACTAGCTTTCAGAAACAAAAAACACATCAAAGTTGAACTAATTGAAATTAAAATAACTCTATATCAAAATGAAACAAAAAATAAAAATCATATTTACTATATTTGAACAACCAACGTCACCATAACATAATAAACCTGTTGGTGCTAAAGACAGGTATTTGGCTTGCTGGCAAACCAAACAATCTCCTACAAATGCTCTTACCCGTGCCTTCATACCTCTCCAAAAGAACTTCTTCTTGAGCCGTTGGTAGATATTGACTACTCCGTTATGACCTCCGATCGGGCTGCTGTGAAATTCTTGGAGTAGCAGTGGAATTGTTGGGGAGTGAGGTGGTAGTACGATCCATTGTTTGTACAACAAAAGTTCCCCCTTGAGTGAGTACCCTTGTAGGTAAGGTTGCCCTGTCCGTATGCTCTCTCGAATGCCTTGTAACTCCGGGTCTTGCTCAACTTGGCTACTAAACACGGCTGGATTAACGATTCAATCATATTTAACATGGTCAGCTCCATTGCGGAGGGTAGTTAGGATAATGCATCAGCAGCTGAATTCTCCAAGCCCTTCTTGTACTCTATCTTGAAGTCATACCCGATCAATTTGGCTACCCATTTTTTATATTCCTCAGCGATGATTCGTTGTTCCAACAAGAACTTGAGGCTCTTTTGGTCGGTGCGCACGGTGAATTTTTGGCCCAATAGGTAAGATCTCCATTTTTGGACAGCCATGACTATAGTGATCAATTCCCGTTCATATGCAGCTTTGAGGCGATGCGTTGGTGGAAGTGCTGGGCTGAAATAGGCTATCGACTGCCCCTCTTGCATCAGTACCGCTCCAACACCTACCCTGATGCGTCCGTTTCCACCACAAACACTCGGTTGAAGTCGAGGAGTTTTAAAATAGGAAGGTGTACCATCCTGTGCTTCAGAGTTTCAAAGGCCGCCTGAGCTTCTTCATTCCATCGGAATTTCTCCTTCTTGAGCTGTTAGGTTAATGGAAATACAATGGCGCCGTAGTTTGTTACGAATTTGCGATAATACATGGTTAGCCCAAGAAATCCCCTTAACTGTTTCACAGAGGTAGGGGTGGGCTGATGCATCATGGCTTCGATCTTGATGGATCAGTCGCTACACCTTTAGCTGAGATCATATGTCCCAAGTAATCAATTTGGCTGGCCGCAAATGTACACTTCTTGCGGTTGGCCACCAACTGGTTGTCCTCCAACGCTTGCAACACAAGAGACAAATATTGAACATGAACACGTAAATAAGGTCATAAGAGATCGTTCATTATCGATTGGAATGTCGATGGGGCATTCATCAATCCAAATGGCATAACCAAAAATTCGTAGTGGCCTTCGTGGGTTCGGAATGCTGTTTTATGGACATCTGAGTGTGCCACCCGGATTTGGTGGTAACCTAACTTCAGATTGACTTTGAAGAAGATTAGTGCTCCGGCTAGCTCATCAAGAAGCTCATCTACCACTCGAATGGGAAAGTTTTTTGGTATCGTCACTTGGTTTAGGGCTCTATAATCCACACAAAAACGCAGTTGTTATCCTTCTTCTTCACTAGCAACACTGGACTGGAGAATGGACTTATGTTGGGCTGAATAACTCTGGTAGTTAGCATATCCTCCACCAGCCTCTCGATTTCATCTTTTTTGGAATTGGGGGTATCGGTATGGTCGGACATTCACAGAGCCTGCTCCGGGTTTAAGCTTAATATGGTGATCGTGGTGCCATGTTGGGGGAAGTCCTTCCACCATCTGGAACACTGACCAAAACCTCTGTAAAACCTCCCAGATCTCAGGATGGTTCCCTCATCTGTTTGGCATTCCTCCTCCTCTGTTTTGGTTAGGAGTGAATTTATCTCGAGTAAAATTCCTTGGCCCTCTTCTCTGACGATCTTCAACATAGACTTGAGGGATATTTGTGCTTTCATCAAGCTTCAGTCTTCTTTTAAGTGTACCCTCCAGTCCTCGATCTGAAAGTTCATCTCAGACGTGCTCTAGTCACATTCTACCCACCCCAACGTCATCAGCCATTGGACCCCCAAGACCAAATCAGCACTGCTCAAAGGTAAGGGAAAGAAGTTATTAATAATGTAAGGTTTAGAAGATTTAGAACTACACCTTTACAGATGCTGGTCGTCCGGACAGAGCTTCCCGTGCCCAGCATTATGTTATAGCTTGTCATGTGCATCTGCGGCAGTTCAAGGACCGCTACCAGCTCCTTATCAATTAAATTATGGGATACTCTGCTGCCTAGGGTACAACCACATCTCTGTCCTTGATTGCTCCCTTAATTTTAATCGTTCGAGGTGAGTCGATTCTGGCTAAAGAATTGAGGGATAATTCTGCCACTTCGCTCTCCGTGGTATCGACCACCATAGATTCCAAGGTCTCCGGAGGTGCTGCATTGGTTTCGTCATGTTCTTCTCCTACTCCGTCCATTATCTCGTCTCCTTCCTCGTCATGGTGCAACAAAATACTCAACTCCTTCTTCTTGCAACGGTGGCCCGGGGTGTACTTCTCATCACAGCGGTAGTAGCCCTTTGTCTCTCTGGTTTTGTATTTCGCTATCAAACAGGCATTCAACGCGCTAACGGTGAATGGCTTTCCGTTACATCCTTCAAGGTTACAGAGTTAGAAGATGTACCTATGTTGCGGTTCGGGTTAAGTGAAATGGTTCGGGCTATCGAGTGAGTGAAATGATTTAGGTTGTGGCCGGTCTGACCCGTGGATGCATTGAGGCCTGTTGCTGCCCTAATCCCAGTTGGCTTCGATGGGCTTGGGTCGCCCCTCCCCATTTCTTTCTTCGGGCCTCTTCCATGTCTTTAATGATTTGGGTCATCCTCATCTTTTCTTAAGCCCTTTAAGCTTGAACATCCTCATTTCAATTTGTATATCCTCTTTAAGCCCGCTAACATCTTCTGCTCGCGCGTCTCCCCCAATGCTTTTATCTTGGCAGCCATGATGTTTTCGGTAACCTGCTGCATCTCCACGAACCTTTGGTCCATCCGGGTTTCCATCCCTACTTGTAGTAAGGTCAGTTGCTCTTCTACTGTTGTAATTCTTGCTTCCATTTTCTTCACCATACCCCTCCCTCCCCCCAAGAAGGAACGACTTTGATACCAAATTGATAGAGCTCGGTTATATATTTACTATTTTGGCTCAAAATTAGCCTAGGAAGCCGAGACTTCCTCCGTACACAAGCTCTCAAGCTATTTACTGATCAAATTCTTCAATACCTTACCTCATTCCCCTCCCTTTGCTTTATACTAAATTTGGTAACAAACTCTTCCCTTGTGGTCCCCACACTATCCTCCCTTTCTAACTAATTTTATTCCCTTCTATTTCCTCGTTTATATTTGTTCCCTCCCTCTTATTCTTCCTATTATGTTTCATTTTATATTTTCTAATTATAGGGGGTCTATTAGATTTCTTGAAAGTCATTTTCATACCATCGTTTTAATCTTTGATTCTACCATTTTAAAAGTGATTTTCTGCAACCAAAACTAAGAGGGATTTTGAATGACTTAAGGGCTGGTTTGAAATTCAGTTTTAAAATAAGTGTTTTGATATAAATTATTTAATTATAATTTGTTTGGTAAAAACGTGCTAAATCATGTTAATATTTGGGTTGAATACTTGTCTAAAGTTTCAATTTTTAACTAAAAATATTTTTAATTGATTAATGTTTGAGGTAGTTTTAGAATAATCAAATTACTAAAACTACATTGAAAAAAAAAATAAAAGTTTGAAAAAACTTATAAAGAGAGAGATCATAAAAGTTTAAGAGAGAGAAATAGAGAGCTAAGAAAAATTTCCAAAAAGAAATGTGTTAGTGGCAAAAGAGAAATTTAATAGAGATAGAATATTCCCAAATAGAAAAATAATTATATATATATATATATATAAAAGAAAATTGAGGAGAGTGACAAAAATTTATAGAAAATAACTTTAAAGAAATAAAAATAAAGAAACTTAAGATTGAGGATAAAAAATTTCAAGAGCAAAATATTAGAGAAAAAGGTTTTTTTTTTTAAAAAAAAAACTAAAGTAAACCTCTCATTTTAGGATTTTTTTACTTATAGCAGCATCCTTCCTTTTTAATATTTTTTTTCATTATTTGTACTTTTTTTTAGATCTAAAAAGAGATGCTACCTCTCTTTCTCTTTTTATGTTTTGGTTAAGGTAGTCCTTTTTTCATCTGTTTTTGTTGGTTATTTGTTTTTTTTTTCCCTCCTTCTTCTAAGTTTTCTTCTTTTTTTTTTTTTTTTTAATTTGTTTTTATTATTTATAGGTCTAGAAGTATGCATCTCCTTAAACTTTTCATCTATTTGAGTCATCTCCTCTTTTTTTCTTTTTTTAATAAAAAAAAACTCATTAATAACACACCAACCATCCACATTTTTTGTTCTTCTTCCATAAACTTCCTTTTATTTCCTTGAATTTTTTTCAATCTATAAATAAAACTCGAATAATCTTTATTATTATTATTATTATTATTATTATTATTATTATTATTATTATTATTGTTATTGAGATTTAGAATACTTTGAGCACTTAAAAAAGGTTAGAAGAAAGATTCAGTATATATTCACAATTAAACGGACTATTAATTAATTAGTCAAGTAATTATTTAATCAAATTCTTAATGTCAAAATCATAATAAAACATCAATATTTCTTGATGTTTCGTTCCTTTTTAATTTAAATATACACTTATTTGAATGAAAAAAATATTTTTATTTTTTTATTAAATGAAATAATATTTAAATTATTAGAATTTCTTTGTATTGGATTGAAATCTCTACATATATCTCAGACTAAATAAACATTATTTATTTGAATAAAAGAAAATTAAAGTTTTATCTTTTCTAAATTCTACACAATTTACAAATCCATTGTAAAGCAACATAAATTTTGTTACTTTACCATGTGTATATGTTCAAAAATTCTAATTTTCTCTAACATATTACTAATCATTTGTAAGTTCAATGTTGAAAGACAAATATTAATAACCATTTACAAAAGATTAATTAGATAGGATGAATTGATGACATAAACATCAATATAATATCAATATATATTGAAATCACATAGCAAATTTTTATAAAGAAATTATATTTTTAAATTTGAGAGGATAGTAATAAACTAGTGATATAACTTGGTATTGCTCTATGTCATAGTATAACTATTAAAATAAATAATAATTTATTTGAATATTGATGAATTAATAATCAAAATTATTAAAATAACTTGAACAATAATTTCATTAATTTTTTTTATTACTAATATACTTTTTTCATAAATTTACAATCATGTTTCTAGTAACTAATTCTGTTTTACGGTGACACTAGAATTCAAATGAGTACCTGAATGAATCAATATCACATCTAAATAAGAGAAATTCTAAAAATATGAAAGTATAGTTAAAAGGACTTAAAAAGAATGGAAAGCTATTACTTATATCAACAAGGTATATTTTTTTTCAGATGGTCCAATCATTGAAACTTCGAACTTAAGCATATTTAGTACGAAGCTGATTTACACGGATAGTTTTTACTCTTAATAGTAATAACTTAAGATTAACACGTGTCGAATCTAATTTAAATTTCAAATCTCAATATGGAGCATTACATTTTTCTTATAAATTATAAGGACTTTGATTGGATTTGCTAATGATTTCATGTTATTTTTCATCTTCTGATTTACAAAAGCAATAATTTTATTTAACTAAAAACAATCTATTTTTTTCTTATATTTATTATTAAATCTTTCTGTCTCTTATGATGGGGCTTCCTGCCCACAAACTCATATGATTCACAATTCAATTGTTTCTTATCTTTTTATTTTTAATTCAGAAATTTTGCTTGCAGCCTCATCTTCTAAACTCATATATCTTGAAATGCTAAAAAGGATAAGATAATTATCTTTATTTTTTTATATGCAAGAAAGCCAAAATTGTTCATGGCTGATAACAGTCCATGAATATATAATATAAATATATAGAGGAAAATTAATACCCTTGCAATGTATATATATATATATATATCGTGAATGTAGGGAGTTGTATCAGTTTTTATACATAATTTCGATTCTAATCAAATTATCAAATTGAATTAGATGTTCAATTTTCATACATTCACTCACTAGTTTGGATAAAACGAAAATTAAAAAGTACTCAAAATTCGCTATTTTCAATTTCAACAAAAATAAAGTTAATATTTTGTGCAAAAACAAGTAGGACTAGTTCACAATATAAACGATTGAATTAAGTTATTCAATATTAAAAATTTTGAACACAAATTCAGTTCTGTTGTCATTTTTTATGAAGCTATATTAATTAATTTTGAAGTAGGATAGATGTTGTACTACTCTGGTGTTAAATTTTCGTCAACGTACCAATATTTTCATCGATTGTTTTATATTTTTATAATTTTGATATTGATATGAGCGTATTGAATGGTAAAAAAAATTCATGACACGTGAAAAATAAATGTTCTTTTTCAGAAATATTCAACAACATTAACATTTTATCAATATTTCTATCGATATATTAGACATTCGCCTTACTAAAGAGAATGCTAGAATTATTGGAATAAAGAGTATTGAAAATAAATAATTTTATTTACTATATTGAAATTGTTTGGGTTTGTTTGATAAGAAATTTGAAAACAGAAATTTGAAAACAATAAATTCAATGAAAATAGAGTTGTATTTCATGTTTTCAAATATATGTTTGGTTATAGATTTAGAAATTAGATTCTAATTTAAATAATTGGTTAAAATGTGATTGATATTATTTTCTTTTTTTGTTTAAATCCTATTTTGGTTTCTAAATTTTGAATCTTGTTCTATTTTGGTCCCTAAACTTTAAAAAAATGTCTATTTTAGTCTCTCAACTTTTAAAAAAATTTTATTTTGGTCCCTGCTATTAGGATTACGTTAACTTTTTAACAGAAGGTTGATGTGGCTTAAATTTATTTTCCAGCTATAAATCTTTTATGGCAACAAAAGAAAAAACGTACATTTTTCATATATTTTTTTATTATTGTTTTCAATAGGGAAATGAACTAAAATATGTACAACTATAGCAAAATTCACTGTTTATGATCGCGATAGACTACTATCTATGTCTATGTGTAGATAGAGTGTGATATTTTGCTATTATTTATAAATACTTTCAGCAATTTTATCATTTAAAATAATTTTCCTATTTTTTAACTATCCTTGATTTAAGTCCTACTATTCTTTATGTTAACAAGAAAACGCTATATGGAATCTCCAAATAAGTTAGAAGAAAATAGAGTGAAATCAAATATATGGAATTGTCATATTAGTGTAGAAGATTTTTGTAAAGACCTGTCCATTTCTCATGTAAAAGTTTTTTTTCTCAATCATCAATATTTTTATTTTCTATGTATTCTTCTCCACTCTATTATATTATAAGAATTTTTAAACATAAGAATAAAACATCTCATTGTAAGGTAAAATAAACTAAGAAAATGTGAATAAATGCAATCCATATAGAAAATTAACTCTAAGAAATTGCAAATAAATATTATCTTAATGAATCGCATAACTAAAAGAGAGGAAGAGGAAGAAGAGAGGCGGAGGAGGAGGAAGAAGAGAGGAACAGAGAAAAATATCTCAATATATCTACAACAAAGTTGGTCTATTTTGACCATATTTTCTCGAAGGTTATTAAAATCTTTTGGAAAAAGTATACATTTATCAGAGGTTTTTAGAAAGTCTTTGAAAAATACATCCATTTTATTGAAGGTTATAAAACAGAAGATTGTCAAATAGAAGGTTATATAACATAAGGTTGAGAACTTAGGATTGATTTGAATTATTCAAATTAATTGAGAGAAATAATTGTATTTATATAATTGATTTGATTTAATTTAATTATATATCATATAATTACTATAATGTATGTAAATACCATCCATAGGGGGACACAAGCAAAGGTATCTCGAGGTCAAGCATGAAAGTTTACAACAAACTAATGAAGAAAATCGTAGGATGTGTTAACAAATTTCTTTCTCCTACTTATTATAAACACTCTCTATTCACCTTGGTATTAACCTATGCAAACACCATCCGTAAGTGGACACAAGCAAAGGTATGTCGAGGCCGAATATAGATCTCACAGTGTGAACTATTTAGGGAGAAATGTGGAAAAGAAATTGAAGTATCATATACATCATTTTCCTCCAATTAAGTGTTTTACAAATGAGGGTCCATTACTTAGGTAAATTAGCCTAATAAATTTATCTAAGTGAATTGTTAAATTGGCTCAATACAATTCTTATATATAGTTTAACAACACTTTAATAAACCTAATTAGTTATTACATGCTTATAACAATATTGTCTAATTCACCTTCCAAGTCGGTTTTCAAGTAGGGTTGTTCCATTTCCGTCAATTTCAATACCCCAACCTTAGGCAGAACCTTCCTTAGATAAAGGTCACTTATGGACAATTATGTTATAAATTTAATCCTTTTTTTTAATCCTATTAAACGGACATTAAAAAAATAAACAGGTTTATAATCATATTAGAAATACTATTAATATAGGTCTATGTTAAATCAATTTTAAACCATATAAAATTAATTTTAACTTATGTTTGCATGCAACTCTTGATTATAGATTTTAATTCTAATTTCATTAACTAGTAACACTTATTAAGAAAATGAAACAATTATAACCTAAACATGCATCTAATGACATACTTTTAAAAAAATAATAATTATATTTTTCTAAAGTAGTGTCATGCTTCATGCATCTCCATTTTCATGACAATATACATAATAATTATATTAAAGTAATGAAAATTAGATAACATTTATCCATCCATCAATATTGTATATTATAATACTTATAATATAAAATGATGCATGGACATGTTATATGTGCATGCTATCATATAATATAATAATTACATTAAATATGATGCATAAGCATGCTTAATTAAATCATGCAGCTATATAATATAACATTTATATTAATAAGGATTCATGAAATAATGGTTATCCTATGGTGGAATTTTTATACTATATGCATACACTATGCAATATAATAAATAAATCACACATCACATGTATAACAAAAAAATAAAATAAAATAAAAGCAACATTGGACCAAAATTAGCATCCTAAATATTAATTGGATTAATATAACCATTATATTAATTTAATTAATAAAAATATAATAAATAATTAATTATTATAAATTAATAATTAAAATAAATACAAAACCTGCTCTAAAAAATGTTGGCAAGACTCGAACCACGATTTGAAACAGCAACTGATGCGCACGAACTGTCTTCGGAGCGTCGCGATGCTCCAGCCGAGCCTCGCAACACTGGCTTTTGATTTGTTACAGTGTCATGATGCTCTACTGCAGCGTTGCAACATTGTTATCGAGCCTAGCGACATTGCCATTTTGTGCAACGTTGTGTGCTATGCTCGAAGGCAGAATGCTTCCTCTGCTTCGATTCTTCATCCGTTCTTGCTCCAATGGCCACCAAACACTTCAGCAACCCCAGCAATTGAATAGAAACGGACTTACAGACTGAATAGTGGAAATTAAAAGCCCAAATTTTTGGGCAATTACAACTTTAAGCACTTTTAAAGCAGTGGATCTAAGCCAATTTAGAAAAAATCGAAAGTGCAAATCCAGAACATACATTCACAATGCAGCACTTTAAATCTCACCTAAACTCTGAATAGATATTCGAAAACGAAATCCAGAGACACAGCCTGGTTTTGACAATAATTGAAGGGATTTGGAATACCTGAAGTGGAACCAATTGACTATTGTTTTATCCAGATTTCATTTTACAGAATGTCAAGTTACAGAGGGATGGAAATGGATAAAAAAATTAAATCTAGATAAAAAAATAAATAAATCTAAGCATGCTTTTCTACTTTAAATACATAGAGTAGAAGGGATCGAGACTAACCCTTGAAGAACTCTTCTTCATGTTTCCTCTCCACAGCACGAACATGAACCGGTCTCCTCTAGATCTTCAAAACTTGGCACCACGAACACAACAACAAGGATGTGGACACCATCACAAAAGCTTCTTTGTTATTCTCAAGGTGAGAATCACGTAGAGTTTCGTGGGTTTGTGTTTAACTTTGGTGAAAAGGAAGAGAGGTTTTAATTTGAGATCTCGTTGAGAGAAAAAAAACACAGAGAGATGGAGAGGGATGAAGATGATGAAGATGAAGCTTATCTTTCTCTCTCTTGTGTTTTCATGCATATGGGAGAGGTTGAGGGGGTTGAGGGAGTTATCCCCCTTTTAATTTTAAAATTCAAATAATTTGAATTTTAATATATATATTAATTAACTTAATATATAAATATCAAACTATGTATTAGATCAAATATAACATACAAACTTTAGTTTTTATATAAATCACATTCATATAAATTAATATTTGAATCAAATTCAAATAACAACCTCTCTCATCAAACTAAATAGTTTTAATATGAATCATATTCACATTAATTTTAACATATAATTTCCATATGAATCATATTCATATAATTAATATTTGAATCATATTCAAATATTTATTTCTTACATAAAACTATACAGATTTAATATAAATCATACTCACATTAATTTTAACATATAGTTTTCATATGAATCATATTCATATAATTATTATTGAATCGTATTCAAATATTTATTTGTCTCATAAAACTATATAGTTTTAATATGAATCATATTCACATTAATTTTTAACATATAACTTTTATATAAATCTCATTCATATAATAAATACTTGAATCATATTCAACTACTTATCTCTCTCGTAAAACTATATAATGTATCAATATACATTATGTTTTATAATGTATCAACATACACTATATTAATTGTATCTTATACAATTAATTTCCTTTAATTAATTTGAATAATTCAAATTAAACCAAAACTAATTTGATTCTAATTAGTCTTTATTGAGATTCAATGATACTTGATTAATTAATTAAATTCTTTAATTAAATTAATTAACCTTCATTCACCATCGCCACTTCAATAAAGACCGACAACTGCATTCTTCGCACTATAGATAAATTTTTGTGTCCATTGGGTACAACCAATCAACATTACATTGACCTTTCACAAATTGCTTGTAAGTACAATTGAGTCAAAATTATCGTTTTACCCTTATAGTTACATCTAACTCCTTAAATACCACTGACCTCTCTAATGAACAATTAGTCATAGTCCAACTATAACTAGACCCATCTCGGACAAGGAGATGGTGAGGCGCCTCATTGTTCAAGCTCCAGAATCAGCCTTTAAAGGAGTAATTTATCTACTTACCCTAACAATTGGGAAGGAGCGAATTCTTTCTTGTGTAGTTATGTTCCCAACTCCTCAATTAGATGAATCCCCAAAATTATAGGCATATTGATTGGGCGAATCTGACCACTCTCACCCATGCAGACCAAAAGACCACCCTTATAGGCAGGAATTCACGACTCACTCACTACAAGAATTCTGGGCTTTAATGTCGGTTTTAAACCGACATTAAAGGGCTTTAATGTTGGTTGACAACCGACATTAAAGATAGTGTTAGTAAAGTCCATAACCACACTCTTGTAGCATATCTCCTATTTCATCTTTATAAAAATCATCTTTAATTGTTCGTTGTGGAGATGTTAAAACAATTGACCAACCCAAATTTGCGGGGTCTTTTACATAGAAGACTTGTTTTGCTTGAGAGGCTCAAATAAATGGGTCTGATTTATGTACAATATGATTGAGGTCCATAATAGTAAACCCAAACTCGTCTTTTTTAACTCCATTTCTATTCTCAACCCAGTTACATTTGAATAAAATAAATGATAATCCATAATAGTCAAGCTCCCATATTTCTTGTATTTCCATGCAAAAATGGAATATTGAGATATTCCATTATACATCTTCTTTTTGCTCACATAATTTCCATTTTCTCTTATTCATTAACTCCAAGCATGAGTTGCAACTCATGCAACTCTCTTCCTTGTATGATAATTTGCAATATATTGAAGAGATTAGAATGAATTTGGGGCATGCAGTTAAGAGAGAATGCTAAAACCTAATGTAGGTCAATGTGTTTGTTTTTTCAGCAACATGGATGATTTTCCCTTAGTTGCCTCTAATTTGACCAATGACATAAATTGGAAAGAGTCTCTTGAAACATATTTCATGGTAAGCGACCTCGAGTTTGTCATGGTTGAGGAGTGTCATCAAGTCCTGACCCATGATGAATCGCAAAATGTTCGTAATGCATATGAGCTGTGGATGAAAGCTAACTTGTTGACCTGACTTCACATTTTGGCTAGCATACTTGATCAATAGAATTGAGAACATGATCATTGCACATGAGATCATGGACTCATTGCAAGAATCGTTTGAACGTCAGTTCTTACTTTTTGGGCACAAAGGGATAGATAACAAAGAAACCAGCAGTATCAGTTACTAAACTCACAAAAGACCACATTTTGGGTTCTCACTCCGAAAATACCTAGGGCTCTTTTCTATTGGTGTCATCTTCATTGCATTTGTTTGTTTGTAATTGTTCGTGTTGCTGTAGCCGACACATCTGCTAAGCGTTTGTTGATCGGGTAGAGATCTTCCCCTGCGTTGAGCTCCATAGGTTGAAAAGCGTCTTCAACTGGTATGAGAACTCTCTCCCTTGTTCCTTTTGTTCAAAGCATGCCATTAATTACTGTTTGTTTGCATAACTGTACGTTTGAATGTATATGGTGTATTTCGGTCACGGTGAAATTGGAGCGATCCGAACGTGTTCATGGAACTCTTCATTAAGAGATCCTTCAATTGGTATCAGAGCCAGGTTCTGATACTCCAATTTCATTGTTGCAACGAATTACATATACATTTAAGGTGGGTGCATGTCTACTCTGTTTAAACTCGTTAAATTGTTGGGATGTGCAGATTAATGGATGTTTTCGTGGATGTTAGCCTCGTTTGATTTAATTCTTTTACATTTGCGGTTGTGTGTTAAGGCCCCTACATTTTTTTGGGCATTAATAATCGTTATCGAGTCTGTATTCAAAGTCTGTTTGAGTTTTGAGTCGTTTGTGAAGAAGATCGAAGCAAGCGTTGCGATTCTTCAATGAAAGAGACGATCAAGGGTTGATCACATCGTGCAGACGATGGGGTATGTGATCAAGGGTTGGTCGCATCATGTCGAAGATCGAGTACGTGATCGCTGAGTATCGGGTTGTGTCAACGATGGGATGCTCGAGTATTGTTTAACGCGTGTGCGCACTAGACGATCGTTTAGGTCAGCAAGCTTCATCTCTTAGTGACTAACTAAACGATCGCTTAGTAACGCAAGGTAAATCATTTACCTGTCACCACGTTAAGCGATCGCATAGACAATCAGGCTTCGTAGCTTTGTTGTCATCTACGCGATCATTTAATTTTGCTTCTATCGTCTGGTGCGCGTTGGACGATCGTCTACCTATGGCGTTTACTACACGATGGAGTCCTCCTGGCAGTTCAAGACCCGGTTCGCCTGTGAATCAGTTTGCTCGATGAAAAATGTAATAGATAGGGTTATTTCATTTTGGTATTTTGTAAAGGCTCATCCCGGTCCATTAATCCTTCATTTATTACATGCGATGCATGTTTTTTTATATGTTCATACCATATGAACATATAGTAAATCCCACCTTAGGTTATTGTAATTGTTATAATTTGGAGAAGCATGATTTAATTAAGTAGGAGCATGTTCATGCATCATATAATATAAGAGTTATATTTATGCATGCATAAAAAGCATTGACATGCATCATCTTTATATTATAATTGTTATAGTACAAGGGTGAATGATAGCATATTTTCTTGGTTTTTACGCGTTATATAAAAGTTATGTATAGTAATGACCGGACATTGCATGAAGCATGGCACATAGGTTACTTTATAAGTGTTATAAACACCTCGTTGTGCGCAATGGTTTTAGTTGTTTCTTTCTAAAAGTTAAAAAGAAATTAGAACTAAAAGAAATAAGAAAGACATGCATGCTCACTTAGCTTTAATTCATGGTTTTAAAGTGTTTAAAACTTGGCTTACATAGACCTAAGATCACGATTCTAATATGATTAGCAACCCTAATTCTTTTATCTTTTAATCAGTTTCATAGGATTAAATTGGCTAATAAAAGGTTAAAGTGTAGCAAATCTATCTATAAGGGACCTTTTGTCTAAGGCGGGTTCTATCTAGGCTGGGGTATTTAAGTTGACGGAAACGTAACACCCCTACGTAGGAACTTACCTAGAAAGGTGAATTAGATAGATTTTATGCATGCATGCATGTTAAGGACAGTCCATTAAAGTGTTTAAATGTGACTACTTGAACGTGTTCATATTTCATAGAAAAACGTTATTTATGAGTAGAGTTTAAAAGGACGACTTTGACTAAAATCAGTAGCCGGATTTTCTAGGTTAATGAACCCTAGGTAGAACATTCAGTGGGAGGTACTTGGGGTATAAGATGCTTCACTTAAACCTTTCACGTTTCTCCTAAATAGTCCACACCGTGAGATCTACCCTCTGCCTCGCGGCACCTTTGGTGTGTCTCCCTAACAGATGGTGTTTGGGTAGGTCAATATCAAGGTGGATGGAAAGAGTGTTCATAGTAAGTGGGAGCGAGAACTGCGACAACATATCCCTCAGTCTCCCTCGTTAGGTTGAATAAAGTTACTGCACATCATCTCGAGGCACTTTGGGAATGTCCCTCTAAAGGATGGCAGTTTTATGCGTTTCATTATTTAATCTCCTGTAAGAGGGTAAGGTAACTAGTCTCTTGTCCTAATCTGCTTCTTCCCTACGATGGGCTCATTAGGGCGGGACTCTAGCACCGAAAGCGAGGAGTCACACTTATGCGGAATAGTTAAAGGTTAACAATTCTGGACCGAAAAATGGTGGCTGTTAGGTTCAGTTCCAATAGTTGGTTCTACCTAATGGTTGAGAATGTCTCATCCCAGTGAAGGAGCAACTGATCACCCCACCGGTGATGTTTATCCTGCCTCACTGGGAATCATTGCAAAATAGAAGTCTATAACTTAGGATACTTGAAACTGTTTTGCAAAACTGGTTAGTATAAAAGTGGTTTAGCAAAATCTAATAAAGGTTTGTTCGTATTTTCAGTAACTTCTTTTTCAAAATGGCAATAGCCACGTTGGCTTTGTTCAGCGCCGAAAAACTAACTGGCGATAATTTTGCAACATAGAAACACATGATCACGACGATCCTGATCATCGAAGATCTCATGTTCGATCTCACGGAGGCCTGTCCTCCTATTCCAGCTTCTAATGCCGCTTGAAATGTTCGGATTAAGGCGAATGAAAAGGCTCGAGCCTACATCTTGGCAAGTATTTTTGAAGTCTTGGCCAAGAAACATGAGCCTATGATCTTAGCGCGTGAGATCATGGAGTCCTTGCGGGGGATGTTTGGACAACTGTCTGAACAGCTTATGCATGAGGCTCTTAAATACATATTCAACTCCAAAATAGAAGAAGGCACCTCTGTTTGTGAACATGTGCTTTACATAATGGTCCACTTTAATGTGGCGGAATCGAATGGGTCTACCATCGATGAGGGCAGCCAAGTTAGCATAATCCTGCATTCTTTTCCGGAGAGCTTCTTGCACTTTGTTCGTACTGTGATTCTTAAAAAAGTGAAATATAACCTTACAACTCTCCTCAACGAGTTGCAGACCTACCAATCTTTATTGAAAAGTAAAGAGAGAAAAAAGGGTGAGGAAAATGTTGCTTCATCCTCCAGGACGTTCCATAGAGGTTCGACCTCAGGAATGAAGTCTACACCTTCTAATTCTAACTCTAGAAAGGGAAGAAGAAGGAGGGTGGTAAGGAAAAAGGGAAGGCGCCTGTTAATCCACTGCCTGTCGCCCCAAGGAGGCGTCCACCGGTTGCTAAGGGAAAGTGTTTCCACTGCAACCAAGATGGACACTAGAAGAGAAACTGTCCTCGGTATTTGAAAGAGAAGAAAATAGCCAAGGTTAAGGCCAAGGCCGATAAAGGTAAATGTGATTTACTTGTACTTGAAACTTGTTTAATGGAGAATGATGATTCTGCTTGGATAATTGATTAAGGCGCCACTGACCACGTTTGTTCTTCTTTTCAAGGGATTAGATCTTGGCGACAGCTGGGGCCTGGTGAGATGACAATGCGAGTAGGCACCGGGCACGTCGTTTCAGCTGTGGTAGTGGGAGGGCTCTAGTTAACTTTACAGAATAAGTTTCTTATTTTGAATGATATATATATTGTTCCCAAACAAAAGAGGAACCTTATTTTTGTAAAGTGTTTATTGCAATGTAAATATACTGTCTCTTTTAATGTAGATAAAGTGTTTATTCATAAAGATGGTGTTTTTATTTGCACAGCAAATCTATAATCGAATATATATGTGCTAAGGTCGTTAGCCATTAATTCCCTCCATAATACTGAATTGTTTAGAATTATCGTAACTCAATCAAAATGTCGACGAATTTCTCCAAAAAAAATGCCCAACTTTAGCATCTACGTTTAGGGCACATCAATCTCAATAGGATTGAGAGATTGGTGAAGAATGGATTTCTAAGTGAGTTAGAAGAAAATTATTTACCAGTGTGTGAGTCTTGCCTTGAGGGTAAGATGACTAAATGACCTTTTACTGGAAAAGATTATAGAACCAAGGAGCCTCTTGAGTTAGTACATTCTAACCTTTGTGGTTCTATGAATGTGCGAGAACGAAGTAGCTATGAGTATTTTATCAGTTTTACTGATGATTACTCCAGGTACGGGAATGTTTATTTTATGCAACGGAAGTCTGAATCCTTTAAAAAGTTCAAAGAGTTCAAGGTTAAAGTTGAAAACGCATTGGATAGACGGATTAAAACACTTCGATCAAATCGAGGTGGAGATTTTTTGGACTCGACATTCCAGGACTATTTGATAGAACATGGAATCGTTTCCCAACTATTAGCGTCGGGTACACCTCAGCAAAATGGTGTAGCAGAGAGGAGAAATCGGACCTTGTTGGACATAGTTCGCTCGATGATGAGTTACGCTTCCTTACCAAATTCGTTTTTGGGTTCGCTCGATGATGAGTTACGCTTCCTTATCGGACTCATTTTTGGGTTTCGCAATAGAGACTGCGATATACATACTTAACTGTGTTCCCTTTAAGAGTGTTGCAAGAACATCTCTGGAGTTGTGGAACGGGCGTAAAGCTAGGTTACATCACTTCCGCATTTGCGGTTGCTCTACACATGTGCTTGAGGCTAATCCTAAGAAGTTATAACCACGGTCGAGGTTATGCCTCTTTGTAGGCTACCCCAAAGGTACACGAGGAGGTTATTTTTATGATCCGACGAAAAATCGGGTGTTTGTTTCAACAAATGCCACTTTCCTGGAGGAGTTTATTAGACCGAGTAAGGATGAGTTGGATCAAGCTCATGGAATTGATCGTGTAGACGATAAGCAAGTAGGAAAGAATAGGAAGCTATCGTATAGCTAGATGCTTATCGTTTAGAAGAAACTATACGACCGTGTAGGTTTTACTGAACGATCGTTTAGAAAACACGGCACACTTTACGATTGTTTAGGAAAGCTATCCGATTGTTTAGGAACTAGTGTGTGATTGTTTAGGCGCGAGGTATACGATCGTTTAGGCACTGAGTGACTATCGTATAGGCTCTCGACTTATGCGATTATTTGCGTTTCCACACCAACGCAAAATCTTATAATATTTTTCCAATCTTTTCGAACTCTTCAAAATGAAACAAAATTTCATTTTTATTCTTCAGTTACAATAACCGACGCGATTTTCCCACTAACACACGTCCGAGAGACATTGTAGGTTAATTATCATATAATTAATCAATTAAATTATTAATAAATATAATCATATTATATTTTTACCCTATAGTTTGATATCACATATCTACTATAGTAATTTCTCCTCTACTTGATATAAATCATATTTATATCTAATGTTCCTAAATATAGTAATCTCATACATTTAGTCAATTATATCATATATAATTAACCAGTCCAATTATGGGATCGAATTGATTATAGAAACATGAGTTTAATTAGTCGATTTATAGTGAACAAGGAAAATATTATCTAGACGGGTAAATAGATTGACCTTAAAACAACAACACTTAATTACTATTGCTATAAACAACCTCGTATTTTATCTTTGTTACCTTTTCTTAATAATGAGAAACAATTGAAAGAAGCGAGTCGACTGCTAGAACTATTGGTCTTAGAACCAGGAATAAATAGACTTCCTCTTGTCAATTTGAACATTTCAAATTAACCCAAACACTGATTCTCGACATTATCCAAGCTACCCAGGGAACCTAATGGACCTGTGGCTCGAAGCTCCAACGGTCCGTGAATAGCTGACTAAACTCTTTAGCCACGAGATCCACCATTCTTTAATTGTCAGGCATTCCACTAAAAACCAACAGCTGAACTCATCTTACCACAGATATATTTCTGTGTCCATCGGATATAACCAATCATGATTACGATGACCCTTCACAGATGCTCGTAAGTACAGCTGGGCCAAAATACGTTTTTCCCTTGTAGTTACATCTCACTCCTTAAGTACCACTGATTCTCTAATGAACAATACAACAATAATCCAACTATGTGTGAACACCTCTCAGGCCAAAAAAAGATGTGTGGCGTCACATCGCTCAAGCCCTAGAATCAATTTTTAAGGTAGCTATCTATCTACTTACCCCTGCTTTGGGGAAGGAGTGAATTCCATCTTGTGTAGCTGAGTTCCCAGTTCCTAAATCAGACGAATCCCCAAAATGGTAGGTTTGAGTCGGCGACCTGGCCACTCGTACCCATACAAATCAAAGTACCGCCTTTAATGGCAGGAGTTCCCAACTCACTCAGGATTGAGGTCATGTTACCTATGGTCATCCTAGTAAAGTGAAGTCTCTGTCATGAACGATATTATATAAAGAGACGTTAACACTTCATGGTCAGGTCTTATACAAACTCTTTGTATAGGACGCCCCCGCTCGCATGTCCCCAATACGAATGATCAGGATCAGACCATCTGTGACAAATCACAACACTTATGACCATTCCACAAAGTGGGCCACATCCGTGGTGTTACCAGGATAAGGCTTCCCTCCTATATCCATATACTACAGACTATTTTGGTTATCACTCCAGACTTGATCCACTTTTATGTCACCACATATATGCTTGAGTTACATACAGATAACCAAGGATTTTAAGTTTATTGGTTTGTGGTAAAGCAAATAAAACATGCAACTAAGAAAAATACAAGATGTGAAGTAAAATATCATATATTATACAACACAAGCATTCATACAAACTGTTTACAAACTACAGGACACGAGAGTTTAGGGCATCAACCCCAACATACATATAATTGAAAGAAAAGGATTTTGATATATACTTGAACCACACCAAGAAAGACTATCAACCAAGTACATACTTTTGAACTAATTTCATTGCAAAATTAACAAATTTCAAGAAGCTTAATCATTGGAACAAAACATAAAATTAATGAAATTTCTGAACCACACCAATCAAACTTAATCAACCAAGTAAGAGCAAATTAGTTTATATATATTTAAAAGAAAAGGATTTTGATATACACTTAAACTTCACTAAGTAAGACAACCAACCAACTATATATTCTTCAACTAATTTAATTCCATCATTTCAAAATTTCAATAAGCTTAATCATTAAAATAAAAATAAAATGAATGAAATAACTTTAAATTACTAAATTGAAAATTCATATGAAAATAAAATTTTATATTTCCAAGAAAACAACTTAAACAACACACAAACTTAAAGAGATCTGAACCAGAGCTTGAAGATTGGAACGTCAGTGAGCACCGAACCTTGCGAACAGAGTTGAGACAACAAATCTGACAAAATTACAATGCCGACGGCCGGATCGGAAGACCCACGAGTAGATCTGGAAAATAGACGATCGGATCAGAAAAACCCATAACTAAATCTATAGATCCATGCTAGCGACTCACCTCTCTGACTGAAACCAGCTGGACGAACGGCGAGCTGACCCACCAGAAGAACAACCACGATGAACAACCACTGGAAAACTAACTGAAGAACACCCGGAGAACAACGCCCAATCACGACGAACAACCAAAAGAACAATGCCCAACCACGACGAACAACCACCGAAAGAACACGCAAAGAACAATAGAGAACATCACGCAAAGAACACCCACGCGCTGGCAAAGAACACCCCGAGAACACCCATGCACCAATGAAAACCAATTGAAAAACAACTGGAGAATACCCACAACGATGACCCACCACTAGAAGAAACCCACGATGATGGAGATCCAAGCAACACCGATGATGACAACGATCGAAAGTGATGTGTACGGCTAAGCTAAGGAGAGAAGAGAGGGTTTGGTACGAGAGAAGTGAAAGGAGAGATAAGATTTCATTTGAAATGGAGAAGATATTTTTAATAAAGTTAAAAATAAATAAATAAATGAGAGGCCTTTAATATCAGTTTTAAACCGACATTATACATTGATTTCACTTTTTTCAACCGACATTAAAGTCCAGAATTCTTGTAGTGACTCAAGATTAAGATCAAATCACCTATGATCATCCTAGTGAAATGTAAGTATCTTCTAACAATGGCATTATAAAGAGTGACTCAATATTTCGTGGTCTGGTCTTATATAAACTCTTTTTATAAGATACTCTCGCTCACATGTCTCCACATGAATGATCAGGATCATATCATTTTTAACACTTTACAACAATTGTAACCTTGAATATTTCTTTAATGAATTATTGCATATATAACTAATCAACCACTGATTCAAATAAAATATAACTACGAGACTTTAGGGCATACATCCCAACAGCTATAACGTCAGAGAAGTTTGTTTGGGCACTTCCAATCACTTTATCGTAGTATGGAGCATTTAGAATGCTTATAAACATTGGTGACATTATTCGTATGAGATTTCCTGAGAAATTTATTTTGTGGAGTTGAACTTATGTTTGTGTTGATTTGATGTATTGTGGTTCGATCTCTAGCACTTTATCCTCTGATTCTCTCTCGGTTGAGTGCATATACTTGATTTAAGAAGTGAAGCGCGTGGTGTTCTTGAAGTTTGAAGTCTTGGAAGAATCTTTGTATCTTCAAAGCTTGAGCTTCAAGGAGTCATTCAATCTTCAGGAGTTAAGGAGTCTTCTGATTGTAGAGAATTTCCTCTATGCTCTCTGGAGTGTAGAATTGCTAACTCCCCAAAAATTAAATGATGAAATTCCAAAGTTTTGATTGTAGAATTGAAGTTTGAAGTCTGGGATTAATGGGCTTGGGCTTGGTTGATCCATAGACTTGACCCTTGGGCCTAACTAATTGGATTTGGGTCTTATTTTATATTTGGGTCAAATTAAGCCTATTTTTGGGCTCAATTGAACTTTTAGCCTAAATAATAACATCAAATTGGACCAAACTAATTTTATTCAATCCAACGGTTATAAAGGAAACATGTGGCATCATTAGAATTCGCCAATTTATGTCTTCAACTTCAATTTGGGGCACATGTCTAACTTCTAGTTAGCCTCAAATTTAACTATTTGGAATTTCATCATTTAATAAATGACATGACAATTTGCGATTGGTACATAATTTTTCATTCAACAAATGCTCCTTTTCAAGATTTATGCGAATATATGGGTGGATGAATCTTGAAAGATATAAAGTTAGAATCGAAGTTCAAATATATTTGTTTTTGAATTTGACCCCAATTGATGTGTAAAGTATGAATTTAGTACATAAGTTTAACTAGAATTTGGGATAAACTTTGGAATATGGCCAAATTTTAATTTGCGATTTTACCCTTCAATTTGATTTGGATTGAGGGTAAAAACTAAACTTGATTTAAATTTGAGATAAAATTTGGAATATGGCCAAATTTTATTTTGAGAAAATTTGAGACTTTATCCCTAATTTAATTTTACTTTGAAGATAGAAGGCTAAATTTAGATGATTTGAGCTTCGGATAAAATTTGGAATATGACCAAAATTTAACTTCACATTTTATTCACAATTTAATCTCAATCTTGAACAATTTGATTTTAGGATAAAATTTGGAATATAACCAAGTTTTAATTTGAAATAAATTTGAGATTTTACTCTCAATTTGATTTAGATTGAGGATAAAAGCTAAATTTTAATTTGAATATGAGATAAAATTTGGAATATGGAGAAATTTTAATTTGGGGAATTTGAGATAAAATTTGGAATATGCCCAAATCTAAAACTAAGGTAAATGGATTTTGATATCATTTGATTTAAGGCTAATCCATTTAAACCCACCAAAAATCTTAAATTTAAATTTAAAAGATAAGATATTTTGATTCAAATCTTATTAAAATCTTTTAAAGAGATAAGATTTTAGTAGAAAATCTAAATTAAATTAGGAATTTGAGTCCATCTCGACATCTATAAATATGGCTCACCACGTATATCTTTCTCATTCTCATATTCCACTGTTACTCTATTCTCCTCTTTATTTTCTTTCTTCTCTTTTTTTTCTCCTTTTTGTTTCTTCTTCTTTCTCTTCTTTTTTCTTTCTTTTTTCTTTCTTCTTTTTTCTCTTCTTTTTTCTCTTTACGTTTTTTCTTCTTTTTTCTTTTTTATTCTTTTTTTTTCCTAACATTTTTTTCTTTCTTTTTTCTTTTCTTTCTTTTTTTCCCTATTTTTTTTCTTTTTTTCTTTTTTTTTTTTTTGTTTCTTCTTTCCTTTTTTCTTTTGCTTCCTCATTTTTTTCAAATCATTTGGAAATTTGTTTAATTTTTACTAACTTGCCCTTTTTTTACAGGAGTTAAAATTATTAACAACTTGTGCTTTAAGGGCGTAAATCCCTTTTTTATTCTACCGACTTCTTTATATCTTTGCAAAAGGTGGATTTNTATATATATATATATATATGTATGTATGTATGTATGTATATATTAGCAGGGATGCTTTGATATGTGATCGCCACCCCTGAATGAGATCATCACCAAAGTTGCTCACAATCGATAAAACTCTAGATAACAACCCCTATGTGGGTGATTATGTGGCTAGCTCCGCCAACAACGATCTGACTTCTACTAGACACAACTCGTTTGTGGGTGACTATGTAGCCCGTAGGGGTGGTTGCCACCTTCTCCTACAATTATCTGATTTCTGTTAGACACAACTCCTATGTGGGTGACTGTGTAGCCTGCAGCGATGGTCGCCAGCTCCGCTAACAATGATATAATTCCTGTTAGATACAACCCCTATGTGGGTGATTGTGTAGTCTACAGGGATGGTCACCAACTTTCCCGACAACGATTTGACTTATGTTAGACACAACCTTTATATGCGTGGCTATTTAGCCTGCAGGAATAGTCACCAGCTCCGCCAACAACGTTCTGACTTCTATTAGATACAACTCCTATGTAAGTGACTGTGTAGCCTGTAGGGGTGGTTGCCAGTTCCACCAACAACGATCTGACTCCTACTAGACACAATCCCTATGTGGGCGACTGTGTAGCCTACATGGGTGATCGCCAACTCTGTCGCATTTATTATATATTTATTCATTTAAGAAATTATTACTTTCCTTCTTTTCTTTCTTTTTTTTTTAACATGGCAAGTGACCCTTTCTCTCTCTCTCTCTCTCTTTTTTCTTTTTTTCTTTTTTTTTTTTTTTTTTTTAGAAAAGAATAAAATGGATGGTAGTTCGAGGCTTCAATTTTAACGTTCCTTATATAAGCATGATCTTAATCCACGACCTGAGGATTTCGTCGGTTTTAGCTTGAGTCCTTTACTTGAGCATTCCATCGGTTTCAAGTCCAGTGGTTTACTATCTTTAATCTTAGCATTCCATTGGCTTCGATCTCAGTGTACGACCTGAGGACTACGTTGGATTTGGCTTGAGTCCTTGACTTGGGCATTCTATCGGTTTTAAGCTTATTGCTCTACAAGCTTTGATCTCAACATTCCGTTGGTTTCGATCTTAGTGTGTGACTTAAGGATTCCATTGGATTTGGCTTAAGTCCTTGACTTGAGTATTCTGTCAGTTTCAAAGTTAGTACTCTATTGACTTTGATCTCAGCGTTTCGTTGCCTTTGATCTTTGTGTTTGTCCTGAGGATTCCATTGGATTTGGTTTGAGTTCTTGACTTAAGTGTTTCGTCAGCTTCAAGCTCAGTGCTCTACTAGATTTGATCTCAGCGTTCCTTTGGCTACGATCTTAGTGCACGACCTGAGGATTCTATTGGATTTGACTTCAGTCCTTGACTTGAGCATTTTACGGGTTTCAAGCTCAGTGCTCTACCAGCTTTGGTCTCAGCGTTCCGTTGACTCTGATCTTGCATATGCAATGAAACAAAGCAAATTGGACTTGATCTTACATATAAGGAAAAGCTCAACAGACTGGATATGAAGCCTGATAGATTGGACTTGATCGCGTATTTGAAGCAAAACAAGGTAGATCAGACCTGATTGTACAGTTGAGATAGAGTCAGGTACATAGGACTCAATATCACGGATGAGGCAAAGTTAGGAGGACAAGACTTTATCTCACATATGAAGTGGAACCAGATGGATCGGACTTGGTCTCGCATATGAGGCGAAGGTAGGTGGAACGAAATTGACTCGCATATAAGGTAGAGCCAGGTGGACCGGACTTCATCCTGCATATGAGAGCCAAGCAGACCAGACGTGATCTCATATATGAGGCAGAGCCAGGAGGATCAGACATGATCTCATATATGAGGCAGAGCCAGATGGACCGAACTTGATCCCGCATATGAGGCAGAGCCAAGAGGATCAGACATGATCTCATATATGAGGCAGAGCCAGGTGGACCGGACTTGATCCCGCATATGAGACAGAACTAAGTGGACCAAACTTGATCTCGCATATGCGACAGAACCATGTAGACTGAACTTGATGAAACAAAGTTCTTTCTTTTCAGCAGCGGCATCGGACTTGATTTTCACCTTTTGCATCTGACCTGAGATTTTTTTCTTTTGCATTAAGCTTAATTTCGCGAGTTAAGCATGGTAATGGCATCGCAAAGCCTCCAAACTTGAGCATGAAGATGGAACGTAGAGGAATCCTCCAAACTTAAGCTCGATGAAACACCAGTGAATCTTTCGCACTCGAATTTGAATAAGAATCAAAGAATCTTCCACACTTGATTTTGAAGACACATCGTCAAAGCCTCTGATCTTGAATAAGTGAAGTGAAGTGAGCCACACAAGATTTTTAAGTTGGAATGCCACTTCATATGAGCGAATCCCCAATATTGAAGATAAAGCGATGCCTTAAACCTGAAGATGAAAGAGTAACAATGAAGCCTAAGAGCTTAAATTTGATGAAGCATAAACAAATCCTTTGAACTTGAATTTGATGAAGCATCAATGAAGCTTCCAATCTTGAATTTTAAGAAGCATCGGTGATAACTCTAAAAGAGAGTTACTATTTCTAGCTTAATTCGGGCTCGTTATCGGATTTTACGCTATTTTGTAGGTATTGAGCAACCAAGAGGTAGAATTGGCAATTTAGAGCTCATCGTGGTTAATTTGAAGCAATTTAGAGGTGATTTGAGCATCCAGGCTTCAAAGAAGTCAAAAAGACCAAAATATCACTACTTCAGCATCGCAACGCTAGTGGTTTGGCTTGGCCTAACGCTCACCCAACGCTATAAGACAATGCTACCAATCAATGTTGCAACATTACGAGTTTTGACGGACAAGGAGCCTTGCATGTGCGCAAGTGAGCGTCAGGGTAGCATTGAACATCTTCACCCTGACGCTCTTGATCAGCTGCCTCAGCGTTGCAACGTTAGTTCTAGGGTTGCGACGCTGTCTTTTTTTCTATAAATAAACTCCTTTGATTTTAGGTCAAAAAATACTAAAAATTGTATTGAATCTCAATGGAGGTCGAGGAGAGGCTGAAACTTCTTCCTTTTACTTTATGTTTTCAGTATCATTAGGATAGTTTTTTTCGTTTTATTTCGGATGATGAACATGTATTTGGACATATCTCGTTGGTTTGTTTATAAATCGATGAAATAATTCTTTATCAAGTTCTTGGATCGAACAATTTGTGTAATTTAATGAGTTTTCTGTCCAACTTTGTGTTTTAATTTAGAATTATGTTTTCTGTGAATTTTGCTTGATTTTGATTTGCTTTTGTATGTTGGATTGACGCTCTATCATAATTGCATATCTCCGCTAGTTAAATTAAGCTCGTATGAAATCCTTGAAATCGATTAGATTAACATGCTTAGGTGTATAGGCTGACCTAGAATATTTGCATCGCATGTTTAATCCAGATTTAAAGAATAAATTGATTATTTGAAAAGAGCTTTTCCTAACATTTAATCAACATAGTTGAATCCTAAATCTTAATGCATGTGTTTCTAGTTTTATAGCCGCTAAAGACCCAATTGCATCTAGGAGCATGTAGGTTAATTAGGGCACAGACTTTCCAGCCTTAATTATGAATTAGGATGCTGGATTGTTTTCGAATTAATTGATTATTGACCTTTGTAGAAATTAGTTTATTCGCATCAATCAGGTAGCTATGCATACATAATTCGAAGACATAATCCTTTGGTGGAAAACAATTATTTAAATTACATTGAATTGTTACTTGATCCGAGAACTAGGTGAACCAATTACCATTTCATTTATCCCTAGCAATTTATCTTTCTTGCATTTTATTCAAATTTCAACCAAAAACCAAAACCCTTTTTTTACTGTTTTTCCAAGGTTAATTTTAATTTAAAAGAAATTAATTCAACGCTTCTCTGTGGTTCGACCCCCACTTACCACTATTGCTACCCTTTAGTAGTAATAGAGTAGTTCAGTGTATACAAATTTTCTTTTGATCAAGTTTGAGGTTTATTAACGACGTAGGTTTCGGACTCTATAAAAAATGGTGTCATTGTCGGGGAAGCACGTTAGTAAATATCTTTTAGTTATAACTGACAGTTAAACTTTAAAAACCCAATTTTTTTTTTTTTTTGTCTACTTGTTTTTCAATGGTAGAAGATATGAACATTTATGCGCCTCAACGATTTATGCGGCACAACGGGAAACACAAGAGGTAAATGAGATTGTTGAGCTTAGAAATCAAATATCCGAACTAACCTCTATTTTTCAAGTTATGGCTTCTATATAGATATAGAATTCGCGTAGCCCTGAGCGTGAATACTATTCTCATTGGGAGTTGCCTAACCAAACGCTGTTGTTGATACCATATCTGTTTGTCAATCTAGGTATTTCTTTAGAAGATATAGTTAGGGAACTTTCTAATCGTTGTATTGAGTCTTTGCAGGAACACCCCTACAGTTATCAAGAACCCTTGAGAATCCAGTAGGATAACTCCAATTCCGGACATGAAGTTAGAGTTAAGCTTCAAAGTCTGAGTGACCGCATTGCTCAGATCACTAAGTCAGTTAGGAGACTTTAGGAGTCTTGGGAACAATCATCTTCTAAGAATGCTGAGTTGAGCAGTAGAGATACTTACATTGATGAGTCCGCCGAGCAATTGGTTCCTCGAATTTCTAACCAAGAGCCTTCTCACATCTATGACACTGAGGCTGACCTTGTGAGGGAATACGCGTGGATCGATTCAGAGGACGATGTTTATCCCCTGCCATGCACAAAGCAAGTTGGTGAGATTAAGTATGAGTTTGAGCTTTACTTCGAGGAGTCTCGGGTAAAAGAGTTAGAGGCTCTCAAGCCTCAATCTGTTCTTTGTCCTGGTATTTCTTTAATTTTTGAATTTTTCTCATCTTCACCTTATGAGTCAGTTGAGTCAAAGTCTTTATTTTCTGTAGAGTCAATCCCAGAGTCTTTTGTTTTATTTCCTTTTATAAAATTCAAAAATTCCAAATTCGATCTGTCTGGTTCTTTTCAAAAGATGGGAACTCTTATGGCCTTATCGAGTTATATCGACTCATTCAAGAAAGGGCCTCAGAAATACAAGAATTTCTTTGTGCCTTGATAGAGAATGGGTCGCGTCGAGCAACCAACGTTAAAAATTTGCGCTTCCTAGAGGCGGCCAGATTTTAATTTTTTTTATTTTATTTTATTTTTATCTTTATTTTTATTTTTAAGGGAGATTTTAGTCATTTTCCTTTTTAGGAAAGTTTTTATGAAAAAAAAAATTAGGGCATAGTGTCACGACGTTGCAATCGCAATGTTGACAAAACTACGTTAAAATGCAGTTTCTACCCTAGCTCTTCATCTTCTCCTTCATTTTTCTCTCAATTCTGGTGCCCTCCTCATCCTTTTCTCCCAATTTCCTTCACTTATTTTCACCTTAAATACATTTTTCCCATTGTTTTCCTCCAAATCTCCAAATTTCCCTTAGGCTGATTATTTTTTTGTGGGTTTTTCTCCAACTTTCAAGATCTAGCGAGTTTCCTAGCGTCTTTTGGATTTCTCCGATTCAAGGTAATATTTTTTTCCATTCTTTTCTTATTATTGCATATATTTGTCAAATGGTTGAGAGATATCTTTATTTTGCATTGGTTCTTGCTTATTTTGAATGGTTTGGAAGATTTGAATATGTTAATATTGAATATATGAATGAAATTGTTGGGATTTTTCTGTGTGCAGGTGAATTTTTGTGAGGTTGTTGAGAGTTTGGAGTGGTTTTTGGGTAGGGGTTGAGAAGGGGTTGTGAGAGTTTGCCTGGGAACCAAATTTTGTGAGTTTACCCTCTTTGTGGAAATATTTTTCATGGGTCCTATGTGGGTAGGAAGAAGGGAAGCTAGTGGGCATGGGCANNNCCAAGATTTAGTTTTCGAGCACCCTAGGTTTAGCTCTCAAGAGGCCCTAGATAGATACCACCATGTAATGTCTTCTAGGAAAATTGTTCTCGAGCGAACTTTATCCCAGAGGCTGACTTTTACCCGCATATCATTGCTGCCATGGAGAAGAGAGGGTGGGAGTCTTTGGCAACCCGTCCTGGCGAGGCGGTTGTCCCACTAGTTAGAGAGTTCTATGACAACAGGGATTATTCGTTGGTGAGAGGCATTAGGGTTCCCTTTTCATCGTCCCACATCAATGAAGTCTATGGTTTTCGTGTGGCTTCAACGATGAGTGTAGTGGGTTCTGTTCTCAGCAGTTCCCCGAGGAGGAGGTGATAGAAGCCTTATGTGGTATAGAAGTTCATTGGGGCCAGGTTCAGAGTCGTGGTTGTGAGATTCAGAGGGACGGATATGTCCATCACTGGCCAAATCTAGCATGCCTTTATATGTTCCAGGTTCATGCCAGTTATATGGCTCACGAACGTCCAAAAGAATCGGGTTAAACTTTTATACTGTCTAGTCCAAGGAATGTCCATCAATGTCGGACGAATCATTAGGGCTTCGATTCGTCATTGTGGACAGTGTTCCACCACCAATAGCTTAGGACACCCTAGCTTGATTACTGAGTTGTGTCGTAGGTCTGGGTGGAGATTTCCGACAACAAAGAGAGGATGAGAGGTCGAGCCGCCATCTGTAGGTCTTCAATTGTTGCCTTTCATGGGTGAGGTGTGGAAGGGCCTAGTTCAGATAATGAAGGGGAGGACGAGGATGTCCCAGCAACAGAGCAGCTTTCTGATGTTGGTCCTAGGGCTAGTATGAGATTTCGATGGCAGAGGAATCTTACGGGGAGGAGGCACTATGGATAGCCACTGAAGCGGTAAGGGTGGCCACTGAGTCACTTCGGGTAAGTCGCAAGGCTACACGTCGGTCAAAGCAAATGGAAAGAACATTGAACTTCATTTATGTCGAAAACCACCACTATTATGTCAACATCGGACTCTTGAGCGGTCTTCAGAGAGATCGGACTCCTGACTCCGACTGAGGCTAGTTTTCTTTTCCCTTCCTATTTTATTTTGCCCTCAGTTTTTATTTTTAGTTTTTCTTTCTTTTAGTTTTGCTAACTTTTTGTTTATTTTATAGGTTGTCTTTTGTAGTTTTTTGTTTATTTTTCTCTTTTTGTAGGCCTCTCCAAAGCCTAATCGAGCCAGAGGGAGATGCCCGACCACCACCGTCCTGTGTGTGCATCATTTTCATGGGAGGTTTTCTGTTCCCTTGTTTTTATTTTTATTGAGATTTATTTAAAATACATTGAGGAGAATGTATTACTATAAGTTGGGGGTGGGGTACCTGTTGGGTAGTTTTTATATAGCTTGGGGTCCTTGAGCGTTGTGCTCAGACAATGTTGTATGCTTGATTTCCTTGTTAGCTTGTTTGCTCTATTTTTACCTGAGGTCCCATTGGGCATGTCAATTTGTTCGCACGAGATTTACTGAGAAAATTATTTCATGGAATTGAACTTATGTTTGTGTTGATTCGATGCGTTGTGGCTCAATCTCTAGCACTTAATCCTCTGATTCTTTCTCGATTGAATGCGTACGCTTGACTTAAGGAAGCAGAGTGTGTGGTGTTCTTGAAGTTTGAAGTCCTAGAAGAATATTTGTATCTTTAGAGCTTGAGCTTCAAGAAGTGGTTTAGTCTTCATGAGTCAAGGAGTCTTCTGATTATAGAGAATTACCTCTAGGCTCTCTAGAGTGTAAAATTGATAACCCCCCACAAAGGAAGAGAATTCCTCTATTTATAAAGTTCTAAGGTGGGCTTCGTGGGCTTGGGCTTGGTTGATCCATCCTAGCCCTTGGGTCCAACTAATTGGATTTGGGCCTTATTTGACATTTCGATCAAATTAAGCCCACTTTTAGGATCAATTGAACTTTTAGCCCAAATAATAATATCAAATTTGACCAAATTAATTTTATTCAATCCAACGGTCATGAAGGAAACATATGGCATCATCCGACTTCTCAATTTATGTCTTCAACTACAATTTGGGACACATGTCGACTTCTAATTAGTCTCAAATTCAATTGTTTGATACTTTGTCATTAATTTAGTAAATGATGTGGAAATTTGCGATTGGTCCAAAATTTCTCATTCAACAAATATTTCCTTATCAATCGAGGGAGGTTGCCCCCTGAATGACCATTTTTCTACATCCTTGAGCATATTCCTTGAAAGTCATGATTGCTTCCTTTTCCATATATTAGAAATTTAAATTGTGGAAGGCCAAATTAATATTGTGCTTGTATTATTTAAAGAGCAGATCTGCCAAATCCTTCCAATCATGCACTTGAGAGTTATCCAAATGCATATACCAATGAGTAGTTGAGCTAGTTAGGCTATCTTTTCTTTTAACATGCAACTAAAGGGAAAAGTGGGATCAGTAGGTGCACTGGAATATCTGAACAAGGATGACACATACTTAGCACCTTCATCACACCCCATACTCAATAGAGAATATATTCATTTCCACGAGATAAAATAATGGCAATTAGGTGATCCTAAAAGTGATGAATCAATAGTTTTGTCATCGTAGAAGTGGACAGATATATTCCATCATACATGACGAGATGACTTTTAAGGCAGCTGCCCCATTATACTTCTCGAATTCTAGCATCTTAAACTTGGGTGGAATAAAATAACACCTGAGACTAGACACAGTTGTGTGGCCTCAATGCCTTCGTGAATACTGGTGTCTTCTATTGCACATAATCTCTCTTCTAGAAATTTTAATCTCTCCCTGCTACCCATATCTTTAAAATTCTTCTTGCAAGCTTGCATGCTTAGGGTGGACACTAAGTCATTCAAATGGCTAACTTGCTGTGACGTTTGACTATAGTCATCTACAAAATATATCTTCAATCCTACTGATAAAGGGATTTGGTAGATTTTTATGGGTAAAACCACGTGGGTAAGGAAAGGTGTCATCTGGAACTTAGTTATGTACCAATCCTACTTATCTAAATGCCACAACCAATGGTCTATCTTTAAATGGGCTAAGTAATCCTAAAACCCTTGTCACTTGTCTTTTTATCTCCTTGACATCCTTTCAAATTGCTTGCACTTTGCTGGTGAACTCTTCCTTGACTCGACTTTCCTTCTAGTCCAAATAATGATGGAGAGGTAAAGATCTTTTGATCTATTTTGTAAAAACTCTGACTCTTTTAATCTTTTTACAGAAAGAGAATGGTTCAATTATTCAAAGTTATTTAGTAGCATGTGAGATTTCACAAACCATGCAACAATTATAAAAACCTAATGTGAACAAAATTCATTAATATTTAAAAAGACAAGGCTAAATGCAATACCTAATGAGCTTTAACAAAATGCCAACTAATAGTGACACAACATGTGAATTAGTGTTTATAAGTCTAGGATTATGCATGATGATGAAATGACTCCCAATGTAAGTGTGAGAGTGTATCAACATGCAGCGGAATCAAAAAAGATCAATAAGCATTCAAATTCACTAATTTTTGGCAGAAACTAAAGCATATTTATCTAATAAAAGAGGGTTTGTGGTCATACCTTTATAGAACTCTTCAAGATCTTGATCAACAGCAGTTATCTTCTCCAAAATGCACCGTGAACCACCTCAAGATCTTCTCCACTATCCTATTGGAGCTTTAGAACGAGTTGTGGGACTCAAGAACAACTTGAAGAAATGAATAAACAAGGAAAAGCTCATTATACCACACTGCTTGAAGAACTCTTCTTCAACCCAAAATTTTCTCTAAAATTTCTATTGAATGCATACCTCAAATTCACTCCAATCTTCTTTATTTATTGCAGGTGAACATGCAAAGAAGAACATTGTATGAGTTGCAGCTCATGGTTGGAGTAAATGTGAAGAAGGAAAGTGGTGTTTGTGTGAGCATGCAGGAGATGGTAATGGAAAAAATTGATTTTCCATTTTGTGCATGTTTCCAACTTTTC
This sequence comes from Benincasa hispida, assembly GCF_009727055.1. Classification (NCBI taxonomy): domain Eukaryota; kingdom Viridiplantae; phylum Streptophyta; class Magnoliopsida; order Cucurbitales; family Cucurbitaceae; genus Benincasa; species Benincasa hispida. The sequence goes on along the minus strand of NC_052354.1, from coordinate 42,774,632 downwards.
AAATTTTTTCCCAAAATCAAATGATTTTCAAAAACTGAAAATTTTATTAATTTTATAAAATCAATTTCATAAATTAATTTTCTAATAAAATTAATAAATAATTATTTAAATTTCTAATTAATTAAATCAAATATTAAATATAATTTTCACATAAATCCATTTTCATATATTTAAATCATATTTAAAATATATATTCTCCTATTCCATTTAATTCTATTTTGAACGTTTCAAATTAACTTCTCAAGCTACTCTAAAGCTTATCCATTTACGAGCTAGTAGGGGAACCTTGTGGACTTACAGATCATGGGCTCCAATGATCTAAGATTAATCGGCTAAACTCATTAAACCGAATTAACCCTCATTCGTTAACTAATGGGTCACTCCACTATAGCCCATAGTTGAACTCCCCTCACTGTAGATATATTATGTCAATTTATATAATCATAATCAGTAAGTCGATCCTTCAAGGTTGTTCGTAATCACAACTGGGTCAAGATAACCGATTTACCCCTGTGAATACATCTTGTTCCTTAAGTTCCCACTGACCCTCTAATGAACAATTTTGATTCATAATCCTTATGAATCAAGTCCTTTCTTTATCATGAGAAAGCGAGGTCCGATTGTTCAAGACCTGGAATCAGTACTTAGAGAACAACCTATCTACTAACCCTAAATCGGGTAGGAGTGAATTCCATCTTGAAGGGCTATGTCCCCAGCTATTCATCCGGTCTTATCCCCAAAATGGGAGGCTTATTGAGTAGTGCTGTTGGACTACTCAGCTAGCTCAGGATTAAGATCGAGTTAACCTAGATTATTTAATAAATAAAATAGTCAGTTTTAACAGTAAACGGTCGTTATAAAGAAATGACAATTTTTGTGGTCCAGTCTATATGCAAACTCATTGCATAGGATGCCCCCACTCATATGTCTCAACATGAACAATCTGTGGATCACATCATTTGTAGCACTTTACAACTCTTTGTAACAGCTACAAAGGGGGACGCATCCAATCGTGTTACTAGGATGAGATATCCAACATCCAAATACTTATTAGACCATTTAGACTATGTACTATTAACTTGATCCTGTTTATGTCACTACATAAAGTTACAGTATTCAGACTATAACCATGGATATGTTTATTGGATTTTTATAATAGAATGCAAAATCAACAATTTATTATTATTGATAATTTAATGTTTAACACGAACTGCGAGTTCTAGGACATTTCCAACAGTAAGATCATAAAACTTAGAGGATATGATGATGGAAGAATAACATAAGAATATGACAAAAATAGAGAGAGATAAACATGACATCACAATTCATTATATAAAAGATTCAAATAAAGTGATAATGGTTCTGAAATTGATCAAATAGTCGTAAATGACGAAAATAACCAAATTGAGTGAGAATTTGTGTGCTTACAGGGAAGCGTAAGCCTCTTGAAGGCCACATTACTCCATTCTCGATTCTTAACCTATTAGAAAAAGCTCAGGTAGGAGGCTTGTAATAGTGTGTAAAGTAAAATAATAAATCAATAAAATCAACATAAAGGATTCAATCAAAGTCAACCATGCTTTAAAGTCCTATATGAAAAAGGCCCTCAAATTTGTCAAAAGTCGTACATGACAGACTGACCAAATTGAGTAAGAATTTTTCGTGAGCCCGTACGAGAGCATAAGTTCCTCAAAGGCCAACACTACTTCGTCCTTGATTCTAATCCTATTAGGTAAAGTCTAGGTAGGAGGCTTGTGAATGTGTGTGCGATAGTAATATACGAAAGGAAAAAGACTCAATAAATTAAAACAATTCAAGATAAGGGAGAAAATGACCAAACTCTCGAGGTGGAACCTCATATCTCCAATGGAGTCGCCAAGCTGTTGCCACATGCTCGAGGTGATGATACGGAGCGACCGATGTCCTCAAAAAGGGTTAATTTTAAAAGAACATAAAAAGGAGTCGCTATCAGTCATTTTTACAGTGTGATTGGACAACGGAATTAAGTTAACGATTTTCTAAAAATAAAAATAAATAAAAATGGTCTACGAAAAAGTAGAGTTGAGTTCGAGAGTCGTTTGTGTATGGAGAAATTGTTAACACCCCACAACACTCGTTTAGAAAATGGGGCCAAATTTTTATTGTTGAATTGAAAATATTCTTTAAAAATTTCAATTTTGAAAAAAAAAATGTCTTATATCCCTCATTATTCCAATATTTGAAGTAATGATCCCATAAAATAAGTGAAAAAAAATCCATTAATTAGGCTATGTTAGAATTAAAAAAATCCTCACCTCAAGAAATTAAAAATATATATATTACAATTTCTCAAACTCGTCATAGGAATAGTCTTTTAATAATAGGATTCTTTTAAATATTATTTACATTTCTTTTTTCTTAGGATCAAATCTGGGGAAAATTAAAAGGATATTGTACTTTTAGAAACTATTTAGGAAAATATTGTTGTTTTCAAACTATTTGTAAAAATATTGTTGTTTTAAATAAGTCGAGGGTTGAAAATTCGACCTAGGTAGGTCGAATTTTGAACCCTCGATCTTTCTTTTTTTTTAAGGAAAATATTGTTGTTTTCAAACGGATTCTGTCATCTCAGCAAGTCTGACTAATTAACGAGCTAATGAATCTTCTTCTTTTTGCCGCTAACGAGCTAACGAGTTAATCAAATTCGAGAGCGAGTTATGAGAGACAACGAGTGGTTTGAAAGAGAGAGAGCTTGAGCGTGAGCGTGAGCGAGAGCGAGAGCGTGATCGAGAGCGTGGCGAGATTTTGATAGAGAGCGATAATCCGTACAAATTTATTTTATTTTCCTTTTTAATTATTACACATTCCACCTTTCTTTCTAATCCTTTCTTCTTTTTTTTTTTTTTTTTATTTCCCATTTTTAAAAAAAAAATCTAAAATATTTATTATTTTATTTAACTCTAAAAAGAATAATTAAAAATATAATAACTTCATAAAAATAAAAATGTAAATTAAATATCTCATTTATATAAAATAATTACAAAATCAATGTGTCCCAAAAGCGGGACGTCGGTCGTATTTCGAGATTGGTTGTCATCGTCGACTTCGAACTTGAGGTTGCTCGGGTTCTTCTTGATGTTGCTCTGGTACCTCTGCAGGCGCTTCATAATATAAATATTCATTATGCTCTCCACGACCCCGACCATGTCCAATGCACGTATGAGACGAAGGACAGCCTCTGAGTCATAATGTCCTGAACAAATGCTGACATCTCATCATCGGACTAACATAATCAGTTTGACTTTGTATCTGCGTCATAGGGGACAACTCTTCCCCACATTATGTGCAACCTCATCAAACTCATCATCTTCCCGAACAGGTCCTCTACGTTAAGAGCTGGTGGAGGAACAATAGGTATATCCGTACATATAATGAATTTCCTCCATATAGCTTTTGGTTGTCACTACATATTAACAAGAACCTTGGTTCGGATCATTCGCAACCTCACGGAGTTTCTCTGTTGTTCGATCTTTGTGAATTTAAAACATTAAGTATATTTAAAATAAATTTAATTAAAAAATTAGAATAATTATTCATTTCATATTACCAGATGATCCACAGCTGCTTCCGAACAAGTGAGGTAGCGCCTTTGGTGATTATTTTACTACATGATATATTATGGAGTGAATCTGTGTCAAACTGTTCAGAGAACCCCACTGCATAAACCCGTGCACTTAGTGCCATCGCACTACCAAATGTGCAACTTTTTCGGACCATCTCCAGTCCTTAGGTCATATCATTGCAGTACGAGTTCAGTTTCCAAGGTGATGGGAATATCTGCTGAAAACCAAATTGTCTCATCACCCTGTCAAGGAAGATGCCCTCACCAATGTGAAACATTGAGAGGACTCATCGTCCACCATATATTTTGGACCATTCGTACAAAAATAAGGCAAAATATGCACATAATTTTGTTACGGCTACAATAACCTGAACAAAATATTATATTAGAGAATATTAAAGACAAATAGAATAAAAATGTGAATAAATAATCATTAGGTTTAGTGTAATGTACCTGTTCAGGTGAAGCAGATCAAACATGTATCTTACTGGTTGACTACATGTGTAAGCTGTCCTAGTCACACAAAATTTTGTCTTTTCGCCCTAAATTTTTAAATTGAATAATTTAGAATTTAAAATACTAGATCAGTGATATAAAATTAAATTGAATTAAAACAACATACCGGGAACCGTAGGCTCGTCCAACTAACTTAGCGTCATTAACAGTTGTAGCTGTGGAGCCATTGTTGGAAATCGCTCCCGCCATAGTTGCAAAGTATGAGAGGCCCAGCTATCTCTCGAACCTTAGGTCTTGTTGCTTTAATAGTTGTTTATACAACCATGCCAAGCATGCTCCACGCCCAATGAATACGGCCCCGCATCATGGGAGGTTTAGCTAACAGTGGCAGGAACATCAAGCGAACAAAATGACTTAATTTATCTGAAAACAGACTTCCACCCATCATTTGTAGTATATATGCTCGCGCATATCTTATGACGGTTTCCTCGTTTGCATCATCTTGAGCTCACGAAATTGTCGTACAAGTGTGTACGCATCATATATTTGTCAGTATATATGCTTCGCGCATATCAAATGTAGAAATAACAGTTTTCCTCTATATTTGTCGTACAAGTGTGTACCATCTATCTGAATGATCGGCCGGCATTTATTAAAAGCTTCTATTAACAAGGACCAAATACCAAATATAGAAGTTAGGATAACATGGCCTTCAGTAAGCGTTTCTTTAACTCGCCACTCTATTCGTGTTCCGGGATTGGTCTGCTTAACCATATATAACACCTATTTATAAGACTCATCCCAATCACCAAATACTTTAGCCAACGCTTTTCTTTTTCCCTCCCATACCCTATGGTAAGACATGATATCCAAACTTTGTTTTAATGTCGGACTGCAGTTGTGCCACACTGATAGATGGTTTTTTCTCTTACGGCATCACAGAATTCAGTGCAATCATTGATGAATCACTTGCACGTGACTTTGAACTTAGTTCTGAATAAAAACATGTATGCTGCTCATCATACTTAGTGATCTCGAACAAGCCATGCGATTTTTTTTCTTTATTGCACGAAGTCTCCACTTGCAACCTTCTCCCACTTCTTATACCGAATTGTCCAAATCATCGGTGTAGATTCAACAACCTCGTATGGTGCGTGACACTTTATAGCAAAACATTTGACCACTGTTGTAGCATTTTCTTGTCTTGACAAATCATTCCTTTATATAATTGCATATTGTCAACGTCCATAGGAGCTACAATTGGGTCATGTTCCCAAATGCTATTCAATACATTCATATCCAAATCATTGAATATATCTGAAAGCATCTCATGTTCACGATCATCGAAATCCAACACTTCAAATTCGTCATCTGTTTCTATTCTGAAGTCTCTGTAACAGGTTGTTAGCCACCATATCTTCATTATCACATGGCGATGCAACTGACCCACCCCTATCATATTTACATTTACTTACAAAGCATCTCATTTCATTATCAGGATCGATACATTGAGTTGGATCTTCAAACTGGTTAAATGATGTATCAGGATCCACCCCTATCATATTTACATTTACATATAAATGCACTACATTTGGCACTGGCATTGCCATTGAGAACATCAAGTTCATGCTTGTGCATTCGAAATAGGGAATGACGTATATCTTATTGATCCTGATGGTTCTAGATTGGGATGTCTATATATTATTTCTATCTGATTTTGCTCCTATTCTACACTAAGTAACATCCCAATGATTTGAATGAATTGTTTAATACAATTCCACTGTTCACATTTATGGTAAACTCCCACTTGGTGGTTGGTCATACTCAACTCCATCAATACCATCAATCATATTACCATTTTGTAAACAAAAATCCCAAGCATTTGCCTGCCATTTTCTAAAAAAAAAAAAAGACAAACATCAATTTTTGTATTATACTTTTTAAAGAAGTATATTAAAAAATATTAAATTTTTTAGTTTATAAACATAAACTTTTTAAGTTTTATGAACATCAAACTTTTTAAACAATACAATAAATTAAACTTTTTTTTAACTATTTTTAAACATAACAATAAATTAACTTTTTATACTATTTTTAAAATAACAACAAATTAAACTTTTCAAATTAAAATGAGGTAAACTTTTTAAAAGTATTTTTCAAATTTAATACAAAAATAAAAATTAAATTAATTAAACTTTTTCAAACTATTTTAAACTATATTTTCAAAGTTAATACTAGAAAATATCAACTTATCACAATAAACATAACAACAATAATTTTCATATAAATAAACTAAAATTATTAAACTTTTGAAACTATACTAAACTTGTTAACTATCACAATAATTTTGTATTAAACTATAAATATCAACTTCTTAAACATAATAATAAACTAAACATTTTAACACTAAAACATCAAAGTTAATCTAAATAAATCAAATATCATATGAATTCAAAGTTAATACTAAATAAATAATATGTCATATGAATATCCCTAGAGTAACTTTTATCCGTTGAGCGCGGCCCCTTCCACTCGGCACCGTCACCGTTATAGTTATTCCAAGTTACACTTTTCGTTGCTTCAAATAAGCGATCTGCCGAAGCTGTGGATGTAAAAATGCATCGGTAAGGGAGCGTTCCGCCTTAGAGGGAAGCACCTGCGCGAGCAGTGGTGGACGAAGCGGAAGTGAGAATGTCGGCTTGAGTAACGTAAACATTGGTGAGAATCCAATGCCCCGAAAACCTAAGGGTTCCTCCACAAGGTTCGTCCACGGAGGGTGAGTCAGGGCCTAAGATCAGGCCGAAGGCGTAGTCGATGGACAACAGGTGAATATCCTGTACTACCTTGTTGTCCGAGGGACGGAGGAGGCTAGGTTAGCCGAAAGATGGTTATGGTTCAAGGACGCAAGGTGCCCCTGTTTTTTCAGGTAAGAAGGGGTAGAGAAAATACCTCGAGCTAATGTTCGAGTACCAGGCGCTATGGTGCTGAAGTACCCATGCCATACTCCCAAGAAAAGCTCGAACGACCTTCAACAAAGGGTACCTGTACCAACCGACACAGGTGGGTAGGTAGAGATACCTAGGGCGCAAGATAACTCTCTCTAAGGAACTCGGAAAATAAGCCCCATAACTTTGGGAGAAGAGGTGCCTCCTCACAAAGGGGGTCACAGCTGATAGGCCGGGCGACTGTTTACCAAAAACACAGGTCTTCGCAAAGTCGTAAGACCATGTATGGGGCTGATGCCTGCCCAGTGCCGGAAGGTCAAAGAATTTGGTGACCTGATGACAGGGGAGCCAGCGCCGAGCCCCAGTGAACGGCGGCCGTAACTATAACGATCCTAAGGTAGCGAAATTCCTTGTCGGGTAAGTTTCGACCCGCACGAAAGGCGTAACGATCTGGGCACTCTATTGTCCAAATTAGAGAAAAATAAATTAGGTGGATTTTTAGTACAAGTAGCTACAGGGTTTGCTATGACTTTTTTATTACCGTCCGACACTTACTGAGGCTTTTGCTTCTGTTCAATATAAATGACGGAAGCTACTTTGGTTGGTTATGCTTGGAATGAAAGAAAATTCCGAATTAGCTTTGTCTACGGCAGTAAGAAGAGGTAATACAAAAGAAGAAAAACAGTGGTGTCGGAGTTGTTTGAGGAAAATAGAGGGGCTCGGTTCTAAGCTAATTCGTGGACTCAGAGGTTGATTCGAAGCTTCTAAATTCAAGGTAAGCTACTTCTAATGTCCCTCTAACGTTTTTATGGATTTTGATTTGATTGCTATTGACTAGAATTGTGGAATTAAAGTTATGAAACTATTAGCCAGAAAATAGGGGTTATGAGGAGTGTTTTGACCAATTCTGGGAGATTTAAGGCGATTCGGACATCTAAAATATGAGTAATGCAACTATGAATCTCATGTAGAGTTCATTCAAGGCATAACAAAATAAGTTATGCCTTGGAATGAAAGACAATTCTGAATTAGCTTTGTCTACGAACAAGGAAGCTATAAGTAATGCAACTATGAATCTCATGGAGAGTTCAATCCTGGCTCAGGATGAATGTTGGCGGCATGCTTAACACATGCAAGTCGGACGGGAAGTGGTGTTTCCAGTGGCGGACGGGTGAGTAACACGTAAGAACTGCCCTTGGGAGGGGAACAACAACTGGAAACGGCTGCTATACCTCGTACGCTGAGGAGCAAAAGGAGGAATCCACCCGAGGAGGGGCTCGCGTCTGATTAGCTAGTTGGTGAGGCAATAGCTTACCAAGGCCATGATCAGTAGCTAGTCGAGAGGATGATCAGCCACACTGGACTGAGACACAGCACAGACTCCTATGGGGGCAGCAATGGGAAATTTTCCGCAATGGGCGAAAGGCTGACGGAGCAATGCCGCGTGGAGGTAGAAGGCCTACGGGTCGTGAACTTCTTTTCTCGGAGAAGAAACAATGACAGTATCTGGGAAATAAGCATCGGTTAACTCTTGCAGCAGCCGCAGTAATACAGAGGATGCAAGCGTTATTCGGATATATTGGGCGTAAAGCGTCTGTAGGTGGCTTTTAAGTCCGCCGTCAAATCCCAGGGCTTAACCCTGGACAGGCGGTGGAAACTACCAAGCTAGAGTACAGTCGCCGTTATAATGTTAATACTAAATAATCAAATATCATATAAACATACAAGTTAATACTAATAGATCAATATCATATGAATATCCCTAGAGTAACTGTTATCCGTTGAGCGACGGCCCTTCCACTCGGCACCGTCGGATCACTAAGGCCGACTTTCGTCCCTGCTCGATGGGTGGGTCTTGCAGTCAAGCTCCTTTCTGCCTTTGCACTCGAGGGCCAATCTCCATCTGGCCCGAGGAACCTTTGCACGCCTCCATTACCTTTTGGGAGGCCTACGCCCATAGAAACTGTCTACCCAAGAACTGTCCCTTGGCCCATAGGTCCTGACACAAGGTTAGAATTCTAGCTCTTCCAGAGTGGTATCTCACTGAGGCTCGGGCCCCCCGGAAGGGGGCCTTCTTCGCCTTCTACCTAAGCTGGCGTAGGAAAGGCCCAAAGCCAATCCCAGGGAACAGTGAAGCTTCATAGGGTCTTTCTGTCCAGGTGCAGGTAGTCCGCATCTTCACAGAAAGACCCTATGAAGCTTCAATGTTCCCTGGGATTGGCTTTGGGCCTTTCCTGCGCAGCTTAGGTGGAAGGCAAAGAAGGCCTCCTTCCGGGGTTGTGAATCTCAATGTGGCAGATAAAAACACATATATCTACACGGCCCAATCAATAGTTCAAGTCACACACTTCCGTAATCCATTTTCTCTTCGAAGAATTCCCTTCAACTATTATTGAAAAATAAACTAAAATTTTCAAACTATATTAAACTTTTGAAACTATACTGTACTTGTTAAGTATCACAATAATTTTGTATTAAACTATAAATATCAACTTCTTAAACATAACAATAAACTAAACATTTTACAATATAAACATCAAAGTTAATACTAAATAAATCAAATATCATAAGAATAAACTAAACTTTTCAAATATCATAAGTTCAACTCACAGATTCGACGGTAGTTCTCTTTTTTCCTTGAAAGTGACAACATTCGCCCTTTTTTTCCTGTTATTTGTTATCTGACAACAATTACAAAAAATTAAAAAAAAAACTAGAATCTATAAAAAAAAAAATAATAATATAAGAACAAAAATAAATTTTATAATTATTCTTAAAAAATAAAAATTTAATAGAGTAACGAACCAGTATAGTTGTGTGAGAATAATTTATATTAAATGAAATACAAGAAGAGAAATGGAAATGGAAATAGGAGGAGAGGAAGATGATTTCGAAGGCTTATTTTCGAAGGCAGTGAGGGGGCAGTGAGCTACGAAGGGGTAGTGAGCAAATCAAGGGGAGAGGAGTGAGCAAAATCAAGGGCAGTGAGTCTTCAAAAATTATCGAGGGAGTGATTGAGGAAAAATGAAGAGGATGGTGGTTTAAAAGGATGTAGGTCGAGTGTTCGACTCGACCCACGGGTTTAGGGTGGTTGAAAAGGCATTAAGGCTATGGCAGAGGGGCATGAATGCATCAATGAATGCATGGAATCGGAGCAGGGGAATCGGATAACATCAATGCATGCAGGGAATCATGCAGGGGAATCAGAGCAGGGGCAGCTTGGTGATATATATGCACTTTTTCAGACTTATGGCTGTCTCTTATACACATCTAGATGTGTATAAGAGACAGCTCTCCTACAGTCTCGCTCTCTCAATCTCGCTTTCTCCTACAATCTCACTCTCTCCTACAATCTCGCTCTCTCCTACAGCTGTCTCTTATACACATCTAGATGTGTATAAGAGACAGCTCCTACAATCTCGCTCTCTCCTACAATCTCGCTCTCTCCTACAATCTCGTTTTCCATCTCGCTCTCTCCTACAATCTCGCTCTCTCTTACAATCTGCTTCACCCACTTATCTTCCTTGTCAAGGGTTGAAGTTTCGACTTATGTATGCCAGAACTTCAACCTTCGACAACCTAATATACAAAATTAGCTAGATTCCCTTTGAGATTCCCTTCTAGAGCGAGATCCTCATCACAAAATTAGCGAGATTTCTCTTTCCTTGTCGAGGGTTGAAGTTTCGACTTATGTATATCGAAACTTCAACCCTCGACAACCCTAATTCCATGTTTTTCTCTGTTTGTCGAGTTCTCAACGTTCGACCTCTACATTGTCGAATCCTCAACCCCCGACTTCTAGCCTCGAAATCCCAAAACAACAATATTTCTCTACTAAGTTTCAAAAGAACAATATTAATATTAAAGGTCCATCAAATCTTGGACTCCCAAATTTTTCAGATTCCATCTTAGGAATCTTTTTTAAGAAAAATTATCTTGAAAACAAGTTATTAGAAAAAAATTGATTAGGAAACATTTTGAAATTATAGATTAATTTTTAATTGTTTAAAAACACCTCAAGAGTATAATTTAAAGAAAATTTAAATGACTTAAAAAGGGTTTTAGAAGAAAATTTAAAAAACTTTGAGAAATCTTAATTAGAAGATTAAAAAAAATCTTTGAGAAATTTTTAATTAGAAAGATTAAAAAACTTTGAGAAACTTTAATTAGAAATGAAATAAAACTTAATATGAATATTATAAAAACAAAAATATAATTAAAGAAATATCATAATAAAACAAATATAAATGAACATATTAAAGATTTTAATAAATTGGAAATCGATTTCAGACTTTCAAAGAATCGACTCCTCACTTCAAGAATTCTAAAAAATCAGATTCTCATATTTTTTAGATGTGATTGTCGGTTAATTTTTAAAGGAATAGAATAAATATATTTCGTAACATAATACAAACACATGAAGATAGGAATATATCAAATATGAACCAAAGAAATGGTGAAGTGCAATATTTAAAACAAAATAAATACTAATATGAGAGAGATACTAATATAAAATAAATACCAAAATAGTGAAACAATGAAAATATGAAACAATGAAATATGAAATTAAATGAAGTAATAAGAATGAAGAAACAATGAAAATAAATTATTAACAATAATGATAGTAGTAACTTTCAAATTAAATAATAATAATAATAAAACAATTAAAGAAAGGCCGAGAAGGGACTGACACGTGTCTTGCAGCCCACTTTACACTGACACGTCAGAAAAAAAAAGTATAAATTTTGAAAAACGTGGTTACCCACTTCTCCCCACACCAACATAAATATATGTTTATGTAATTAATAATATTAATGTTAAAATTAAAAATAATGTTAAAAGTATTAATAATAAAATAAATAAATAATCGTGATGGTTACATCGCATCACAACTTTTCCTTCAGATTTTGATATAATAAAACATAAGTTATAAATTATAATAAAATGAATATAAAATTTTAAAACAAACTCAACAAAAAAGAAAAAAGAAAATTCTTATAAATAGAAAAAATCTAAAAATATTTATAATTTATAACAAAAAGTTTCAAAACTGTTGCTTTTAAACTTTTTACTATAAATTGTAAATACATTTGATCACTTATTATTTTTTTCTATTGACTTTTTTTCCCCTCTCTTTCTTCTTTACAAAACCCTCTTCCATATTCCTCATGTTTTGCACATTTTAATTCTCTCTAAACTTCCAAGTTTTAATCTCATCCCCTTCAACTCTTCTCTAACTATTTTCTTTCAAAATAATTTTTTTTAGAACACAAGAGGGAAATCTTCTTCCTCCTCTAAGACATGTTGCTCTCTATTTTTTTTTTTTTACACAGTTTATTTTTTTTTAAACGAAAAGCAAAAAAGGAAGATAAGTGATGGAGGAGAAGACGAATATGAAAAGAAAAATAAAATAAAGATAAAATAGACGATAGTAATAGATCTACACTAAATACATATCCAGATAGAGAATCATAAAAAAAAAAAAGATGGAATAATAATAATAAAAATAATTATTTCTTATACCTTTTCTTTCTCTTATTTTTCAAGATCTTTAAGAGAAAAGAAGAAGGTTAAAGGTTGGATTCGAGAACATGAAGTCGTTCGTTATCTCAGGTGTGGATCCTTGGGACAAATGCCCTATCAAGTGCAACCTCCATTGAGGCTTAACCTCTTTTAGTGTTGTGGATTTTTGGATTTTTAGGTTAATTCTTTTGTGTGTGATCTCACTTATTTCCTCTCTGTTTCTCTAGGTTTCTTTTTTGGTAAATCTCAAGGGATTTCTTTCTAGGGTTTTTTTTTTTTTTATACTTATACATACATATATATGTATTCTCCCCTATTGTGTGTCCTAGGGTTTTTGTGCATCCTCCTCTCTCCATTTGTTTTCTTTTCAAGCTAAAAACAGGTGGATAACAACCATCAAAATTAAAATCAGTAAAATTAAGACAAAATTAATTTACTAATTAAATTTATTTAAATAAAGTCAGATAAAATTATGTGACTACAAATACTATAACTAGTATTTTATACTTTTAAATCAAAATTGACGAAACATTATTTTATTTCATTTCACACAACAATAATTATTTTAAAAGTCTCGACAATCTCAAACTAAGTTTTTATCCTTCTAAAGAGACACAAACAACATCCCAATTTTATTCCAAAATAAGAAGCTAATTTCTCTCTTCTCAACAATCTAGTTTTATATAGAGATACTATTAGGAATTCCTTTTCCCGTGAGTCCTTCAGTACTAGTTGGATAAAGAGAAGTATAAGGCATATTTATTGGCCCAACTCTATTTTTCAAATCGGGATCTCTATTTCTCTTCACAATTTCATATTCAATTTCTTCCAATCTTTTCCCAAATTTTTCAAAGGCTTCCAATGATGGCTGATCTGAAATCCATTCAAGACTCTCTCTTTTCCCAAGATAAATCTCATCAGATGAATGTCTTGACAAAATCTCAATCAATGAAATACCGAGAAGTGTTTGCAATTGTGCATTGATTGTTCTAAGAAAAGCCTTTTCAGGATCTGATTCAAGCTCTAAATATTGCGGAGTTCCTTTTTCAGGCATGAATCTTCTACTTATTGTTGGTCTATTGGGCAGATAGCCTCCGTAAGGATATTGTCCAAAATTAACAGCGGCATGAAGTGCTGAAGAAATCCATATAATTGTAGTGCATGTTTCTACTAATTCTTCTAAGGTTACCATTTTTGGCCACCAAGGTTTGTCTTTCAAGTCAGCATGACCTTTCTCTTTCAATTCTTTCCACCATGATTGGAGTTCAATGTCATCTTGAACTATGGTATCATTCTTGTAGTAGGAAGAGCAATATTCTTTTACCCATGTTTTGATAGCAAACCAAATCTCAAGTCCATCAACAGCAAATGGATAGTCCTCTATTAGGAGTTTCAGTCCATGTGGAGAATTTGAGTCTTCAATTGCCATTCCTCTGAGGAAAGAAAATAGTTTTAGAAACTTAAATTATATTTAAAAAAGTAATTGCAAGTTTGACAATTTGAATATGCTACACTTTGAATCATTTGAAATCAACTTTAATGGTATGAAGAATCTCGTTTAAAAGTGTAAAATCAGATATTAAACTAATTTTGGATGATCATAGGGATAACTTTTTTTTTTTTTTTAACAGAAAAACGATATCGTTGATGAATCAGTAGGTGCACTAGAATATCTCAATTAGGTTGACAAAACCAGGATACCTAGAAATACGATATATTTCTCATAACTTTGGACATGATAAAAGTGACTTTATACATTTTAAAATCATTGTCAAACACAGTAGTCTAAATCATCAAATATTTCAAGTACTTTTACATTTGTGGTAACAATTTAAAAAAATATATAAAAATCGCTTTTAAAAGTCATTTAGGATTAGGGATTTTTTTTGCTTTAAAAAAGTAAGAGTAGAAAATATAGTTTTAGAGAAGAAGTTTTAGTTTAAAAATTTAAGCAAGAAAACCCCATTATCAAATAAGCCTAAAACTTCATCTTTTCACATATAATTAATAAAGGAAATGGTGAAATATCTATAATGTCGCGTGAGCATAGTTCAACGACTAACATCAAAATGTGTGTTAACGACCAAAAGGCTTTTAGTTTTCGAATCCCTACCATACATCTACTTAGAAAACAAAAACTATCATGTCCATGGAATTTGTAGTTAGGGTTACTTTCCTTTTGATGAGATCTCTTGGGAGTGCTTGATCAGTAAAAACCCAGTCTTTATAAATATAAGAAGACAACTCCATTGTATACTTCGATTGAAAATGAGTTGATTCAAGAATTCCATCTGCATTAATTAGGGTTTGTCTTGCAAATGCATTTATATTCATGGTGTCTCGATAATGAGGAACAAGAAGCTTGTGAATTGGATGAAGCACACTTAATTGTCTATTTGTTGCAATCACAAAAGGTTCCATTATTGCATGGGTATTCAGCCTACAACAAGTAATTAAAAGCACATTAACCATTATTATTTTATTATCGAAGATCTCACATAAAAAAGATGAAAAGATTTTCATAATTTTCATAAGATACATGGATTGTTACTTTTCTTTTTTATCAATTGGTTTTTTGAGATGAAACTCAATGTGTAAATTTAATATAACATCAAGAACCTTAATAAAATCCAAATAGATATTCGGCTCAAATTTGAGATCTAATTGAAAAATAGTGAATCCAAAGAGACATCATATTGTGAGGGGATATGAAGAGATTAGCCTATAGTTTTTAAAAAGATATATATGGAACATCGACAATTATTTTTCACAGATGAAACTCTTTGTTGGATTCAAATTTTGGATTGAATACTGGTTTGAGTTCTATGCAGCTCTAATAATACTGTTGTGGATCGTACATTTAGGAAGATTGAAAGACCAAAAAAAATTTAGAAGACACACATTGGGCAACTCCCATGGACTACTTCTCTCATTAACAATTGGTTTTGCGTTGAAGCACTATATTTATATAATAGATACTTTTTTGGACCAAGTATCTATTTATACTTCACGAGCACTAATACCATGTTAGAAAAACATGCATTTCATCTCAATATCACTTGGCAATAAGAAAAATAACTCATTTATCTTTTAAAAATTGTGAAGTCTCCCCATCTAATTTTTTAATGTGTAATCCTCGACAAGAGTTTATATGAAACTCAAATTGATATTCGGTCCAAAATTGAGATCCAAATCAAGGAATGGTGAATCCGAAGAGACACACCATCTTGAGAGGATATGAGAACAACTCATAACTTTTATAAGATACATGGATTACCACTCTTATTAATAATTAGTTTTGACCTATGAAATCCATGTTTTTCTAATAGTTATGTTAATAGACATTTGATAAGAAGCTTGATATATGATAATAAAGATGAGGGGGAGTGATTACCAGTGGCTAATAACTTGATGGTACCCAGCATCATTGACAGCCACATAAGCTTTAGCTAGTTGCCAAATTGAGCTTTCAACTCCTTCTTCAGCTGGAAAGTATAGTTTACTAGTGGCACCAAGTTCATCTCTTTGAGATTGTGGCAAGCTTAGTTCTATAACCAATGGCCTCAAAGTTCCATCAACATTTAAAAAAAGCAATGTTCTCGTGGCATATGTCTTTGTAGATGTTGAATTGATTTTATTAAGATATGGCATTAGTGCATCATGGTGGTCCAATATATAAAGCTTGTTTTGTTTGATTGCCTATACAAATATTAGAGTTAGTTCAAAGTTACTAATAATTTATATCACCTTATTCTATTTATATTAGAAATGAAAAAAATAAAACTAAGAAATTCATGAAGTGTGTTAGAAACAAAGGTCCTAAACTTTCGAGAATTATTTGGGTCTCGTTTGATAATCATTTGGTCTTTTAAAATTGGGTTTGTTTATCACAATTTTTTAAACAATTTTCTTATATGGTTTTCACCTTTCCTATGGAAACCTTTGAATGTTTATGCAAATTTCAAAAACTAAAACACGGTTTTTAAAAATTTATTTTTTTTTTCAAAATTTGCTTTGAATTTTGAAAACACTCTTAAAAAATAAACAATAAAACAAAAAATCAATAAGTGAGAGTAGTATTTATAAACTTAATTTATAAAAACAAAAAATAAAAAATTAAGGACTTCGTTTGGTAACAATTTGGTTTTTAAATTTTTATTTTTTAAAATTAAGCCTATAACTAATTTTTACCTCCAAAATTTGGAAACTAAAAAAAGTAGTTTTTAAAAACTTGTTTTTATTTTTAGATTGTGTCTAAGAATTTAGTCATTGTAGTTAAGAAAGATGCAAATTATAGTAAGAAATGAGGATGAAATAGGTTTAATTTTCAAAAACCAAATATAGAAAACAATATAGTTACCAAACGGGACACAATGTCTGATTTGATAACTATTTGGTTTTTAAAAAGTGTGTTAGTTTATTTTCAATTGTTTCTTACAATGATTTTCATCTTCTTGAGTAAAAGAGTTGAATTCTTAGCCAAATTCTAAAAAATAAAAACGTGACTTTTCTTTTTAACAAAATACGACAAGGAAAAAAACTCAAGAAGTGCATCAGGATATCTTAACTAGGTTGACACATTCATAGTACCCTCATCGTGCCTCAACCCAACAGGCTTTTCTTTAGCTTGCTCCTCGCTTGTATTTGTGACTTTGAGCTTCTCTCTGACTCTTCATTGTAATTTTTTTTTTTCTTTTTAGTGTGAAAGCAAAAGCATGTTTTTAAAAAATACTTTTTTTAGTTTTCAAAACTTAGCTGGTTTTCTAAAATATTGATAAAATGTAGATAGCAAATCAAAGAAATCTAAAGGTGGAATGAACGTTTTCAAATATCAAATAGTTTTCAAATGGGACCTTGATTTTTTTAATTTTAGTTTTGAAAAATTAAACTTATCAACACTATTTTTTTCTATAAACTCCATCGTTTATCACATTCATTCTGAGAGTGTGATTTTGAAAGTGGTAAAGAAGTGTTATTTTTGGCCAAGGATAAGAAGTAATTGTTAAAAATATATATTTATTTGGGTATGAATTTAAATGATAACGAAAACATGAAACTAAAACAAAATTACAACTAAAACTGAAATAGTCAACAATCGGGTCGATCTAATTAAATATAATCATTAAATGGAAAATATATTGAGATGACATGTACAGGTAACTAAGTTTTTTTTATAATGAATATTGAACTAGCAAGCAAGGTCAACCCAAGGGATTCAAATATGTGCCATATATTATAATGCTAAAATTAAAATAAATAAATAATGGAATTATAAATTTTCCTCAAATTATTTTACTTGTTATCTTTTAATTATTTACCTCTTCTACTGTGAGTCCATCCAAACTATTAATTATGTGTTCTTCAGCTATCTTGCTGTTTTGGTCACCATAAACATTAGGATCAAGCTTGCTTGTTGGTGGGAACTCCTGTAATTAATCAAAGGAAATTAATTAATATAATTAAAGTCGGTTTGGTAATCATTTTATTTTTTCTTTTTATTTTCGAAAATTAAGCTTGTACACACTACTTTCACTTCTAAATTTGTTCATTTATTATCTACTTTTTATCAATAGTTTAAAAAACCAAATCGAATTTTGAAAACTAAAAAACGTAGCTTTTAAAAAGTTATTTTTGTTTTTAAAATTTGACTAAAGATTCAACATTGTATTTAAGAAAGATTCAAATTATGGTAAGAAATTGGGAGACAATAGACTTAATTTTCATAAATAAAAAATAAAAAACGAAAGCCTAAATTAAACAAAATTTGCAAAAGAAACATTATTTTCATTATTTACTTGGAGACGACGAATGATTATAGGATTCACTCCAGCCAACATTTCTCTAGCAAATTCTTCATCAGTCCTCCATGCAGACTTGTTATCTGTTTAATTAAATCATAAACAATTGAGTTATAAGACCCCCAAAAAAAACCATGGTTATGTCCATTAAATTCTATGTTCACACTCAAATCATCCCCTTAGCTCAAATATTGCTTCATGATTTCTCAAGCATAATAAACTATGAAATCAATAAAAGAAAATAAAATAAATCAAGGTTAAAGTATGATTTTAGTTCTTTTACTTTGATTTTAGATTTCATTTTAGTGTATGCACTTTCACTAATTTTAGTCTAGGTACATTTTATAAATTTTAAATTTAATTATAATAACTTTCAAGTGAAAAAACAAACAATATGTGAATATATACATATATTTTCAATTTATAAAGGGAATGCTAATAAAAACACATTTTTTTGTGATAAAAATCAACATGACTGCAAGACTATTTGAAGATCATTAAAAATATAAGAGATCAAAATTAAATATTTAAAAATTTAGAGATCTAAATTTAAAGTATAAAAATTAAAATCAACGTCGCACAAATATTTATTTTTAGGCAAACAAAGTTTTGAAAACTATAAAAAATAACAACATATGTATATATATTTTTATTATTATTAATTTGGCTGAAACTTAAAAAATTTTCTTAAAAAATAATGATGAAATTATACTATAATGAATAGACTCATATATATTATATATATTTAGAAAAGAGTCAACTCATGTATTATTTAAATTTATACAAAACCTAACACATTTATTGCTAATAAAAATAAATGAAAATACATAGATTAAAGTAGATATATTAAATTTATACTATAATAATCTTGCTATATCTTTGTATGTTTCTCATGTATTGATGGATGAAATATCTCTTTTCTCAAAATTTTAGACATTTGAAAAGTAGGTAACTAAAATAGAACGAAACTCAAAGTATAAGCTATGCACACAAACATCCTCAACAAATTAAAATAGAGAAACTAATTGGGTGCAAGAGAATTAATTGTTACAGACCTTGGATGACTTGAGGCAGTGGAAATTTGAGAAACTTTTCTCCATCAGTTCTGAAAATTTCCTTAAGCAATGGGGCAGGAATGCTCTGCCTAAACTTCTCAAGCAAACTTTTGGGAAGAGAAAACCCTCCTTCATAGAGATTAAGAACATCTTGGAAGGAATCAAATTCTCTTGGATTTCTGTTAAATAGTTCTTCAAGCCCAGGTTTAATAGACTGAGCTATTGATTTTAATGTATAAGCGAGAAAATCTGATTCCTTCAGGTGACCAAATCTTTCATCTCTTGGGACATAAATGTTTAGGGTCAAAGATGATGACAATCTACTCTCATAGTTTTTATCTGGTAATTAACCATAATAGCACGTTACATGAAAGTAGCTGGTTACAAATATAGCAATTACGTCCAAAGAATAAGTAAATTTAGTAAAATGCAAAAAAAATTATTGTCATAATATGTTAAACTATATTGCTAGTAGGAGTCTATCAGCAATAAAGCGTATCACTAGTACGAGTCTATCATGATAGGGTTTACCACTTATAGATTTTGGTATATTGACAATTCTTTAAAATAATTGTTGTACAATTAATTATTAGTCTTAAAGTGTTACCATTACAATTATCCTATAAAAAATACCATATATTCAAAAAATAACTTGTATGGATAATTATAAGCATTAAAACTATCACGACAAGTTTTTGTTGACAAAAAAAAAAAAAAAAAAACTATGAAATAAAATATTTGCTTGATACTAAAATTTTATGACAAAATGAGTTTAGTTCAATGATAATTGACATATATTATTGATAGAATTTGGTGACAGTTTAAAGTGTCATTATTAACATTTTTTTTTATGAAAAATATATTTGAGTACATTCTGAATTGTATATATCTTTGTAAAGTAATCAAAGTGTTTAATCATAAGTTGTCCCATTAGATGCATCCTACATTATTATTTTTTTTTAATGGTATTTAACTGTTGTTAATTTATATAGTTCGAAGAGGAATGAGAATTTTAGAGGGAGGGACACATAAATATTTTAGAGAAAATTTTAAATCAAATAGAAAATGTTGGGGATAAAAAATTGTAGAATGACAAAAAAAAAAAAAAAAAAAAAAATTAGAGAGAAAAAAATACAAATATTATAAAGATAAGAAAGCAAAGAGATTTTTAAGAAAAATATTGAAGAGAAAAAAGGATAAACAATTTAGAGAGAATAAAGTTAGACATCGAAATTATAAAAAAACTTTTAGAGTGATAAACAATTTAAGAAAAATACAAAAGGTACTATCAACGTTGAAGTCAAACAAAAATTTTAACTTTTCACGTTCAGACAAAATAAAAGAAAATTGAAGAAGTTTTCTTTCATTAAAAAAACCTATCACAAAGTGATTAACAGTGGTTTTATATTCTTTCAAAATCACTTAACGAACATTTTCAAACATCATCATTTTAAAATATAGGTGTTTCTAGTTGATTTTGGTCATTTTAAAATCATTTTTAGACATGTTTTATATCTAATTATTTGAAAAAAAAATAGAGGTTATTTTTAAATATAAAAAATTAAACCAAAATATTTACATAAAATTTCACTGTCTATCTGCAATAGACCGTGATATATACTATATGTATCTATCTGTGTCATGATAGATACAGATAGTAGTCTATCACGATCTATCGTTGTTTATTACGAATAGACTGTGATGTTTTGTTATTATTTGTACATATTTTCAGTAGTTTTGTCCTTTAAAATAATTTTTTTAAAAACAAATCTAAAATTTAATTAAAGTCGTTGACCTTTTTTTGAAGGTGACCGTCCCGTTCTTCCTCTACGAGGATAAGGGTATTGCATTGAGGCTCCAAGAATAGGACGAACATATGTAGAACCATTATTTGGATCTTCAAGATCGTTGTAGATATCATAATCATATATTCTATCCCATTCTTGACGTTCTCCTCTTCCATCTCCTCTTAAGTTCTTGAGCTCATCCTCCCTATACTTTCGAAGTGGCTCTGGTGTTTCATTGGGAATATATGCCTAAAGAATTGATTGGACCAAAATAAAGTTATAAATAATTTAAAGGAGATTTTCAAAAATAGAAAAATAAGGAAAATTATTTACATAAAATAACAAAATTTATCATTTTAGATTTCTATTAGTTTTTATCACTTATAGATATTGATAGACTTCTATCATTCTCTTTCAATGATAGACTTATATTAGTTTCTATTTCTGATAGATGCTAGTAAAAGTCTATGACCATCAGTGTTTTTTTTTTTTTTTTTAATTTCTGTAAATAGTTTGATTTTTTTTTTATTTGTAAAAATTTATACCAATTAATTAGGATATCTATATTTTGTGAAAGATCAAAGGATTTGAACTTCTATTTTGAGTGCAATAGTTAATAATATATTAAATAATAATATTTTGATAGCAATTAAATAATTATATCCATAAAAAGTAAAGTTGGATTGGGCATCTTATTTATCATTATTTGAATATTCACAAATAACTAACCACATAAATTAACCAAGGTGTAATCCCCAACTTTTGTATAAATATTGTTCTTCTTTTTGTAATTAGTATTTTTCTATAATAATGACTATTGTTTTCATAAATTATATTCATCAAGCCAATAAATTACGAGTGACACATCTTTCACGTATTAAGTTTCTACTTAGTCACGTTCATATAAAAGAAAACATTTCATGTAAACTATTTTGTTCAACTTTAAAAGAAATTTAGATGAATTTTTCTTCTTTATTTAAAAAATATTCTTATTTTTTTCAAATGCTGCAATAATATTATCTTTGACCTTTCAAAGATATATAATTCAAAACTATATTCGAATAGATATTCATTAGAATACTGGAGGATAATTGAGACTGGCCGTGTCAATTTTATTATAGGAAAAAAAATTAATGAAAATGGATAGAATAATGTTTTTCTTATCTAATTAAGGGTTTGACTAAAATAAAATATTTTAAAGATATCAAAATAAAATAAGAATGAAAGTCCAATTTTTTTTTTTTTAAAAAAAATAATAACCCAATGATTGAATTTTGATCCAACTTGTGAATAATTAAAAGGTCTCCATCGTTGAATTTTGATAAAATTTAAATTAATTAATGAGAGACTCTATTACATAATAATATAAGAGTTATTTTTAAATATAGAAAAATGAATCAAAATAATTATAAATATAGAAATTCATTGTTTATCTGTAATAGATTATGATAAATTACTATCATGACATAGATAATAATCTATCACAATCTATCGTAGATCGATTGTGATATTTTACTATTATTTGCTTTCAAATTATATACATAAGAATTCTCTTATCAATAGAGATCTTATCCTTTTATTTATCACATAAGTTGATAAAAAAAAAAAAAAAAAAAGAAAATTAGCTAGACACGTCAAAATGCTAATAGAACTCAGGGAAAAAAAAGAGGTGAGAGAAAACAAAATAAGGGTGAATAAATTATAAATTAATTCTTAATTTGCAATATGTATATTTATATATTATTTAATTTATTTCTTAATTTTTTTCATATATATATGTATATATATATTATTTGAATTATATATATATTTGAATTTTTTAAAAACTTCGTGAAGTAGAGGAAGAATCAAACATCTAACCTTTAGGACGATAAGATAATCTTTATGCTACTTGAGCTATATATGCTCATTTTAACCTTTTATTTAGGATTTAAAATTTTCAATTGGTATTTTATATTTTCTACAATGACAAGCAACATCATTTAAGGCAAAGAACTCGAGTGGGAGACTATTATCTTTTTCTAAAAAAATAAGATTTGAATGAGAGATAATATTTACAAATCAAATTGTAGTAACATTTAAAGTATGAGAATTTACTTTATTAACAATTAGGGATTGGATTAGAGATAAATAGAGAGCATGATTTTGATAAATTACTAAGAGTTCATGGGTTCAATCCATAGCGACCACCTATACTTAGGATTTAATATTCCTACGAGTTTCCTTGACACCAACCTTGTAGGTTCAAGTGGGGAGTCCTGTAAGATTAGTTGGTATATTGCTTAAATTGACCCGAACACTCACATATACATATATACATCCATACATACATAAGAATCAGCTTTATTAATGCATTGTTTTCTAGACCTATTTACATTAGATAATATAACCGTTCCATACTAATTTCTTTATAATCTGTTTTGATATTTTTATATTATATAACCAACTGATATTTAAATTAAGTTATAAAAGAGAGAAAAAATGCGAAAACAAAACATAATTATCAAACAAATTTTGTTTAGATTTTTTTTAAAAAAAAACCATAAATAGTTATTCTAGTTTTAAAAAAAATAAAAAACGAGAAACAAAAAATAAAAACAAAAGTTAATAGATCATACCTTATTGACAAAGAAAATACGATCAGATTTGTACTTTCCAGAAGGGTAAATCCAAGAGTTGCAATCAAAATGGATCCTTCCAACACAAGGAACATCTTCAAGAGTGAGAGATTTGAGGAAAAATTTGGTAAAATGATTATTTCTTATTAAGAAAGCTCCTGGAATTCCTATATCTTCATCCCAATCAAAACTTATTTTGAACACTGTTTCCCCTGGTGATACAGGTACCATTTTTGCCATCCAATTTCCCAAATAAGTTTTCTTTCCCACTTTTCCTTGTAATTCCTTTGCTGTTTAACAAAATGCCACATGAAAATTACAAATATTTGATGAAATAGGTTAAAAAATTTCCATTTGGAGATAAAAAAAAAAGTCAACTGACATAGGACTAAGAATTTGAATTACATCGATATTCAGAAGCCTATTACACAAAATATTTAAATTTATCCACTTATAAGACATTTTTTTAAGTAGAAGGTTGTACTAAAAAAAATAAAATTGAAGAATGTTTAGAACTGATTTAATAACCTTTTTGCTATCTAATAATATTTTAGATATATTTTCAAATTCTATATCAAAATTTGAAAATTACTAAAAAAAAAAAAAAGGTTTCTACAAACTTATTACAACTAAATCAATATCAAACAACCATAATAAACATCACTATAAAAAAAAAAAGTTTAATCAACGCAAAAACCCGTCGAGAAAGCTTTAGAAAACTCCAACTAAAACTTTCGCCGACGCATCCGTATATTTAGTCGGAAATTTTTGTTTGGATAGATCCGTCGAGAAAGAATCATATAGACTGGCATCGACATAGACACTCACTGTCGATGCAAGTCGAAGGTTGGATTTTTCAACGCCTTGAAGATGGAACCTTTATTTGATGCATGTAATTTTTTTAAAAAGAAAATTGAAAATAAAATCATTATCATGTAGTTTAACTAAGAATATAAGAAACTTACATCTATCACCATTAACAGAACTGATGAGCTGAAAAGAAACTTTTGCTCCCCAAAACTCACTGATATTGTCAAGAACTGAAGACTGAATTTCATTGTAATCCAAGGAATTACTTCTCAATAAAACCACTTTCCCTTTAATCTTCTGCACCTCTCCTTTGCCTCGACTCTTGAGTTTTGATATGGTATGAAGCAACATCTTTAACAATAATAATAAAGAGGCTATGAGTATAAAAGAAAATAACAAACCATTTTCAATTTATAGCACGAAACTAATGAGTGAAAACAAACTGAAGACTGGGGTTTAAGCATTTTTTTTTATAAAAAAAACGTTAAAATACCATTTTCGTCCCTATACCAATGTTTTTATTTTTTTAAATAATGTACTAGAGGTAAGAGTGATTAGTAGACACACTAAGATATGTCAATTAAGTTGACACATTCCTAACATACTCATTATGCCCACAAACCAAAGTACCATTTTCGTCCCTATACATTGTTAATTATTTAGTTTTAGTTTTTGTACTTTCTATGGTTCAATTTTAGTTCTCGTACTTTCAATAAATCTTAAATTTAGTGATTAATGTTTGTTTTTTTAATTATTTTTTAATAGCATTTTACTACAAATTTTGAAAATATGTCCCATATTGTACTTTTCTTTCCTGAAAATTATTATTATTATTTAATTAATTTCATGAAAAATTAATTTCGAGAAACTAAATTTAAGGTTTATTGAAAGTATGTGGATTAAAATTGAAGATTTATGAAGGCAGATTAAAATTGAAGATTTATGAAGGCCCTTTAGAGAGAGATCTTGAATAGTGAAATAATTTGAAGTTGAATCTAACTATTCCTCAAAGCAGCAAAGGTAATGACAAAACGATTTGGAAGCTTTGCAGCGATGGTATCTTTAAAATCTCCTCCACAAAAGAATCCCTCCATTCTCAAATCAGCACGATGGATATCCCTACAGACAGTAAGACTTACACGCTCCTCTAAAAAACAAGCATTCCAAAAAAAGTCAAATTATTCATTTGGTCTCTATCACACAAGAACATTAATACAATGGAGATTCTTCAAAAAAAAAAAAAAAAACTTCATAAACACTCTCTAAACCCGAACTAGTGCATTCTTTGCCAAAAAAAATGGGGAGAATATGGACCATCTTTTTATCTCCTGTGAATATGCAAAAAGTTCGTGGGAGTTGGTATATAACAATGTTGGTTGGTAGAATGGTAGTGCTATTACAAAAGAGTTAAGTCTCCTCCATGTGTAGAACTTCTCAAAAAAAGCGATCATCACTTACAATTTGGTGGCCACAGTGCTCTGGAATATTTGGAATGAAAGGAATAGTAGAACTTTCAAAGACCAATTTAAAAACTCAAATAATCTTTGGGACGAGATTAGATCTATTAATTGTATTTGGACACATCGAAACAAGCTCTTCAAACCATACACTCCGCTCAAATTGCACTAAATCTAAGTGCTTTCTATCATTTGTAATCTTCTTTGTTTTGCCCTTCAGGCTTACCTCTAGCCTTGAGTTCAATGTGTTTAAATTTGTATTTTCCATATGTTATTAGTGATATATCTTAATGGGAGATGATGAGGTGTTAAGAATGTGTCCACTTAGTAGAGATCTTCGGGTGCACCCCTGATCTTATGTTTTCTTCTCTAAAAAATAAAAAAATAAATAAAAAAATGGGACAAGCTTAAAATATAAAGAACAAAATAGTATCTTAACGAAAAAGTATCTTTTTCTAATAATATTTGTAATAGAAGTAATTTTAATGAAAACGATTATGTTTTTGTCATGTTTTCAATAAATTTATTTGAGTAACTAACTGCATGTTTGAGAATGCATAGTTTAAAATCATTTTTGTGATGTCTAAAATTACATTGTGAAACAAAATTTTACTCATTTAAAATAAATTCAATATTTAATTTTACACTTTGAAATACAATTGTTGATGCTATTTTAAATCATACGATTTGTTTAATCAAATGTTAAATAATTAAAATGGTGTTTAAAATGGATATTGCTATGAATTTCAAAATTGTCTTTTTATGTCTATCGTGGTCTATCGCAGTCTATTACTGATAATAATGACATTTTGCTATATTTATAAAATAATGACATCTCTAATTTATTTCACTCATCTATTTTATTTCTCTTAAATGTAATTCCCTTTTTTGTTATTTTTAAAATTTTAAGACTTCTCTTGAAGATAAAATATTAATTATTCAAACTACTTATCATATTAAAATTGACTATCACTAATAAACATGTACTTTATGTATGTATATTCTAAAATGTAAAATAAAATAAAATAAAACACTTTCGAGTGTTTCTTCTAAAAATGTTACGAGATAAAAAAAATTTAAGTGATTTTCAGCTATTACTGATTATTACAATGGTTACACATTGTGTATTGGGAATATTTGTTTAAGGTAGATCGTTATTGGTCGGTTTGTCTTTGCATTTGGCCTTTTTAGTTAATGGATGTTTTTTAGAAATGTTGTTTCTGCAAAATACTTTTCTTATGTAATCTTGTCAGTAGTATTATTGCAAATCTTTTCCATCTCCGTGCGCGACTATTTTTGAAAATTAGGGTTGCCCTTTCTATGTATTTGTCGTGCTTATTTAAAGACTCTTAGTCTTTGGATCAAGGCGGATCGTTTTTATAAAAAAGTTTGGAGAGCCGTAATTTGTCATGTGGAGTTCTTTTGTCACAAGTGTTTATTTTGTCAATCTTCGAAGGCGTGGAAGATTTTGTTACTGTGAGTTGGAGACATACTCCAAGCTAGTTGTGTGTTATATGAGTATACTTTTTGAGAATAGATTCTCAGATTTAGGTGGTGCCTAAACTAAACGATTGAAGTGGTCTTTGCTCGAAAGAAAAAGATAAAGTACAAGTGAAATACAAGTGAAAGGGAGTCTCATGACTTAAGGGGAGCTTAAATCTAGAGGGAGAGTCTTAGTCTTAAGAGGAGCCTAAAATGTTCTTCACTGATATCCTTTCTTAGGGGAAGCCTAAATATCCGATAGAAGGAATCTTATATCTTGGGGGAGCATAGGTAAACGGTTAAATGATTAAGTAATACATGGGTCATTGTAATTGTATAGTCATTACGAATAAGTACTATGTTGTAATTGTTTATCATCTATTACAAGTTATTTTTCTTGACCATATTGTTCCCCAGACGTAGGTGTTATTCATCGAACTGAGTTACCAATCATTGATGTTCACTTTATAATTTATTATTTATATTTGTTGAATGTTCGGTAGAACATTGTAACATTGTTCATAACTTTGTTTGACGTGCAATGCATACTTCCATATTAATTTTCAATATTTTTTTATATGTAAAAGAATTTAAGAAACTACTCCTAAACGTATTTGAAGAACACAATTCTTAATCATTAGTTCTATGCTGAGATAATTTTTTAATTCGTCATCAAAATTAAACAAATGTTTTTATATAAAAATATACGATTATCCCTTTCATTAGGTCGTCTTATAAAAACAATATATATATTAAAAAAGAAGTAAAGAAAAATAAAGGGAAAAAAAACTATTTTGCTTTGTGTATCTTTTTTAAAAGAAAGAGTAAAATGGTAGATTGAAGTTTCAATTTTAGTCCATATTTTTCCTTTTTCATTTATCCTTTCCATGTCTTTTACTTTTATGCAAAATCTAAATGTAGCTTAAATAGCATTCACGTTTAAATATTGGTATACATTTGCATTTTATATACTTATACCAAATCATAAAAGTGAAAAATAATAACAGTTATGACAAAATTCAGATAGAAAAAATACGTATCATCTTACATGACACCAACAAAAAAAAAATTATAATTTGAAACAGGAGATTGGAAAAAAAAAAAAAAATCTAATACCAAAGTTAGAGATAAAAAACTATAGAACAGAAAAAGATGAAAAGTTTTAGTTCCTGATTAAGGTCAAATTGAAATTACTTCATATAGAGGTATAATAATATATTTATTAGGAGAATCATAAAAAGTTTACCATTTTCTCTTCGAATTATGATGTGATGAATCTTTTCTTATCTATGAGTTAGGATTAGATTTATTTAGATAAATGATTAGTTGACACATATACTTATATAAACTCCAAGTGCACTTTATCTTGAATGTATTTTCGTGGTCTTTGACCTATTTTAGAAAGTTTAAATTCACTCATTACTAATAGGAAATAAGAAGAAAAAGTATTTAATTCGAGATAAATTATGTTGTTGATTTTAAAATTTAATGTTTCACAACATTAGAAAAAAAATCATAAATTCCTTTTTCCTATCCTATATGTTGTTAAACTAAAAAAGTTCAAGACTTTACCATGAAACTTTAGATACTCTGAGTTATCTTTTGTAGACCTATGACCGTCACTTTTACCGTTGCAACTGATTTTTTTTCTTTTTTCTTTTTATTTTATTTTTGTTATAATTAAAAGATATATGAAAAGAAAGAAGTAAACAATTATGATCTCTTGGTAGATGACATATTCCTGAACGAGTTGAGTTATATCTTTAGATTCAATTTTTATTAATTGCTATATTTGCAAAATCCCATTTTAAATTAATATCTACATTAAAAGTCCATTGTTTTTTTGTCACTTAAAATTTTCAAGTGCGGATGAAAAGTTCTATATCCAGCTGTCATTGTAGTGTGTGTGACTTTATAATAAATTTATTGATGCCTAGTTTTCCACCACAGGTGGCTATATATTTTAGTTAAACAAAGACTTGAATATTAACTTGCTTTCCAATAATTCTTTTGAATAATGAAAAAATTTTGTTCAAATTTTTTAAGAAGGAATTATTGTGTGGGAAAATCATCAAAGGAGAAACAAATTTATAATGAAAACATCTACATCCAACTAACTTGATAATTGTCATCTTATGTTGAATAAATAAATGAAAATATATCTTGAAATTGACTTTGGAGAATTAGCAATGAAAATATTGTTTATTCATATAGATGATCGCAATCTTTTGAAGATTTTAAATAAATAAACAATACTTGCAACTTATTTGCCATAAAAAAAAGTATTTACATTCAAAATATGGTGGTTGAGAGAGTATTACTATAAACATATTGTAAATAAATGATTGAAATAATTAGGAAGATTTTCAAAAAAAAAAAAAAAAAAAAAAAAAAAATCTTAATTTTGCTTTTAAAATTTGTCTAAGAATTCAAGTGTTAATTTTGAAAACACTCTTAAAAAAAAAAAAAAAAAAATACGTGGAACTATTTATACAAAATAGCAAAATTTAATCTTCTTTGATAGAGGCGGATAAAGACCGATAGAAGTCTATCAATCTATCATTGATACTATATGTAATAGACGCTTAGAAGTCTATGCTGATAGGAGTTTGACAATTCTTTTTTATTTGTGAAAACTTTTCAAATAATTAATGACTTAAACACTAAATATATAAGTTAAAAGTGAACTTTGTTCAATCATAATTGACATGCAACTATGTTGTACTTAAACAAGGAAAGAAAAATATTTGGGTGCATCTCGAACTACATCCATTTTTGTGCAGTCCACTCAATGTCCAATTATAAATTGCCACGTGCCAAAAATTTCATTTAAAAAATATATATTTTTTATATTTTTTCCCTTTATAATTGAAAGAGGTGCATAAAGATGTGTTGAACCTAGACTATATCCAAATATTAATCAACACCCAATATATTAAAACGACCCACAATATAAAAATGAGGTTTAATGATATCATTGTCACTTACATTAATTATTCATCCTTTTTTTTAACATATTAACATAAAACTTATCCCAGGAAGGTCTGCACTTTCGTTCCAAGGCTTTATTTATTATTTATCATGAAATTAAAAGATTTGTTTTAACGTGATTTGAGGCTGGATTAGAGAATATTTTGTTTTTAATAATCTTAACAAAACTCTCCTCTCTCTCTTTAAACGTTTTTTCATTTTCTTCTTTTCTTTTTTCTTTAGTTGTTTCAATATTATTAACGCATTTCTAAATGATTTTTTTTTTATATATATATATAAAGATAAAATGTTTAAACCTGCTTAGATATCCCCAAATAAGCAATTTTCAATACAATTAAATTATTTTCTTCCTAATTTTTTCCAAGTATTCACCTAATTGAGAGGCGATAATTGTATAATTTTATTTACGAGTAATTAAAAAAGGGAAAATTTTAAATTTATTTATTTTTTTTTTTTAACAATGCACCAATAGACCAAAAGGAATTCCGATGTGCATCCGAACATCTCAAATAGGTTGACACGAACATAGCATCATCATCACATCCCAACCCAAAAGTGATATGTCCGTGGGGGATGTTAATAAAATGATCAAGTAGGCCTCTTAAGGTAATAGGAAAATCAACGATAGAGACATATTTTCATGAGAATATTCCAAATATTAATAGAAAAAGGGCATTACAGTTAGATGATAATTCATCACACGAAAATTTTCAATTTACACATCTCTGAATTTGATTATATCAATTTAAACACAATTTTCAAAAGTGTATCAATTAAGAATATTTTTTAGGATTATATTTGAAAATCGTTGATGCAATCAACTCTGACACATGTGTATACTTCTTCAAATATTAAATTAACAAAATAGACAATTAAAATTAATGTATGGATAATTTTGTAAGGATGTCTTAATCGATAGTATAAGTCTCACACGATATTTATCTGAATAGAATATAATTGATGGTTTAAGTTTATACACTTATAAAAGTAAGTGTTTAAATTGATATAATTATTAGTTTAGTATTAATTTAAATGGAAACGACTTCTAGAAGGTAAGAGTATAAATTGATATTTGAAGAAATTAAAATAAAATTTATAAAAAGTTTGAGAATATCTAAGCAAGCTTAAATTAAAGAAATAGAGAGCGGCACGTGGAGGGTCGGTAGACGTAGATATAGATACTGACCCTCGAGCTGGTAATATTTAGTTTTACCCATTTTAAATGTCTCTTGGAAAGATTTTTCAATTAGATAAAAAGAAATAGAAAAATCACCTTTTTAGCCAAAAAAAAAAAAAAAAAAAAACCTCTCTTTGCTAGTTTTCTTCTCTCTTCCCATGGTTCATCATCATATCCATCTCACAATTGGTGTACTTAAAAAAAAAAAACAAAAAAGAGTAATTACTATTTTTCTTTAATAAGAACCAAGTTGATGGACATGAATTATTTCATGTAATTAAAAATACTAATATTATATACACAAAATAAAATCATATAACAATTTTTAAATTCATGATCAAGATTGAATAGCAGTAACAATAATCAATTTCTCTTTTGTACTCAACATTCGAAATATCGATGTTGTTGAAAATATCGAGCTCCCAATTTTGTGAAAATATCAATATCGATGGAAATTTTGGAAAAATTTATGGAAATT
Organism: Benincasa hispida; assembly: GCF_009727055.1. Classification (NCBI taxonomy): domain Eukaryota; kingdom Viridiplantae; phylum Streptophyta; class Magnoliopsida; order Cucurbitales; family Cucurbitaceae; genus Benincasa; species Benincasa hispida. The sequence goes on along the minus strand of NC_052354.1, from coordinate 42,742,454 downwards.
GATGGAAATTGTTATAATTAGTTAATAGAACTTTAACTATAACCTAATTGGACTATATTTGACCATTTTTAATCACCATTTCTATAAAATAAGACCATATTTAGAGGTATAGTGTAAATATATGTGTAAATGTCGATGTGATAGCAGAAATTTTAAAAAGAAATTACAAAATAATTACAAAATAATATCAAATATTGACAATTAATTGCAAAAGTAAAGGACATAAAATGTTTGCATAAAAGATAGTTGTAAATTATTTATTATAAAACCTACATGTCAGATATCAAAAAGATGATCTTGGAGCATCTAATCTGAAATTTTGATAATTCAGGTAGAAACTATAGCATTGTTCCTGAGTCATCATATATTGCAAATATTGAAGGTAGTTACTTAAATGAAAATGATAGGACTTGTATGGCCAATATATAGACTCCATTGCTAGATACATCTTATTGGTCGGTGATCTTCCTCCTCCAGATGGATAATAACTATTCGTTGAAAAGTTAGACTGGAAATTTTTACCGTCAAGTCTTGAAGGACCATCATAATCTGAGTATGAATAATTACATTGATCATAGTTTTATTGTGCATTACTAGTACTGCTTATGACCATGTTTTCTAAGTGTTTTTCTTGGAGATGAAAACTTTGGATGGTAAAAGAATCAAAACTCACATAAATTCAATTTTTTTTTTATGAAATAATGTGAAAATTCAATTGAAAAAACTTTGAATGAAATTTAAAATAAAGATATGTTATTTTTATCAATTTTGGTTTCTTAGAAAGCTTTGGACGATAAAAAATAAAACTTACATCAATCTAATTTAGAGGTAAAATGATGTAAAAATTCAATGGAAAAAGATTTGAACGAAGTTAAAAATAAATATATGTTATTATTTTTTTCTGAATTTTGGTTTCTTGAAAGTGAAACTGAAAGTTTTAGACGATAAAAAAAATAAAATTTACATCAATTCAATTTTGAGGCAAAATTATATATTGATGTGTGAAACCATACGATTCATGTAATCAAGATAAGTTTATAAACCTTAAAAAAATTTCCATTGAGCTTAATTGCTTTAAAAAATCAAAATTTTCATTGAAAATTTGTAATTTCTCAAAATTTTCATTGAAATTTTGAGAATGGGTCCAAATTAAAATTTCCCCATACTAAAATTTTGAGTGGTCGAAATTTCGAAATTTCCATAGAAATTTTAAACTATGTTCTTACTTATATAATTGACATTTAATTGCAACATATAATAAAAAAAACTGATTTGACTTCTTCTTCTTTTTTAAAAAAAAAAAAAAAAAAATTAAATTTTGTCTTTTTTTTTTTAAATGTGTTCATAATATTTTACTTTCTTGTGTTACACATGCCACTGACCCTTTCTGAGGATAATATTTAATATTCTATACAATAGTTTTGTTACTTTATCTTTTCACTTTTCATTATAAATAACAATTAACTAATATTATTATTAACCTAAAAGATCAGATGATTTCTCCATGGATTTGTTTAGAGATTTGGGTTACGATGTCCCCATCAATTAGCAAAATATGGAAAGTGACACTTGATTTTGGAATTTTCTAATGCATTTATTATATGTGAATACAAGACTGCTACATGTGAATAAAAATGGCAAATTGACTTTTAGATATTAGCTTTAGGTTACAATGTTTTCAGAATGTGAATGGATAGACATAAATTTTGCTAGAGATTAAATTAAGCTTTTCCAGGTAGATAATTGTTTATGTTATTTTGGTCTTCAATATTTTCAAATTTATTTTAATGGTTATTTATTTATTTATTATTATTTTTTTTAAAGTTGGTTGTTGTTAGACTAATATATGTTAGTGGTTAAATTACAAGCTTGGCTTCTCTGAACTTTTAAATTAATCTGTTTTGATACAATATTGTCTAATTTAAGTATGAAGTCTTTCAATCCAAAATATCTCAGATCAATAGAGATAATTGTTCTCATGTAATATTAAAGTATTTAATATTATCTTAGGTACTTTTATATTTAATGATTTGTACAAGCATAGTTGGTGTAGTTAAAAACCCTAATTTTTATATTTTGTTGGTTCTCTATGTTGTGAAGAACCTCTCACCTCTATCGCAGGAATAAGAAAAAAATAATAGAAATATTAAAAGAAAAAGTAATAAAATTGGTTCCGACTCCTACTATAGCATAAATAAGCAAAAACAGAAAAAGAGAAATTAAAAGAAAGTAATAAAACTAAAACACAAGAATTAACGTGCAGAAAAAATAATGAACCAGAAAGAAATCCAATATGTGAAAAATTATTACAATCACATGGAATAATTCTCTCCCCATATCTCATTTACAAGAGCACTCTCTTAAAACTTTTTATACTACTCACACAATTTTCCCAATCTCAAACTAAAGGAATACATAATGAAATTTAACTAGATTTAGCACAATTAAGCTTAAAGTGTTTCTAACTTGGACAACTTGAAACTAAAGGCGTAAACTACTTTTATAGTGTTTGAAGCCCATTACTTCTTTGAATTTTTTCGACGTGGGACAATTACACTTCTAAAATTTTGCCAAAACCCAAGACTCTATTTAAACATTTTTCATCATTTACAATTAACTCCAGACATTTATTTATCCATTTTTTTTCTTAAGATGTAAGGAATTAGCCTACTAAAACTAATATTTTATAAATGTCCTAAAATTTAGAAATATTTCATAACTAGGTTTCAACTGTTGGGATTGATGTCCTAATTCTCCCAAAGTCTCGTAGTTTGTAAATTGGACACATTGTTATGAATAAAATAAGAGTTATTTTATTTTGCATTTACAAATATCCAATAAACAAAGCTCCATAGTTATTTTATGTAAACTTAAGCATGTGTATGAGATATACAAGTGAATCATGCCTTAAGTGATAACCTAAAAAGGTCTGTAGTATAAGGATTAAGGAGGGATACATAATCCTAGTGACACTACTGATACGGTCCGCTTTGTAGAGGTTTGCAAGTGTCGTGAACTACTACAGATGGTAGATCCTAACCATTCATGTGGAGACATGCGAGCGAGGTGTCCTATATAAAAAGTTTGTATAAGACCGGACCATGAGATGAATAGTCTCTTTATATAACACCGTTAATACTCGAGACTTACATCTCACCTAAAACGACCATAGGTGACATGACCTTAATCTTGAGTGTTTTGGAAACTCCTACCTTTGAGGGCGGTTCTTTGATTAGTATGGATGAGAGTGACCGAAAGAAAGAAGTACGAAAGAAAGACTGATTGGAAGACAGGGTCTTTCTTCAACTCAAAAAGGATACAAAGAAAATGAAAGAGAAGTAAGGGGTGAGGATATATCCATAGTAATGAGAACCCCTGTATTGCTATTTTCCTTAGGCTTTCAAGTAGCAGTACCCGTCTATGCTATCTTTGTTGGAGTTCTTTCTTTCCTTTCTGGAGTTCACGACTTTTTATTTGATAGCCCGCTGTGTGACTTTCTGGATGTTAAACCCTGAGGGATGTAGCTAACTATTGTCAACATAACAAGCCTACCTTTTTGGGGATTTGTGTGATTTCAGAGCTGGGAACTCAGTTACATAAGATGGAATTCATTTATTTCCTGAAGCAGGGGTAAGTAGATAGATTTCTCCCTTAAAGGCTGATTCCGGGTCTTGAATATACTGGCCATAACTTCTCTTTGGAAGAGAGGACCAATTATGTTTATTAGAGGGATTAGTGGTATTTGAGGAGTTAGATGTAACTACAGGGGCACAGTAAATTTGCTCAACTGTACTTACGAGTGATCTGTGAAGGGTTATCGCACTGTTGATCGTTGATATCGACACAAAATATATCTGTAATGAAGAGAGTGCAGCTGTCGATCTTTAGTAGAGTGCCCAACAGTTAACGGATGGTAGATCTCGTGATCAAAGAGTTTAGTCAGTTATTCACGTACCGTTGGAGCTTAGCTACAGGTCCATAAGGTCCCCTTGGTAGCTCAATGGATTCAAATTGAGAATCAGTTCTTGGTGTTGATTTGAAATATTCAAATTGACAAGAGAAAATTCGATTATATATAATATATTCGGTGTGATGTATGAGATACATCAAGTGGAGGATTAATGTAAATGTGATTTACATTAAGTACCATAAAATAGAAAAAGAGCTATGGTTTATATGTTTCATGAGATGATATATTAAAACTATAGATTATAAATATAATATGATAAGTTGGTTATCATATTTATTTATAATAATATTAATTATTGGATAATTATCTCTTTTTCTCTAGTAACTAATTGAATGGAAAGTTATTGGTGGTTTTATAGTAACCGTGAAACAAAAGGAAAAATGTTTTCCTAAATTTAGAAGAGTTGCTTAATTCGTAAAGGAACTCACAGAAAGACTATCAAGTGAAAGAGTTTCACTAAACGATAGCTCACAGAGAGACTAAACGATCGTGGATGTTACTATGCAATAGTTCACTCAGTTGGTCGTAGCTAAACGATCGCAAGGCATCATCTATACGATAGGTTGCCTTCTTCTACACGATTGAGCATTCGTCTATACGATAGACACTTCTCATCTCCCACTTGCTCAATCGTCTACACGATTGTTGTTCCTCCAGTCTTTTCCTCTAACCAAGTCCATAAAGAGCCCACACTTCTGAATTCTCATACCTAGAATACCATGGTAACCATTGTGGTGGTGTCCTCACTTAACTGGACTGAGTTCGAGGTTTTGGAGGCTGTTTGTTGTGTGTTTGTGTGGTGGTTGCTGTTGATCGTGCTGTGTTGTGCTCGTTGTGTTCGAGCATTCGTATGTTGCTGTCTTGGAGACTGAACGAGCATTCGTGATCGAGGGAGTTTGAAGAATGAGTCTTTAAAGGTATCTATTTTTTATCCCTTGATTATTTTAAAGCATGCTGTAATGTCGTATTGGGCATGACCTGTTAGTTTTCGTTTTGTGACTGTAATTGTGTATGTTCAATATCAAATTGAATTTGGAACGATCATTCCGCTGCTCATGAAAATCCTCATGTATGATTTCCTTCAATTGGTATCAGAGACAGGTTATTATGATATTCCAAATTTCACTTCTTTTTTGAACTTCTTTTACAGTCGTGGTGGGTTTGCTGCATTGCGTTTAAATGTTAAATATGTTTGTGGATGGATGTTGATGAATGTTTATAGGTTAATTGCCTCTGTTTAAAGCTTTCTTTGCAATTTACAAAGTGTTAATTTGTAAGGGCCCATGTGTTTTTGGGCATAATTAACAAGCAATCGAATCTATAATTCAAAGTGTTTGAGTTTGTTGAGTCGTTCATGATGAAGTTTTGAAGCATGGAGATGCGGTTCTCAGCAAAGAAGAGGACTAAGAGTTGGTTGTATTATGTAGCCTCAGGTAAATGATCGTGTATATTTTTCTATGCGATCGTGTAGTATTTACTAAACGATCGTTTAACTAATGATAAACGATGGGGTAAATTGTTTGATCTATGGCATAACATTGGTTGCACGATTGCGTGGATGCTAGAGATAAACGATCGAGTGGGAGCATTTGATGCTCATCATTTAATAAAAGACACACGCATTAAACGATTGTGTAGTTAGCCTACCTCATCGCATAGTCACTGACTACACGATCACGCGTTATACGATACATTGGCGCTCACTCAGCGATTGTTTAGACGATTGTGCTTCACCACATCGTTATCATTTAGACGATCGTTTAAGATTTTTGTTATGCGTTGCACGCTGCATGATCACGTATCTCACGCTTCATCGCATAGTAAAAGGTACAAGATCATTGCTAAACGGTCGTTTAGCTCTGGTAGCGTAGGTAAATGATTGAGTAAAGCATTTACTCTTCCGTGTAGGTGATCACAAGGAAGTTGGTACACGATCAGTGGAGACACGGACTTCGACCGGATGATTCATGACCCGGTTCGTCTGTTTGAACTGGTGACTCTTTGCTATTTATAATAATTAGCTTATTTTTTAGGATTTGAGGCAAAATATCCCGGTTCATCAATTTTTGTTTAATGTACATGAGATGTATGTGGTTTATATGGCATAGTGTATGACATATAGATTTGAAACCACCATAGGTTGTGCAATTATTCATGCATCATGTATATAAGTGTTATAATATGGCATGATGAAATTACAAGAAAGCATGCACATGCATCATGAAATATAGAGTTATATTTATGCATGCAGTAAGCATATTCATGCATCATCTTTATACTATAAGCATTATAGTATAAGGGTGACTGGAAGCATGTGTGCTTGGTTCGTTGCTTATTTATATAAGTGTTATATAAAAGTAGCAATGAATGAATAATGCATGGATCATGACACTTAGCTAATTTGTAAAAGTTATGAATGCCTTGTATGTGTTTGCTTCGCGTTGTGGTTGCTTTTGGTTGTTCCCGGTTATAATGGAAATTAGAACTAAAATCGATAAAAAATAGTTGCAAGTGGACTTAGGTGAACTCATTTTTTAAAAGGGTTTTAAAATTGGATTGAGAAAGACCTAAGTTCAAGGTTCTAATGGAATTAGCAACCTAAGTTTTAAATCTTTTTAAATCACTTTAATAGGATTAAATTGATTGGCATAAAAGATTAATTAAATTATCTATAAGGGACCTTTTTGTCTAATGCAGGTTCTGTCTAGGATGGGGACTTAAGTTGACGGAAACGGAACACCCCTACCTGAGAACCTACTTGGAAAGGTGAATTAGATAGATTTTCCGCAAGCATGCCGACAGTTGGTCAAAGAATCCGTTAAAGAGTTTAATGGATGATGATCAAAGTTGTCCAACTATCCAAGGTAAATGTTACTCTTGGGCAAACTAAAAAAAATCACTTTATGGAAAATTCTTAGCCATGTTTTTTTCTAAGTTAAACTAACCCTAGGTTTATAAAATACTCAGTAGGAAGAAGAGATGTATATGATATGTTAATGATTCCACTCATGTTTTCACCCTAAATGTTCACACGTGAGATTAATACTTGGCCTCGTGGTGCCCCTGGGAGCATCCCCCTTCGGATGGTGTTTTCATGAGTCAATATCAAGGTAGACGGAGAGAGTATTTATAGTAAGTGGATGAAGGGTGTGTGTTTACACGTCCTGTGGTCTACTTCATTGGTTCACACTGTGGGATCATTCTTGCACTCCCTCGTGGCACCCTAGGAGCATCCCCCTTCGGATGGGTTTTGTGCAATTGGTAAATATCAAGGTGAACTCCAGAAATGGATAGGGTCACTTTAGTTTTTGCCCCAATCGATTTTTCCCCCTTCGGATTGGCTGCTTGGGCAGAACTTTAAGGCCTAAAATGGTGGGTCACACTTACAAGAAATTGTTAAGTAAGGTAATGATTTCCTGACCAAATCAATAATGTTTAGTTGTTATAGGAGCAAGAGTTATTCTAGTATTAATGACTGGTTGAGAATGTCTCAATTCAGAGGAGGGATAAATTGACAACCATTCGACGGCTTTTGTCCTAAACCTTTGAAGTGTCATTGCGAAACTAGAAGTCACATGGGGTTCATGTTAGTTTTGCTAAATCGCATTGGATGTTGTATGTTTTTCAACGAGTATTTGCTTAAAACCTAATGTAGGTCATTGTGTTTTTATTTTTCAGCAACATGTTTGATTTTCCATTAAATGCCTCTAGTTTGACCGATTTGATACAGTGGAAAAAGACTTGTAAAATGTATTTCGTGGTACACGACCTCCAGTTTGTCATGGTTGAGGAGTGTCCTCAAGTCCCGACCCTTGATGCACCGTGAAGTGTTCGTAATGCATATGAGGTGTGGATAAAGGCTAATTCATTGGCTCGACTTCACATTTTGGCTAACATACCTGATGTTTTGGCCAAAAGGGTTAAGAACATGGTCATTGTACGTACGATCATGGACTCGTTGCAAGAATTGTTTGAACGTCAGTTCTTACTTTTTGAGCACAAAGGGATGGATGACAAAACTAGTAGTGTCAGTTCCCAAGTTAAACTCCAGGAAGAGAAAACAAGTGTTGCTGACTCTGTTAAAGTTCATAGAAGAGAAATGTTCTTTGAAATGGAACTTGGAGCTCATTTAGGTTCTGATACTGATCATACTACTCTCCAAAAGAGGAGAAAGTCTAAAGACAGTAAATATGATCTATTGGTCTTAGAGACGTGTTTGGTAGAGAATGATGATTCTACCTGGATCCTTGATTCGGGTGCTACTAATCACGTCGGTTCCTCTTACCAAGGATTTAGTTCCTGCCAAACGTTGCCACAGGAAGAGATGACTCTTCGAGTCGGTACTGGTGAGGTTGTTTCAGCTGTTGTTGTGAGCAGGCTGAAGTTATTTTTGGACAGAAACGTTATCTATTACTGGATAATGTTTTTATAGTTTCTCATATTAAGAGGAAATTAATCTCGATTTCATGTCTCATTGAACAAGGCTACACCGCCTCCTTTTCTGAGAGTAAAGTGTTTATTTTCAAGAATGGTATGGAGATTGGTTTTGGTTCAATGGAGAATAACTTGTATGTCCTAAGGCCATTAGTCATGAAAGCCTTGTTTAATACTGAAATGTTCTATACGGCGATAACAGCTAAAATACCAAAGGTTTCTCCTAAGGAAAACATCCATCTTTGGCATCTAAGGTGTCACACCCCGCACCAGATTACCCTCCTAACCTGGACGGAATAGTGACTGCAGCAATTACTAACCCTTTTGCTGGCACTTACTGCCTATTTTACTTGTTAACTAATACTCAAACCCTAAATACATACATATTAACTCAGTACTTAATACATTTACACTACAGGGTTCTACAACATTGATTATACATGGATATTACCACCTAGTGAGCCCCATTAAGAATACTAGTCACTAGACAAACACATGTGTACTAGCTAATATAGGTCTTCAATTACGCTTCCCTCAGCCTGTTTCTTTGAGTGGCAGAGCAGCAACAAAAAAGTCTTCTGGGAATTGACCGCTACCTAGAAAAGAAAACATTTGAAAGCGTGAGCTAGAAGCCTAGTGAGTGACTTGATAAAAAATAAAACTCATGCTTAAACTGAAAGCTTGAAAACATAATACTGAAACTTAAAATACACCAAGCAAACGTGTACATAAAACCATTTAAACCGTTGTATCTGCAACCTGAATCTTAGTTGAGAATGAATATTCACTGCTCTAATTCCCAACGTCAAGCCATGGCCAGTTGAGACTTCTACTTCAACCTGTTCACATTAAACTATGGCTAGAAGAGATCCCTACGTCGATCTCTTTAAATATACCGATGTCATCTCAAGCAATATCCCTAAGACATAAACGTTGATAACAAATTTTATACATCAATAATCATCATTACATCCTGGTTGAGAACGAGCATACACCGCTCTAGCTCCCACCATCTATTACAGGCCAAAAGACCTATACCTCGGCCTCTAATTTAGACCTGCCTACATACACACGGAGTTTGTTACGTACCGTCAACACCTTAGGTACATCTATTCAGATACCTTCCCTACAAGTATCCCTGCTCATTATGTTTAGAAATACCAACACATGTACTTTGGCAACTTTAGGTATATAAAACATAGTACGTTAAGCTTCATTCAACCTTAGCTTTAACCCTAACGCATGCTTCATGTTTTGTGAAATAAGTTTGATTAAACATATTAAACTAGCTTGTAAAACCACTAGCATGCGTTAAACATGAAAAACATACTTGGAAAACTCATACATTAGTAAACATCAAGCGTTGATAAACATTCACAAGCATTAGAAATTTCAAACTATCCTTCTAGCCTAGAAGAATATATGACTACCTTTATCCTTAGTTGAGTGAACTAATAGTTCTAACCCTCAACGTCAACCTTAGTCGGGGAGAACTCTTTTACTTAATCCCTCGACGCCGTATTAGCTACGTGCACGTGGTTATAATTGAGTACTATCGTACTTTATGTACCTGACTAGGATACCTTCTCATTGTCCTTCAGTATCCTCATATACTTCTACTCAGATACCTTCTCAAACGTCCTTCAGTATCGAGCTGCTAAGATACCTACTCATATGTCATTCGGTATCAATTTGGCCGGATACCTTCTCAAAAGTCCTTCAGTATCAAATTGGCCAAGTACCTTCTCAAGTGTCGTTCGGTACCAAATTGGTTAGATACCTTCTCATATGTCCTTGGGTATCAATTTGGCCGGATACCTTCTCAAAAGTCCTTCGGTATCAAATTGGCCAGGTACTTTCTCAAGTGTCCTTCGGTACCTCGTTTTAAGTAAAACTAGTCATAAACATTTATTGGAAAGGATACCTTCTCATTGTCTTCAGTATCCGTCATGTAACTAGTCACAACATTCAGTTGAACACTAAAGATTGGTGCTCAGATCATCATACTAATTCATCCATCATACTAGTTTTATCATAAAAATAAAGTTACTTAAACATGCTGAAAGCATTTGAAAAGATAACCTATTTAAATCATATCAATTGCTTTACATAGCATGAGAAACAGTTCCACAGTTACATTGCTTGGCACTTCATCTATAAACTTAGCATGAGAATAACTTTAAAGAAATCATAATTTCTAAATCATTAAAAACATTAATTCATTACATAGTCACTCACAGTTCGTTGGCCTCTTAACATGTTATATACGCATCTCCTAGCTCTTCTTTGCCTGAAAGAACATAATTCCCAGTTTAAACTACTTAGAAATTCTTAGCAAATACCTCAAAATAGTTCATTTACTAATGGAACCTTTATTAACAAAAACAGTATTTTTTAGCGAGAAAATCATCATGAGCGAGACCTCCCTTATGAGCGAGACTTACCATTCCCAGCGAGATTTGGCACTTTCCAACGAGATTTAGCGCAAACCAGCGAAAATTCAGTGTAAACCAGCGAGATTTCCGTCCCTAGCGAGATCCACCTCTCGCTCTCGCTCTCGCTTCCTCGCTCTTGCTCTCACTCTCACTCTCACTCTCACTCACTCTCGCTCTTGAGCTGCCTGCTTAATCTTCCCAAGCAGCTGTCTGCTTATGCCCAGATCATCTATTACAACTTCAAAAATTCATAACTCAAAATCCACCCAAACTTCCTTCTACAAACATGTTTAGAATTACGTTAGCAACATTATCTTAAAATTTCAGCTCGAAATGCCTCGTCGTTTAATTTGGAGATTCAAAACTTCATCATTGGCCCCAATTCAAGCAGCTGCCTGCTTGTTCAACAATTCCCAGTTCAACTTTTAAAATTATATAACTCGATTTCTAGGCCTCATCTTAAAAAGTTTCATTCTACAAAGTTGTTTATAACTGAGTTAGCAATATTACCTCAAATATTTAGCTCAAAACACTTCGTAATTCATCCTGGAGCTTCAATTCTTCACTAATGGCCTAGATTCACCCAAGAAACGAACCCTTCGTCTTTATTTTACTCCTCCAGCCTTATTCCGGCGAGTTTTCCTTCCAGCAGCCTAGCTACAAAAAATAGACACATAGAGCTTTCGAATGCCACTAGAATTACACAAATACCTAAGTAATCTGTCCAAACCGACCCAATGAATTCGACCTTCTTGCTTATATTACCGCCCAAAATCTAGCATGAACCCTCCTTGTGCCACCTGGCCCACTATTGGTGATGAAGGGCTAGGATTTAGCAAATGAATTTTGTAACTTCACTCACAATATTATTTTAGCACTACTACTCATTAGATGGCATGGTCTCATTCATATGCTTATTATGCATTCCATCTTCTATCCTTCCTGAGACATGGCATTATTAGCTCATTAGAAGACATCACATTACTTAAAGTAATTAGGGTTCGGGTTTTACAAATTCTTCCCCCCTAAAAGAAATTTCATCCTTGAAATTTTCTCAGACTTTCTTATAACTTAGGGTTTCATAACATCCTTTGGTCGTAAACTTTATATCTTTCTTCTTTTCTTTCTTCTTCCCCTTTGTACTATGCTTTCGCTGCGCTACTCTAATATCAACTTTGTTCATGGTAAATAATACTAGTATGCATGAACAACCTGGTCATCATAGTTCACTGTATTTGTTACATCCTCTGGTAACTCTTCCATTTTCCATTAAGTCATAGTACTCATTTATTACTAGGGTGGTCCTTTTCCATTTCAACATTCTTTTCCAGTTATCATACCTTTGTATTGCTTACTAGTTGTGAAATCAATATTTGTGTCAAATAAACTTTTCGACCTGACCGAGAGCATTCTTCTCAGGATGTCCTTTCTATCCATACTTGGGAGAAGACATTCTTGTACTATAACATTTCCCAAACTATAGCTTACCATACTGTATACATAATATTTTCTTAACTGTACTAGTCCCTAGTCCAGTCACAATTCAAACTTTGAGCTATTACCTAGAACTTCAGCAGATCTTGACCCTTTCGTTTTTGTTTTCTGCTGACCATTTTGTCCCTTACTTTTATATTCAACGTACCCCTGGTGCATTTCAAGCTCACTGTTTCTCATCTTTTCCCTCCTCTCAGGAGTAATCCGACTAGGACTTCCACTAGATTACACCCTTTCCTCTGAATTCACAAGAATAGACTTCACGTTTACCACCAACCGCTGCAAACCTGCTACACATTCTATTTCTAGTGAAAAGTCTATGTTTACCTGCGTGACTCCCGACTTCCACTCAGGTACCAGTAGTGGATTGAGTAATTCTGTCGGCCTCTGCCCTTCAGGTTTCACTTGTTAACAGATCAAACATCACATAGTACTTTTTATTTTTTTATTTTGCTAGACTATGCCTTAGTCTATTAGTCTAGGGTGACCGTTTTGCTCACTCCTTATCATTCTTTACTGCGTTACTACTTAACTGGGAAGGAACTCCTCTGGTTCTCTTCTTACAATTATAACTTGCATTCTTAGTTGAGAGAGAATCTTTACTCAATCCCTCAACATCAATTTATGGATAGAATGAAGTATTCTCAACACTATCAATCACAACTTTTCCCTTATTTGCACAATTCTAGTTCAAAGACCATCATGCCTTAGGTACTATTGCTCAGATACCTTCTCCATGTCCTTCGGTATCGAGCTATTCAAATTCTAAGGCAAAGCCTTAGTACCTTCTCTATGTACTTTTGTACTGAGTTATTGACATTGTAGTCTAAGCTCCTTACTAACACATCCTCATGATCATTGTAAATCATAGTATATATACAATATTGGTGTGAGGTGCGTTGTTTGGTAACTATTTGAGAATAGTTATCATAAATAACTTTCAGTGATCATACATTGCTAAACATTCATAAGCTTTAGCAATTTAATTAAAACATTTAAAGCATTTAGAGTCACTCACTCCCGCTGCTGGGACCATATAACCAAGAAATACAACCTGGTCTAACCAGAAATTACATTTGTTGAACATGGCATACGACTGCTTTTCTTAGGTAAGAAGATAAAAATACTACAATTTGATCGTGATAGAGAGTATATGGACCTCCAATTCAAGAACTATATGATAGAACATGGAATTACGTCCCAACTCTTGGCCCCAGGTACACCTCAACAGAATGGTGTATTAGAAAGGAGAAACAGAACCTTGTTGGACATGGTTCGATCTATGATGAGTTATGCTCATCTTCCAGACTCGTTTTGGGGTTTCGCAGTGGAAACTGCTTGTTATATTCTAACAACAATCCCTCGAAAAGTGTTTTTGAAACACCTTTTGAGTTGTCGAGAGGCCATAAAGGTAGTTTACACCACTTCAGGATTTGGAGGTGTCCGACCCACGTGCTTGTGACTAACCCAAAGAAGTTGGAACCATGTTCGAAAGTTTACCTTTTTGTAGGCTACCCCAAGGAAACGAGGGGTGGATACTTTTATGATCCAAGTGAGAACAAAGTGTTTGTTTCTACAAATGCTATCTTCTTGGAAGAAGACCACATCAAGGATCATAAACAACGAAGTAAGTTTGTTTTAAGTGAGATTTCTAGTGAGACTACTGAGGGTTCAACAAGAGTTATTGAATAGACCAACAGATCAATAAGAGTTGTTGAGGTCGGTACATTTAGTCAACCATCTCAAGAGTTGAGACTGTCTCGATGTAGTGGGATGGTTATGAACCCATCGGAATGCTACATGAGTTTGGTTGAAGCCCAGAATATTATTTCTAATGATGGGGTCGAGGATCCATTGTCTTTTATGCAAGCAATGGAGGATGTTGACAAAGATAAGTAGATTAAGATCATGAACAAGGAGATGGAGTCTATGTACTTCAATAAAGTCTTGGAGCTTGTGGATCAACCTAATGCGGTAAAACCTATAGGGTGTAAGTGGATCTACAAGCGAAAACGAGGTGTAGATGGAAAGGTGAAAACCTTTAAGGCTAGACTCGTGGCAAAAGGTTATACCAGGTTGAGGGAGTGGACTATGAGGAAACTTTCTCAGCTGTTGTCATGTTGAAGTCTATCAGGATACACCTGTCCATAGCCACATTTTATGATTATAAGATATGGAAAATGGATGTCAAGACTACCTTTCTTAATGGTAATCTTGAGGAGACAATCTACATGGCTCAACCAGAAGGGTTTATAGTTCTAGATCAAAAGCAAAGAGTTTGCAAGCTTAATAGGTCAATTTATGAGCTGAAACAAACGTCTAGATCATGGAACATTAGATTTGACAGTGTGGTCAAATCGTTTGGCTTTGATCAGAACGTTGATGAGCCTTGTGTTTACAAGAAGATCATCAACAACTCAGTAGCTTTCCCAGTACTATATGTGGATGATATCCTACTCATTGGGAATGATGTAGGATTTCTGACTGACATTAAGAAGTGGGTAGCCACCCAATTCCAAATGAAATATTTGGGTGAGGTACACTATGTTCTAGGGATCCAGATCATTCGAGATCGTAAGAACAAGAGGTTAGCCTTGTCATAGGCATCGTACATCGATCAAATGTTGATCAGGTACAGAATGCAAGATTTCAAGAGGGGTTTATTATCCTTCAGGTATGGAATCGTATTGTCTAAGGATCAATGTCCTAAGACACCTCAAGAGGTTGAGGAAATGAGACGGATTCCCTATGCTTCAATTGTTGGAAGCTTAATGTATGAAATGTTGTATATCAGACCCAACATTTGCTATGCAGTAGGGATTGTCGGTCGTTATCAGTCCAATCCAGGATTAGATCACTAGACAGCGGTGAAGACGCTCCTCAAGTAACTTTGGAGAACGAAGGACTACATGCTCGTGTATGGAGATAAAGAATTTGATCTTTATAGGATACACAGACTCTGACTTTCAGACTAATAGAGATTCTCGTAAATCGACATAGGGCTCAATGTTCACTCTGAATGAAGATGTTGTAGTGTGGCGAAGCATCAAGCAAGGATGCATCACAGATTCCACTATGGAAGCCGAATACGTAGCCGTTTATGAAGCAGCTAAGAAGGTTGTTTGGCTAAGAAAATTTCTTACAGATATGGAAGTTGTTCCAAATATGGATTTGTCGATCACTCTTTATTATGATAACAGCGGGGCTGTGGCGAATTCAAAGGAACCTCGGTGTCATCGTAGAGGCAAGCATATCAAACGGAAATACCACTTGATCAGGGAGATTGTGCATCGCGGTGATGTGATAGTTACAAAGATCGCATCGTAGCACAACGTTGCTGATCCGTTTACAAAAGCTCTCATGACTAAAGTGTTCGAGGGTCATCTAGAGAGTCTAGGTCTACAAGATATACAGCATCTTGTCTAGGGCAAGTAGAAGATAATATTAGGGTATAGAGTATGCCTTAGTTTAGTCTCCCGAGGAATTAGAACAAGTGGGAGATTGTTGGGAATGTTGTCCTAATTCTCCAAGAGTCTCTAGTTGTAAACTGTACACATTGTTATGAATAAAATAAGAGTTATTTTATTTTGCATTTAATTATATCCAATAAACAAAGCTCCATGGATGTAAACTTAAGCATGTAATGAGATATACAAGTGGATCATGCCTTAAGTGACAACCTAAAAAGGTCTGTAGTATAAGGATTAAGGAGGGATACCTGATCCTAGCGACACTACGGATACAACCCACATTATAGAGGTTTGCAAGTGTTGTGAACTACTACAGACGGTAGATCCTGATCATTCAGGTGGAGACATGTGAGTAGGGGTGTCCTATACAAAGAGTTTGTATAAGACCGGACCACGAGATGAATAGTCTCTTTATATAATACCGTTAATACTTGAGACTTACATCTCACCTAAACGATCATAGGTGACATGACCTTAATCCTGAGTGTTTTGGGAACTCATGCCTTTGAGGGCGGTCCTTTGATTAGTATGGGTGAGAATGGCCAGATTGCCAATCAACAATCCTACCTTTTTGGGGATTTGTCTGATCTCGGAGCTGGGAACTCAGTTACACAAGATGAAATTCACTCCTTTCCCGAAGCAGGGGTAAATAGATAGATTGTTCCCTTAAAGGCTGATTCTAGGTCTTGAACATAGTGGCCACAGCTTCTCTTTGGAAGAGAGAACTCAATCATAGTAGGACTATGACTTATGTTCATTAGAGGGATCAATGGTACATAAGTAGTTAGATGTAACTACAGGGGCATAACGGTAAATTGGCTCAGCTGTACTTACGAGCGATTTGTGAAGGGTTATCGCACTACTGATTGGTTTATATGGACACAAAATATATCTGTAGTGAAGAGAGTGCAGCTGTTGGTCTTTAGTGGAGTGCCCGACAGTTAACGGATTGTGGATCCCATGACTAAAGAGTTTAGTCAGTGATTCACGTACCGTTGGAACTTCAAGCTACAGGTCCGTGAGGTCTCCTTGGTAGCTCAATGGATTCAAGTTGAGAATCAGTTCTTGGTGTTGATTTGAAATGTTCAAATTGACAAGAAAAAATTCGATTATATATAATATAATTAGTGTGATGTATGAGATACATCAAGTAGAAGATTAATGTAAATGTGATTTACATTAAGTACCATAAAATAGAAAAAGAGCTATGGTTTATATGTTTCATGAGATGAAATATTAAAACTATAGGTTATAAATATAATATGGTAAGTTGATTATCATATTTATTTATTGGATAATTATCTCTTTTTCTCTAGTAACTAATTGAATGGAAAGTTATCAGTAGTTTTATGGTAACCGTGAGAAAAAAGGAAAAATATTTTCGTAAATTTAGAAAAGTTGCTTAATTCGTAAAGGAACTCATGGAAAGACTATCAAGTGAAAGAGTTTCACTAAACGATAGCTCACAGAGAGACTAAATGATCGTGGAGTGTTACTATGCGATCGTTCACTCACACTTCTAGATTTTCATACCGAGAATTTCAAGGTAACATTGTGGTGGTGTCCTCACTCAACTCGACTGAGTTCGAGATTTTAGAGGCCGTTTATTGTGTGTTTGCGTTGTTCGTGTGGTGGTTGCTGTTGATCGTACTGTGTTGCTGTCATTGTGTATGAGCATTCGTGTGTTGCTGTCTTGGGGACTGAACGAGCGCTCGTGACCGAGAGAGTTTGAAGAATGAGCCTTCAAAGGTATGTATTTGTTATCCCTTGATTATCTTAGAGCATGCTGTAATTTCGTATTGTGCATGACTTGTTAGTTTCCATTTTGTGACTCTAATTGTGTATGTTCAATATCGAATGGAATTTGGAACCATCCTTTCGCTGCTGATGGAAATCCTCATGTATGATTTCCTTCATCAACAACATTATTGGACATAACTTTTTGATAGATTCTCTCTCATCTTTTAAATTTATAATATTTTAAAATAAAAAAACATTTCTAGATTTACTATTAATTATGCAAGAATTTTACTTTTTAAAATATCATTAATTACAATATCTTTCTTTTCCAAATTTTCAAAATTTTCAAAATTTTTCTTTATTAACATCTTTCGAAATTTTGACTTTGTTTTGGTTATATATTAATTTTTTATATTCATTTAGTGTAGGATATTTCAATTTAATGTTTCCTCCATTTCAAGAGATTTCGTTTATTTTTTTTTTCTCCATATTTTAGCTGAAAATTGATCATTTGAGATCTTAATTATATGTCAAATATACTTATAATATAGTGAAAAATGTAAACATATATACATTGCATATATCATGGTTTATTGTTGGTGTCTTTACAAATAAACTGGAATCGCATATATTGTTCGATCTATAAGATAGTATATTATACAAATTGTCTTGTTCATATATTTATCAAATATACCCGAGTTTATTTCACTACAATAAATTTGGCTTTTCGTGACGGCCAAAATCATCGGAAAATGTCACAAAAGCATTAGAAGAAGTTTTTCCGATGTTTTTTTGATGCTAAAAAACCTTGTCGTCAAGAATAAAAGATTTCCAATGGAGTAAGTTGAGAGGATTTCTACCGACATTAATTGAAGGGCGTCAGGCAAAGCTACTTTTTGCGACACTAAAAAATGGTTTTTTAACGTTGGAAAAAGTAGCTTTTGCTAATGTCCCTCTATTAGCATCGGCATAAGTTGTAGAGGTGTATAAAAAAAAAAAAAACTTATTCGGATGCTAAATTTGCGATTTTTACATCAGGAAGGATTACTTTTCCAACGGCATATTAGAATAGCGTCAAGAAAAAGTTAAAAAATTAATGATAATGACACTTTTTCTTAACGCCTTGAAATTTGGCGTCAGGAATAATTTTTTATTTTTATTAGAAAAATTCTTATAAATAGAAAATTTTCAAAAATATTTACAGTTTATGGTAAAAAGTTCCAAAAATATTTGTTCTTTTGAAACTTTTTGCTGTAAATATTTTAAAATATTTTTTTATATTTAAAAAGACCCCTTTTTATTATTTACTAAATAGAAAACCTGTTTGAATCTTATAAATCTCAAATAAATGGAAATCAACAACAATTAATTAATTCTCTACAATATTAGATAATATCCACAGAACATGTTTGAATCTTACAAATTTGGTCAAATAATCTTAACTAATAGTTTGATTTATCTTAAACATTATATAATATCTATGAAACATAAACCCTGAAATAAGACTACATTATACCCACCAAACATAAGCATCAAAATAACATTACGTAATCTCCACAAAACATAAACCACAAAGTACCTACAAAATACAAATTTGCAACCTAATTTTACTTGTCCGGAGATGTTCATCTTCTTATTTTCAAGAAATAATAGTTTATTCTATTCCATTCATTAATTAAAGTGAGGTTAACAAAGAGTTTTAACTTACCTTGTATTAGTTATAATCATAAAATTATGATGTGATAAAAAATACACGTAAAATTAAAACTAAGAAAAGAATAAATATAAAATATGAATCTCAGTGTGATTTGAAGATATAGTTTTTAAAATTGAGTTGTAATTAAAATGAAGAACTTCACTTTAACATAATATCTCACTAATATTCTCCTTGTATTTCCCTCCCCTAATTTTCTTAAATTTAACTCCTCTCTCCAATTTCCTAAACATTGAGAAAAAAAAAAATCCCCTCATGTGAATTTAGAAAAAATAAAGTAGGCGAAAGAAGTAGTTACATTTTTTTAGAATATTCTCAACTTTTCCTCCATATCTCCTTATTCCCTAATTTTCCCATATTGGTTTTCCTTTTGATTTTCTCACTATTGTCATATCACATTCTTCTCAATCCAAATAGAAAATATTATTTTAATTATTTTAGAAGAAAAAATATTTAAAATATTCTCAACTCCTCTTTCATATCTTCATCTTCCCTAAATTTCACAAGTTAATCTCATCTCTCATATTTCCTCATCATTCTCACGTTTTTCTCCATCAAAATAAAGCTCTTACTTTAAATTAAATTATAAGAATAAACCCCTAACTGAATTAAAAGGAAAAAAAAAATGAAGTATGTCAAGGATGATTTACATTTTTTGTTTGCTTGATAATGTTTTTGTCGAGGATGCTGAGAAAAAAATGCAGGGAAGAAAACACCAACAATAACACAAAAATAAACAATGAAACAAAAGTTTAATAAAAGAAAGAAGAAGAGGAACAAAGTGTTCACAAACAAATGTAAATCAAAATAAAAGAAATTTGAAATTTCCTAAAGAAATAAAATGTAGAATATTTTGCATAAGTGGTGAATTGAAGTAAACACACATGAGGACTGACATATTTTTTGTGACTCGACACTTGTAAACTAGATGTTAAAAAAAAAAAAGTACTGACAAGTATTGTAATATCATAATACTAACAAAAGAAAGATAAGTAAATGGACACAGGAGTTGATAACTTAGTTCGGTGATAAACCACTTACGTCTGGGGGCAATGTGCTCAAGAAAGATAATCTATTAATATTAAAGAGTTAAAAAACTTACAACATAGTACTTATCTATAATACATGACCACTACAACGACTCACATATAGCTCAACCCACTAACCACCTAGGCTCCCCTAAATGTGAGACTCCCTCGCAGGTGTACTTATCTTCCTCATAAGTTTGATAATATTAGTGTTAACCGCCTCAACTTCCGACAATGAACGAGACTCCTCTCACATTGATATCTTTTCTTAAGTTAGAAAACTCCTTCACTGATGATTCTTCGGATCCTCCTAAGATGTTGAACTTCTCTTTCGATGTTGAATCTTAGGCTCCCCCGAAGATCGTGATTACCTTTAATGTGTTGCAATCAACGAATGAAGAATTTGCATAGCGAAATAGTAAGCAACTAGCAAGAACACTACGATACACACAATGGTTATAGAACAAAAACTTGTCTTGCTTGATTAACAAAAGCGGCGAACAAAAATGGATCTCTTAAAAATCAACATAATACTTTTTTTTATAGACGTATCTAGAAAAGGAAACGATTACCAATTTGGAGAAGATATGTTGTGCCTCAATAAAGGAAAATATTAGACAAAACAATCTTGAAATCTTCAACAACCTCCCCCTTTGGCTTATAGTTCTTCTTTCCCCCTTTGGCTTATAGTTCTTTTTTTAAGGTAGAATAGGAAAAAAAAAAAAAAAAAAACTAAGTCCTCAAACCACAACACCACCAAAATAAACCAACAAGAAACAAACCACAGAACCATCATAAGTACCATTTTAAAGAAAGCAGAATAAGAAATTGCAACACCACAACAACAAACAAACACCAACCACACTCCTCTTCCCCCCTTTGGACTAAAAAAAATAGATCTACATATGAGAGGAGGACGCCCCAGCAAATCTTGCGAATGTTACACGCATTGTCTGTAGCATCCCGACAATAGTTTCTTTTCGCCCCTGGAGTTTCAAAATTTGATCATCAATCTCTTTGACCTCAGAAGAAAGATGATGCAGTATTCAGCTGCCAAACAAAGACTCGATTAGAGCCTGACTAATTCCAACAATAGAAGTACCAGTAGAAGGAGCAGCAAGATCTAAGACACGAAAATTTTTCATCAGAAGCTTGGAATGGATTGAAATGAGTGCAAGAACATGACCAACAAGTTCATCAACATTAATCAGTTCTAGTTTCTATGCAAGTAAATTCCACAAATCAAGTGAGGATAGCAGATTGTTAACTTTATGACTTGAGACCCAATGTGATGTTTGATCTAATTAAGGACAAAATGTCCAAAATCAAAAGGAATTCCATTACCGATATGATACAACAGAGTAGCAAGAGAAATAAAAAGGCTTGATTTGTGCAAGGAAGGACATTAGTTAAAGATTCCAATTCTGCATAGCACAACATATTTAGAGCTCAAAATAGTAGTGGATAACTGTCCATTCTTAGGCCAAGATGACCCTGCTCCTTCTGTTAATTCAAAAGCCAACTCTCTCAGAGAATGATGCTTTTAAAAAATATCTACCGACATGGTTCTACTGCGATATTTATTTATAAGATCTGCAGTGAAGATAAATGGATGTCTATTCATATGTACTTTGTGGAAGTCCAAACTATTAGGATCGTCAAATTCTGGAGAGAGATTGACAATAAATTCTTTTAGACAATAAATTCTCTCACAAGTTGAGGGTAGAATGGTCCCAAATTGATCACGGTCTTATCAAATTAAGCTTGAAGAATCAGATTAACAAAGTAAAAAAGTCTTGATTTTGATCTGACAATTCATTTTCATCTAAAATTTTCCTTTGAATCACAAATTTTCAAATAGTAGCCCCTAACTCTGTATGAAAAGAAACACCATCCAAGGAATTGATAACACATTCAAAGAAGCCGGTCTAGAGGAAACAACTAGTCACTTTCGCAAATCCTTCATCTAAGGAGAGGAGTAAAAAAAATGTTTGTTTGATATTTCCGACGAAGAAAGCTAAGGGTTTATTTGGTTCGTAATCTAGATTTTGTTTTACATTTTTAGATCATTGAATTCAACAAATATATGTTTGGCAGACAATCTAAATTCTGTTTTTGAAAATTGTTTTGCGATTATGTGATCCAAATATTGCAAAATCTAAAAACAATATTTTTACGTTTTATTTGTTTCCAGAATTTGAATTTTAAATTTACAATGTAGAATGTTATTAAATAAAAATAAAAACATTTAGCAATATAATGTCATGTTATAAATCCAATTTAATTTATTTAAATTAAAATATGTATTATGTAATGTATTATAAATTAAACAAGGTTAAATTTCAAATTTGGTTCCCATGGTTTGGATAAAATTAATTATTTTAAATTTTAGAATTTAGTTCCTATTATTTGATATAACTTCATATATAGTCCAAAACAATAATTATACTATAATTTTAGCATAAAACATGTTTATAGATAAATCAATAATAATTTATTGTCAATTGATATTTAGTAGTTAACTACAACTAGTTTATAATTGTTTAAATTAGAATCCAATTTATGAATTCTCCTACCAAACACACATATTTGAAATCACAAAATATATTTGTATTTTATTTAAACCTTTGTTCTTAAATTTACGTTTTCAAATTCTCTACCAAACAAGTCTTAAGTTTCTCGTCACAAACAAATACCTTGAATACAAGGATGCTTTGGTTTGATCCTATTATGGACTCCACAAAATCTTCCATAAATTAAAGAGAAAAAAAAAAATATTAATTGGACTCCAAACTTGAAAATGAAAAATACTATAATCTTTATAAAAACTAAAATTACAAATAAGAAATTTAATAACCAAAATTCTAAATTTTAGCAAATACCTTGGATCTAAAGGAATTTTAAATTTTATGGTTTTTCAACTTCAACACCTAACACGAATGAATGAAAGATCATATGATCATATCCCATCCATAATAGAAGCTCATCATTTAACCTATCAAAAAATTCATCGGCCGGTCAAATTAATATTTCACAACGCTTGAATTTCCTCTCCAATTTTTCCACAAGTGTCTCTCCTAACGCTTGGATCCATCAACTTTTAATTTTATTGTCTTTTACAGATGTATAAGAAAAATAAATATGAAAAGATATGAATTCAAAACTTAATAAGATTTATAAAGAGATTCAGTTCTAAGGCAGATGGCTAGTATGTGACTATTCTCTCCAATTTTCCAATTTAAAATTAAAATTTGAGTGAGAAAATTACTTTAAAAGAAAATCTCGATTGCAAAACTGACTACATTTTTGGAAACTGCCGAGGGCATCATCGGATTGAAAGAAAAAGTTGGATCACGTGCAAGAAGGGCTCCTTACTATAAATCCAATGAACTTTTTCTTTAGTTATCCTTGCAAATGCAACTTTAAAAGTTATTAAATTTATCTTCACCAATCAATCGTAATAACTCACTCTAGGGTAGTCTTCACTTCAACAAAAGTATATCAAAATAATTTATTTATTTTACATAGAATCAAAATCTCTTCGACTTTTTGTTTGAGGATTGATGCAACCTTTTACCCGCCTATAAAATACCAATCAAATGAAATTTATATCAAATCAATCATTATTATCTATACTACTAAGTAGTACAAGCGGTAATACCAAGTGATCCGCAAAGAATCACGAAGATTGGTTTCTCAAAGTGAATTATTTAGTTAAAGTGACGAATGAGGGGTTTGGTGTAGAATAGAAAATAAAGTGAGGAAAAGTAGAAGTATTAAAATAAAAAAATATAGATGTGCAATCAAACGAAATGTTCTATATTAGAGGAATAGAATCACCCAATGTAATTTCGATCATTAAATTCTCAAGGTTTGATTTTATCTCCTTACCCATGCCTAGCCCAATTGACTAGAAAACTAAACGATGGTCCTAAACATTACGTTAGTCAATTTAATTAGATGAAAAACATCCTAATCAATTTAACTGGCCGCATTATGCTTTAGGGATTATGTTAGGATAAAATTTCAATAGGAAATGGCTAAGTAGAAGTTAATATGGTTTCCCCTATGTTAGTAGAACAATGCTCTTTGTTGTCAACCACAAATCACAAGCCTATCTAACCTATTGCTTCTTAGAGATTAACATACAATTATATGTCACTTACTATACGCTAATCTAAAGTATCCAATCATACATTCTCAAGTAGTTTGTTAGACATTTATGAGAAAATGCAATCCATCAAGCAATTTAATCAGGATAGGAACCCATAGACAAGAATATAAATTCTATTATGAAAATATTCCCACAAATATAAAGAGTTCCTCCAAAATCCCCTAAACTAGAAAACCATAAATTTTACCTTCTCATGTTGGTGGCAAAGCTAGAACCCAACATCGTTTTTACTTGATTACAAAAATAAGATAAAAGAAAACCTAAAATTTAATACTGTGAATGCATAGAGAGAAAAATAATGAAGAAAACGAATTGTCATTTGCCCAAGACGATCATTTGTATCAAAAGATATGACCTAAAAACCGAATAGTAGAGATTACAAATGCGTGTATTGTCGTCGCGCTGTATCCTAAGCATTCTGTAAAGAGCATCGTGCCACAACGTCGTAGGGACCCTTGGTGCTCTTGCTTGGGGGTAAATTTGTCATTTTCTCTTTCATTTGAAGCCTCGGATGCCCTCTTTAACGTTTAATTGCTCTAAATTAATCTCAAACAACATGTAACGCTTCGAAATGCATGTATTAATCGAGATCCTACAAATATAAACACTTAAGGACATTAACTATCATAAACAGGTAAGATTAGAGGCACTAAGATAGCACATTTTAGATGCTATCATGGATATATACATAAACTAGTTGAGTTTTATACTTGGAATTGATTACCTTCGACTTATAGTTTAAACATATAATTGTGAGTATAATTTTGTTTCAAATATTATCACAATAAGACGATCTTAGGTTGTCTCAAGCACAACTATGTTAAACGTCTACAGATCTGGAAGCTAATTATTGTGCTGTGGAAACCACTTCCTTGAAAGCAAATTCGGCATGACCATGGTTTGAATCGTTCTTGCCAGTTCCTCCCCAATGTTAACATAACGCCTCCTCCAAACGTGCACTCGTTGGATGGAAGGTTGGAATCACAACGAGAGAAGTGTTTGCTCAGAATAAAAGGAGAAGATTGATAAAGAAGAGAAAGCTAAATCAGAGATGCAAAGAACTGATTTTTCCAAATCTGGGAACTTCAGTTTTGTAAAGAAATTGTAGAAGAAGAAGAAGGTCAAAGTTATAAACATTTGGAAAATAATAAATTCAGATCTAGAAAAGGATTGCATCATTAAAAACCCTAAATGCTTTTATTTTTTAAACAATTAATGTCTAAGATTTTGTAAAAAGTGAAAAAAGAAATAAACTATTTTTTTTTCCGCACAAGCACGGTTACCTGAACTTGGCCTGCATGCCCATCCCACAGGACGAACGACAATGGCGGCAGTATGCATGTGGTGAAAGGGTTATACTTCCACTACCAACACACTTTTAAAGGTCCCTAAAAGTGATCTTCTATATATACCATCTACCCACTCTTTAATTCTTCATTGTGTGACAAGTGAAAGGTGCTACTCTCATGTGTCTTTGTGAGCCTTGAGCCTAAAATGCATGTGGGTCATTCCCAACAATCCCCCATGAATGACCTACGTACCTCAAAAAAATGATAAAAAGAAGAAGATGATTCTGAGTAATGGAATGATAGTAAACTTAAGCATCAATATCTTGCGATTTGAAGTGATGCATAGTGAAGTGGGACAACAACTGCATTCAAAAGGTGAGTTACCTCTTGAACTGTTGTGAATTCTAGTTGAGACCCCCCACAACACGTTTCAATCCTTTTAATTTCACTCTTGATTATGTGATAAAATCATGCATACAAAGCCATTGGGTTATTCATATAGAACCTTGGGTTATCATGAAAGCTATAGAAAGAGACCCTCAAACTCTTTCATAGAAGGCAGTGCACACCTTCACTTTCATGTTAAATGCTTCATCAAGTCTTGCAATAGACCATTCAAAACTGAGCTATGAAAACTTTAGAGATTATCTATCAAAGCTATCACAATAGACCATCCATTATAAATAGCTATGGATCACTCACAAATTATCCATTAACTCTATCGCAATAGACCACCCAAAATAAAGGACTATGGATCACACTAAGGGTTTAAGTCCCATACTAGTTGAAGACTCTAGGATTACTCTCCTTGTTAGGCCTTTGGTGAGAGGATTTGCTAAATTCTTCTCAGACCTCACATACTCTAGGAGATAATTTCTTCCTTCAACAGTTGTTTCACAACTCCATATCTCAAGCAAATATGCTTTCTTTTGGCATTATATACACTGTTCTTGGCAATACCAATGGCAGCCCGTGAATCACAATGTAGAGATATTGGTATAGAAGCCCCCTACAGTGGCGCGTCTTCTAATAGACTTCTTAACCACTATGCTTCTTGTCCAGCTAGCTCAAATGCTATAAACTCCATTGTGGATCGTGCTATGCAAGTTTGTTTAGCTAATTTCCATGAAATAGCTCCTCTACCTAGTATAAATAGGTATCCACTAGTGGAACTTACTTCGTCATTATCTATCCCATAGTTTGCATCACAATATCCTTCTTATACTACAGGAAAATTATTGAAATGTAGACAAAAATCCATTGTACCTATGAGGTACCTTAGCAAATGACAAAGTATTATCCAATGATTCTTATTAGGATTATGAGTGTATCTACTCAATTTACTCACAACGTATGCAATATCGGGCCTAATATAGTTCATTAAGAACATAATATTGCCAATAATTTTTGCATATTTAGACTGAGAGACACTTTCACCCTTATTCTTCTTAAGACTCATACTAGGATCATAGAGTGTTCTTACATGTGTAACATCAAAACTATTAAGATTCTTTAACAACTTTTCAATATAGTGTGATTGATATAAAGAGAAACCATTTCTATTTTTCTTATCTTAACACCAAGTATCACGTCAGCCTCACCTAAATCTTTCATTTCAAATTGTGATGATAGAAATAACTTGGTATCGTTAATTATATCTATATTTGTACCAAAGATCAACATGTCATCAACATACAAACAAATAATTATATAGTCAACTCCAAATGACTTTGAGTAAACACAAGTGTCAAAACAGTTTACCTTAAAACTATTGGTGACCAAAGTGTTGTTAAATTTTTCATATCATTGTTTAGGAGCTTATTCTAGACCATAGAGAGATTTTGTAAGTTTACAGATCTTATTTTCTTGACCAGCAATAATAAAGCCTTCAGATTGTGTCATATATATTTATTCCTCTAAGTCCTCATTGAGGAATGTCGTCTTACATCCATCTGATGTATTAGAAGGCCACATATTACAACATAGGCTATCAAAGCTCTAATAGTGGTTATTCTAATCATAGGTGAATAAGTATCAAAATAGTCTATGCCTTACTTTTGTATGCATCCCACAACCACTAGTCTAGCCTTAAACTTATCTATTGTACCATCTGGTCTCATTTTCTTCTTAAAGATCCATTTACACATAATGGCTTTATTTCCTTTAGGTATTTCCACTAATTCCCATGTTTGATTCAAAACTAAAGAATCGAATTCACTCTTGATTGCCTCTTTCCAAAAATCGAATCTACTGAGCTTAAAGCTTCTTGATAGGTTTTCAGATCCTCATTTATTAAGTACACACAAGCAAATTGATTGTCTATTTTATTTGAATTTTCAACCAGAAAGTAGTTAGAAAATCATGTCTGTGAAGCAACTCTATGAGGAAAGAACCTTTAGTGGAAGCAAGATCGTCCCAAATCTATTTTTCATTGAATGTTAGTTTTACAGTAAATTAAGAACAAGATATGTATTTCCATAAATTATAGCATGTATTAATAAAGGAAAACTTAGGGTTTTAGAAACCCTTACCTTTGAAGACTATTCTTCAAGATTCCGTCAAACAAGTCACGAATAGATCTCCTTCTCCAAAAGGGACACCACCAAACGGAGCCTCCTGTATTCTCCTTAGGGATTGAGAATGGCAAGAGGTGTGGGCTCTACCTTAGGGTTTTGGAAGAGGGAAGAAGATAGAGAGGAGGAGAGGGAGGAGAAGAACTTTTCTTCTCTTTTCATTTTTTCCAAAGAGAACAATTCTCTCAGTGTTTTATGGAGGAAGATAAATTAGCATCATCCCCTGTCTCTTATACACATCTAGATGTGTATAAGAGACAGTCCCTCTCTCTGACCCCTCTCATCACGTATTTGGCTGAGAGAAATTAGGGGGAGGGAGTTGCAACTCCCTCCCTGTAATTAATTAATATTAATTTAATAAAATTAAATTAATAATATGTATATAAACTATATGTTATATCCCATATAATACACAATGTATAGTTACATATTGTATCAAATACAATATAACCTATAGATGTATTTTTCTCTTAACCATACATGGCATTTAATATAAATCACATTTATAGTAAACTCACTTATATGAATCTCATTCATATAATTGATATGATCCTCTCAACTTATTTATGGTATTTAATATAAATCATATTTATATTAAATTTAGTTACATGAATCTCATAAATATATTTAGTATTTGAATCATATTCAAAATCTTCTCATATTACCTTATATTGTAATGTATCAAATACATTATATTAATTATATCTCATATATAATTAATTTCATCAATTAATTTGAACACTTCAAATTAATCAAAAAATAATTCTCAATTAAATCTTTGTTGAGCTACAAAGGGGACCTTATGGATCTATAGATTGAAGCTCCAACGACAATTGGATAATTAATTAAACTCTTTAATTAAATTACCCAACATCTGTTTACTTCCAGTCATTCGACTAAAGACTGACAACTCCACTCTTCGCACTACAGATAAATTTCTATGTCCACTGGATATAACCAATCAACAGTGTGATGACCCTTCACAAATTGTTCGTAAGTACAGCTGGACCAAAATTACCATTTTTCCCCTATAGTTCCATCTAACTCTTTAAGTACCATTAATCCCTCTAATAAACAATAAGTCATAGTTCAACTATGACCAAGCCCCTCTCGGGCCAAGAGAGGGTGTGGCCACTATGTTCAAGCCCCAGAATCAGCCTTGGAGAGAGTAATTTATCTACTTACCCCTGCATCAGAGAAGAAATGAATTTCGTCTCGCGTAGCTGTGTTCCCAGCTCCCAGGTTAGACGAATCTGCAAAATGGTTGGCTTATTGAGTTGGCAATCTGGCCACTCTCACCCATACAATTCACAGGATCACCTTCATTAGTAGGAGTTCACAACTCATTCAGGATTCAAGTCATGTTACCTATGGTCCTCCTAGTGAAATGCAAGTCTCTATTATTAACAGCGTTATATAAAGAGACTAATCATTTTGTGGTCCAATCCTATATAAACTCTTTGTATAGGATATCCTCGCTCACATGTCTCTACATGAATGATTATGATCATAACATTTAGCACTTTACAACACTTATAACACCTACAAAACGGCCTATATCCATAGTATCACCAGTATAAGATACCTAGTCTTATCCATCTACTATAGATAGTTTAAGTTATTATTTAAACAATATTCACTTGTATATCTCTACATTCTTGTTTAAATCACAAAAAAATAACTTAGGATCTTAGTTTATTGAATTGAGTATATGCTTATAAAATAACACTTATTTTATTAACAACAGTATATTTATACAAAGTTTACAAATTACGTGATGACAAGAAGATTTAGGACACCAATCCCAACAATCTCTCACTTATCCTAAGCTAGGGAGCCTAATGTACAATAAAAATCAAGTACAAAATCACAATAAACTAGGGCATACACTATACCCCAGTAACATATCCCACATGCCCTAGATAATATATTGCATATCTCGTAGACCCAGACTTTCTAGATGACCCTAGAACACTTTAGTGTGAGAGCCTTTGTAAACGGATAAGCAACATTGTGCTCGAAAGTAATCTTC
This sequence comes from Benincasa hispida, assembly GCF_009727055.1. Taxonomy (NCBI): domain Eukaryota; kingdom Viridiplantae; phylum Streptophyta; class Magnoliopsida; order Cucurbitales; family Cucurbitaceae; genus Benincasa; species Benincasa hispida. The sequence continues at coordinate 42,712,101 of NC_052354.1, read as the reverse complement.
ATGACAATCACATCACCTCGATGCACAATCTCTCGAATCAGATTATATTTTTGCTTTTTGTGCTTGCCTCTTCGGTGACTCCTAGGTTCCTTAGAATTTTCCATAGCACCACTTTTATCACAATAAAGTGTGATGAAAAAAGACATATTTGGAACAACTTCCAAATCAGTAAGAAACTTCTTAAGCCATACAACCTCTTTAGCAACTTAACAAGCAACGATGTATCCTTGTTTGATGCTTCGCTATACTATAGTTCCTCCATTCAGAATAAACATTGACCCTGATGTGGATTTTCGTTAATCCCGATCAGTCTAAAAGCCAGAGTCTTTGTATCCTGTAATGATCAAATCCTTATCTCCATATATGAGCATATAGTCCCTCGTTCTCCAAAGATATTTGAGGATCGTTTTGACCGCCATCTAGTGATCTAATCCTGGATTGGACTGATATTGACTTACAATCCCTACTGCATAGCAAATTTCAGGTCTAGTACATAACATTGCATACATAAGGTTACCAACAGCCGATGCATAGGGAATTTGTCTCATTTCCTCAATCTCTTGAGGAATCTTAGAACACTGTTCGTTAGACAAAAAATTCCATGTCTGAAAGATAATAAACCCTTCTTGGAATTGTGCATCGAATATCTAACAAGCATCTTATCAATATACGATTCCTAAGACAAAGCCAACCTTTTGTTCTTACGATCCCTTATAATCTGGATCCCTAGAACAAACTGCGCCTCTCCCAAATCTTTCATTTGAAATTCGCCGGCTAGCCATTTCTTTACATCAGTCAGAAAACCTACGTTATTTTCAATGAGTAGGATATCATCGACATACAACACGAGGAAATCTACTGAGATGTTGATGATTTTCTTGTAAACACAAGGCTCATCAACATTCTGATCAAAACCATAAGATTTGATAATAACGTCAAATCTTATATTCCAAGATTGAAATGATTGTTTCAGTCCATAAATGGACCGATTAAGTTCGCAAACCTTTTTCTCTTGATCTCTTTAATTGAATCCTTTTGGTTGATTCATGTAGATGGTTTCTTCAAAATTACCATTCAAAAAGGCAGTGTTGACGTCCATTTGACATATTTCATAGTCATAATATGTTGCTATAGACAAGACAATCCTGATAGACTTTAACATGACAACAGGTGACAAAGTTTCTTCATAGTCCACTCCCTCGACCTGGGTATAACCCTTTGCCACAAGTCTAGCTTTAAAGGTCTATACCTTTCCATTTACACCTCTTTACCTCTTGTAGATCCATTTACAACCTATAGGTTTTACCCCATCAGGTTAATCTACAAGCTCCAGACATAATTGAAGAACATGGACTACATTTCTTGATTGTTCCATTGCTTGTTTATAAGACGGTAGATACTCAACTCCATCATCAGTTATGATGTTTTGGGCTTCTATTAAACCCATGTAGCATACCCACCAATTTACTCACTTGCAGCTTCATCACTGCAACCTTTCATTCTACCGCCGCATATTGATGACCCACACGATTTGGATGAAGGCACGTCTGCCCAACCCCAAAATGATGCTGGCGAGACATCGCAGGCACAACCTTCCATCCCCTCCTTGGCTGCAGAGTTAGCTGAAATATGGTCCCTCTTCCCCCAACAACAACAACTCTTCGCTCAACAACAAGCCTTCTTCAACCAGAGGTTTGATGTGGTAATGGAGCAAATTGACGATATACAGCGCAGTGCTGCTACGTCAAGGGAGGCATTGATCAATACTCAACGTAATATTTATAAAGTTCATCGCCACCAAAGATAGATTGCGGAATGCAACCATGAGTACTTTAATTTTCTCACCACATATATTCATGGTCCCATGGTGCCTCCGCATCTCAGGCAGCAATTGAATTTTGAAGAAGCTCCTGCAGTGCCACCTCAAAATCCTCCTCCAGATCCTCCTGCTCCTCAACAATAATCTTTACATTTTTTTTTTGCGGCCATTCTTTATTTTTATTCAATTCATTATTTTTCTAAGTTTACTAAATTCTTTGATTCTTTGTATAGGCAACAAATTTTGTATTGCGTTAATTTTTAATTATTTGTATACTGTGTTAATATTCAATACAAATGAGTACATATTTACTCCTTTTTGCCTGTGCCATTTTCTTTATCATCCTTTGTCAATATTTGCGATGTTCTGATCTTTTACTTTTGTGTTATTCATTGCGCTGCCATGATGTAATATATGTTTATACTTAGAAACATTTCCCATACTTTGTAAATTCTGACCAACACTTAGTTAATTCTTAGTTTAGCAGTACTTTACCTTTTATCTTTCAAAGTTCTGCTCAAACCTTCTTTTTCAAATTTTTATTCTAAGTGTTTGTCTAGTCTATCCAAACAACGCATGAGGACCTTGCTTATCTTTAAATTTGGGGGTGGGGAAGGTCTGAGCAGATAAGATCAGGAATATGTGATCTTCAAGAAAAGGCGTTCATTTTCATTGTCTAAAAAAATATTTTTAATTGCCAAACTCCAATGTCAGCACAAGAGAAAACTTCAAAAATGTCCCAACCTGATAAGAGTTTAGTTGTGAAAGAAGCCTGCTCGTAGTTGGATGTTTGTATGACACCCGTAGGAGCAAGCCAAAACGAAAGTGGGTTTCCAAGAAAAACGCAATATGAAAGAACATAAATGAGTGTAAGAGACAACTTCTCTAAATACCATGAGTTAAAGTTGAAATTGGCACACAACCGTAGTTGGATGTTCGCATGACACCTGTGGGAACAAACCAAAATGAAGAGTGTAACCATGACCAACAGTCTCTAATAAATAACGCAAAGTTTGACCACCACATATAGATGTATCAAGTTGTTTTGACAAAGAAGAGGTAAACATTCTACTTAAAAAAAAAAAAAAAATAGAAAAGAATCTTTGAGCAGAATTTTGTTATATAGAAGAATAAAATAGGGCTTTGTTAAGAATTAGCAAGAATAGAAGGAAATTGTGTTGTTAAGAAATGTGCCTAAGTGTAACATTCGAAGCAGCCAATCGACGCAAAAATATAGGAATGGAACTTAGCTTTATTCCTTTAGTAGAAGATATGCTTGAGGACAAGCATATATCTAAATTTGGAGGTGTGATAACTTGTAGAAATACAAGTTATTTATGCTGCCTTATCTAGATATTGCGGCCAAAAGAGAAGAAATATGCATCGATTGTATGAAAATGAGCTCAGAAATACAATAATTATAAATTATCGCAATTACACCCACTCACATCGTCAAGATGGTAGAAGAGGATATTTTTACTCTATTTTGTAGGAAACCAAGTCACCGCTTGCGATCAAGGCTAAACGAGAAACTAAACAATGCATCTCTGTTACATTGCGTTTGTCAAATCACAATGAGGAAATGATTAACGCAATGACAGCGCAATGCGATAGTCGATCCAGAGTTGAATTACAACCGCATGCATTAATAAAAACAACACCACATGCTAGCAACCGATCGAAAGATGCAGTTGAGCAATGCAAACGCGGAGGATTGTGACACGTGTACAACTAACCGTTATGCAGATTTGACGGTCTGATTGCATAACAGAAGGAATATTTATTCCTCCATCTTTGGAATTTCCATAACAAGAAGTGGGGTCCACAAGCCAAGAGTCAAAGATTTTCACCTATAAATACCCCTATAGAATTCAGTGAAGATATACTGAATACGGGTATAATCGATACGAGGGCTAATTGCTGCTGGTTTATTGAGAGAAAGGCTGAGCTAAGTACTGATCGGAAGAAATCCGGAAAGAGAAGAGACAAGGCCGAAAGGTGAGTCTCAGTGCGAATCTGTCAGATCTCCACCGTGAAGCTCTGTGCTTAGATCCCTACTATCGATTGAGCAAGCCTGAGAGGGAAGCTCATCCATCTGTTCACTTCATCCACGCCAGCTAGCAAATCTCCATCCAGATCGGCGCTAAGACGTTGGCGCTTATTTGTATTTGTTTCTAACTCTATTTCATCAAGTGTATTTCATCTTCTTAATCTCTTCATTCATAAATCGTGTATCAGATGCTAAATAGTTTTATTGAATGTCTCGATCACTTTCACTACCACTTTTCTGTCCATTTTCATTCCTCCATTAATCATTTTCTCCATGAAGTTTTCTTTATACCTTGGTAATTAATATGGATTAAACAAGTAACTTAATCTGTGTTAACGAGATAAATGCATTTAGCTAAGGCATGCTAGACAAAATCTTCGCCTGCGAGAGCAAAATTGAAGATGTCATTCTAATCTGCCGAGAGAAGGTTAGAAGAATGCGTTAACTAAAGCGAGTAGTACTTCAAGAGATGGAAGCAACCCTGCGTTCATTATGTTCATCCCTGTTTCACCACAGAGATGTGGGAACATGGTCGATCACCGAGAGGTGTACACCAAGGGAAAAGCAGAACAGTACTTATATCTTTAATGCAATTAAGGAACTTGCGTTGTTTATATTAGTTATCTTTTTTGTTTCTGCTTTGTACATAAGACTTGTCACCACATTATATGATCTTTGCATAATCTTCACAGCTAGCCTTGACCTCAGTATCTTGTATCATGAAACTTGTATCTTATATCATCTTAGCTTAGATTTACTTTATCGCATTTTACTTTAACACAATTTATGTTATTAACTAATTTTTACCACTTTACTTTACATTATCGTATGTTTAGTTTCCTGTACACAAGAACTTTATTAATTTGAAAAAAAAAACCCTGGTCGCATGTATCACAAGCATAATGCAATAACCTAAAACAGTCCCTGTGTTTAACCTCGGATCACACCGAGAAACTTGCAGTGAAATTATACTTGGTTACAATGCAAAGAAACTTGTGCCAACGCATAGCATACTACAAGAACATTTGTTAATAACGAATATCTAGAAGTAGTATCACATATCGTTGTATAAAATCTATGCCACAACAAGTTTATGGCATGGGCTTGCATTGCATTACAATTACTGCATGTCAAGTTTATGTTGCCGTTGCCGGGGAACTGGTAATGGAGACATGGACTTGAGCCTTGCATGCATCATTGTATAGTTTATGTTGTTACAAATTTATGGCACTGTTGCTGAGGAACTGGTAACGGGAACATGGACTTGAGCCTTGCGTGCATCATTGTATAGTTTATGTCGTTACACATCAGTTATGATGTTTTGGGCTTCTGTTAAACCTATGTAGCATACAGGTGGGTTCATAACCCTCCCACTACATCGAGGCAATCTCAACTCTTGAGATGGATGACTAGATGAACTGACATCAACAATTCTTGTTGATGTATCGACCCCTTCAACAACTCTTGCTGATGTCTCAGTAGATTCATTAGAAATTTCACTTAAAACAATTTTGCTTCATGAATTATGATTGCTCATGTGGTCTTCTTCCAAGAAGGTAGCATTTTTCGATATAAACACTTCATTTTCACTTAGATCATAGAAGTATCCACCTCTCGTTTCCTTGGGGTAGTCTACATATAGGTATACTTTTGAACGAGGTTCCAACTTTTTGGGGTTTTCTATTAGCACATGGGTTGGACATCCCCAAATTCTAAAGTAGCATAAACTACCTTTACGACCTCTCCATAACTTCGAAGGTTTTTTCAGGAACACTCTTTGAGGGAACGTTGTTCAAAATATAAAATGCAGTCTCTACTACATATCCCAAAGAGGAGTCAAGAAGATGAGCATAGCTCATCATAGACCAACCCATGTCCAACAGGGTTCTGTTTCTCCTTTCTGATACACCATTCTGTTGAGGTGTACTTGGGGCTGAGGGTTGGGACGTGATTCCATGTTCTATCATATAGTTTTGGAATCTCAAGTCCATATATTCTTTACCACGATCAGATCGTAGTGTTTTTATCTTTTTATCAAACAAGTTTTCTGTTGGGGTTGATGTCCTAATTCTCCTAGAGTCTCGTAGTTCGTAAACTTTGTACGCTTTTTTATTAATAAAATAAGAGTGATTTTATTTTCATTTACTCTATCTAATAAAAAAAGATCTGTGGTTATTGTATGTAAACTTAAATATATATATGAGATATACAAGTGGATCATGCCTTAAATAATAATCTAAAAGGTCTGTAGTATATGGAGAAATGAGGGATACCTTATCCTGGTGAAACAATGGATACGACCCACTTTGTAGAGCTTTACAAGTGTTGTGAACTACTACAGATGGTCTGATTCTGACCATTCAAGTGGAGACATGTGAGCAGGGGTGTCCTATACAAAGAGTTTGCATAAGACCAGACCACGAGATGATTAGTCTCTTTATAGAATACCGTTGATACTTGAGACTTGCATCTTACTAAAACGACCATAGGTGACATGACCTTAATCTTAAGTGTTTTAAGAACTTCTACTTTTAAGGGCAGTCTGTTCATTAGTATGAATGAGAGTGACCAGATTACCAACTCAAAAGCCTACCTTTTTGGGGATTTGTCTGATTGGGGAGCTGGAAACTCAATTACACAAGACGGAATTCACTTATTCCCTGAAGCAGGGGTAAGTAGATAGATTACTCCTTTAAGGGCTGATTTCGGGTCTTGAACATAGTGGCCACATCCTCTCTTTGGAAGAGGGGACCCAGTCATAGTAGGATTATGACTTATTATTCATTAGAGGAATCAGTAGCACTTAAGGAGTTAGATATAACTACAACGGCAAAACGATAAATTGGCCCAGCTATACTTACGAGCAATATGTGAAGGGTTATTGCATTGTTGATTGGTTAATATGGACACAAAAATATATCTGTAGTGAGAAGAGTATAGTTGTCGGTATTTAGTGGAGTGCCCGATAGTTAATGGATGGTGGATCCTATGACTAAAGAGTTTAATTAGTTATTCACGTACCGTTGGAGCTTCAAGGTACAGGTCCATAAGGTCCCCTTGATAGCTCAATGGATTCAAGTTGAGAATAAGTTCTTGAGGTTACTTTGAAGTGTTCAAATTAACAAGAGGAAATTCAATAATATATGATATAATTGGTGTGATGTATGAGATTCATCAAGTGGAGGATTGATGTAAATGTGATTTACATTAAGTACCATGAAATAGAAAAAGAACTATGGTTTGTATGTTTTATGAGATGGAATACTAAAACTATAGGTTATAAATATAATATAGTAAATTGGTTATCATATTTATTTATAATATATTAATTATATGATAATTAATTTCTTTTTCTCTAATAACCGATTGAGTGGGAGGTTATTGGTGGTTTTATGGTAACCGTGAGATAAAAAGTAAAAATTTCTTCCTAAAAATAGAAAGTGCTTCATTCAGAAAGAACTCACGGATTAAGCTATGAAGTGAAAGTGTTTCACTAAGCGATAGTTGTACAGAGCTAAACGATCGTGGGGTTATGACTATACGATAGTCATTCAGTTGATCGTAGCTAAATGATCGCGTGGCTAATTCTATACGATAGACTGTCGTTTACTAAACGATCGAGCACATCGTCTATGCGATATAATGTGTTATCTCCCACTTGCTCGATCGTAGTCTTCTAGTCTCTTCCTCAAGCCAAGATCATACAGAGCCCATAACTTCTGGATTCTCACACCAAGAATCCCAAGGTAACCATTGTGGTGGTGTCCTCACTTACTTCGTGAGTCGAGTGTGACTCGATTGTCTTCGTGGAGGCCGTTCATTGTGTTCATGCTGTGTTTTGGTCGTTGTGTTTGAGTGTGGCTGTGCTGTAGACACTTGTAGACTGATCGAGGGATTCGTGAAGAATGTTTCTTCAAAGGTATGCATACTCTATCCCTTGATATCATACTTAAGCATGCTGTAATTTCTTGTTGTGCATGACTTGTTAGTTTTCGTTCTTTGACTGTAAATGTTTATGTTCAATTCGAATGAAATTTGGAACGATCCTTTCCGCTGCTCATGGAAATCCTCATATTTGATTTCTTTCATTTTCAATTTTGGTCTTGTACTCCTTGAACTTTTCAAGAGCTTCAGTCTTATGTTGCATTAGGTATAGATACCCAAATCTAGAATAATCATCTATAAAAGAGATGATATTCATACTCTCCTCGTGCTCTTACATTCATCAGACCACAGAGGTCTAGATGTATAAGCTTCAAGGTTTAATTGGCTCTATAGACTTTTCTAGTAAAAGGCCGTTTGGTCATTTTGCCTTCAAGGCATGACTCACATACTGGTAAAGAGTTTTCTTCTAAACCATTTAGAAGTTCACTTTTCACCAACCTCTCAATCCTATTGAGATTGATGTGACCTAACCTTAGATGCTAAAGATGGGCATTTTCTTTAGAATAAATTCTCGGTCTTTTTTCAGTTGTTGCTATTTTGAATATTTCAATATTGAGTACGACTTTTATGACTAACGGTCTTAGTTTATATAAGTTATTTTTCATTGAACCAAAACCTAACTCCATTCCATTCTTAAAAATAAACATTTTATTCTCAGAGAAGGATATGGAATATTTTTATTCAATTAGACAAGAAACAGAAATTAGGTTCCTCTTGATATGAGGAACTACATATACATCATCTAATAAAATATATTGTTTCTTGTCCAAAAATAACTTAAGCTTGCCTACAGCAACAATTGAAACGGACTCACCAGTACAACTTTAAGAGTGATCTCTCCAGTTTCCAACTGTTTCCAGGAATTAATTCCTTGATGGGAAAAACACGCGTGGTTAGTAGCTCTTAAATCAACTATCCAGGAAAAATCATTATTCTTTACTAAGCACGTCTCCAAGACAAATAAATCAGATTTATTTTCTTTGGAGTTCTTCCTTTTCTAGAGAGTAGTGGGATCAGCTCCACAACCCAAGTCATAAACTCCAAGTTTCATCTTAGAGGACAATCCTTGTCGATGAACTTCACCAGAGTTGGAAATAATTACATTCTCTGTTAGTCCCTTGACATTCAATATGGACTGGAGATTATCTTGGGAACTAACACTACTGGTTTCATTATCATCAATCACGTTTTGCTTGAATCATGAGAACTTTCGTTTAAACAATTCTAGCATTGATTCCATGATCTCATGTCCAATGACCATGTTCTCAAACCTTTTGGTGAACGCATCAGGTATGCTTGCCAAAATATGAACTCGGGTGCTAGAATTAGCCTTCTTCCATACCTCATATGCATCATGAACATTTCATGGTGCATCGAGGGTTGGGGCTTGAGGACAATCCTATTGAGGTTGATGCCCTAAATCACGTAGAGTCCTATAGTTTGTAAACATTGTATGAACAAATTCTTATGTGATTAATAATATATGATAGTTTATTCACTTTGTCTATAAAATATGTGATATTTTAGTTGCATTAACCAAAAACCAATAAACTAGCATCCAGGATTATCTTTGTAACTTCAACATGTATGTGGAGACATACAGGTGGATCATGTATAAGTGATAACCTAAATGGTATGTAGTAGATAGATGAGGCTTGGTACCTTATCCTGGTGACACTACGAGTATGACCCGCTTTGTAGTTGTTACAATTGTTGTAAAATGTTACAAATGATCTGATTCTGATCATTCATGTATTCGACATAAGAGCGAAGATATTCTATACAAAGGAGTTTGTATAAAACAGGACCACGAAATGTTTAATCTCATTATATAACACCGTTCATAATAGAGACTTACATTTCACCAGGATGACCATAGGTAACATGACCTGAATCCTGAGTGTGTTGTGAACTTCTGCCTATGAGGGCTGTTCTTTGATTTGTATGGGTGAGAGTGACCAGATCGTTGACTCAACAAGCCTACCCCCCCCCTCGAAGGGGGGATAAGTAGATAAATTGCTCTCCTAAGGGCTTATTCCGGGTTTTGAACAATGTGGCGCCACACTCTTTCTTGGCCCGAGAGCGATTTAGTCATAGTAGGACTATGATCTATTGTTCATTAGAGGAATCAGTCGTACTTAAGGAGTTAGATATAACTACATGGGAAAAACGGTAATTTGGCCTAGTTGTACTTACGAGTAATTTGTGAAGAGTCATCATACTATTGATTTGTTATATCTAATGGACAAAGAAATATATCGGTAGTGCAAAGAGAGAAGTTGTCGGTCTTTAGTGGAGTGCGCGACAGTTAATGGATGGTGAATAATGTAATTAAAGAGTTTAATTAATTATTCATGTACCAGTAGAGCTTCAAACTACAGGTCCATAAGGTCCCCTTGGTAGCTCAAAAGGATTTAGTTGAGAATCAGTTTTTAGGTTAATTTGAATTGTTTAAATTAATAAGAGGGATTTAATTATATATGATATATTTGTCGTATTTGATACATTATAGTTTAATGGGAGGAAATAAATATTTGAATGAGATTCAAATATATTTTCTATGAATGTTGTTAAATTTAATATAAATATGATTTATTTAAATGCCATAAAATACAGAAAAGAAACTATAGTTTATATTGTATATGATACAATATTAAAACTATAGGTTATATGTTATATTTGATATAACATATAATTTAATATAAATATAATAGATAAGTTAGTTATCATATTTATTTATAATATTTTATTATTATTTGAATAATAACTTCCCATCTTTTCTCTCCAACCACCTTAATGGGTGGTTATTATTTTTGTGGCAAGAGGAATAAAAGAAAAGTGGTTTTCTCTTCTTCCTCTACGACTAATGTTGTAATTTGCTGAACGATTAAGAAGTGTTCTGTGTTCTTGATTCCTTGAGAGCATTCTCAATCTTCTTCTTCCTCCACCCAAACTATCCCTTCTAACCAAAATAGTTAGAGTTCACCACTCCTAGGTTCTTACCCTAAGAATACCAAGGTCTCTTTGTGGTTGTGTCTGGGTTTTTTGGTACGAGAAAATCTTGAAGAAGGTCTTCAAGAAGTTGCTGGTTCGTGACTGTATGAAGGAGGTTATGTGAAGAAAAAGGTCTTCAAAGGTAATGTATCTTGAAACCCTTTTTTCTTGTAAAAAGCATATTGTTATTTATTTTGAATGCATATCTCTTGTATGTTTACTATAAATTATTTTTTCAATAATCACTACAAGAAAAACCATCTTTCTTGACGTTTGCAATTTTAAATACTTAGACGTTTTTATGAAAACAATGTCAAGAAATAGGTGATTTTAAAGAAAAACATCAAGAATTATTTTTAAAAAGCGGAGATTTCTGGAAAATACTGTACTTGACGTTTTAAATATGTGAAATTCAATTAATGATTTCTTGATGTTTTTAAAATGTCATGAATATTAGAATATACATGACAGCATTGCAACTCTACGAACTTTGATGAAAAAATGAAAAATGTGTGCGCCTCACGTAAACAGCATTGCAACGCTCTTAATAGTGTTGCAATGCTACGAGTTTTGATGGAAAAATAGCGCGCCTCGCAAACAGCATTGCAATGCTATAAGATAGATTTAAAAGAAATTTTCCAACCGAACTGCTCATTTTTCTTTCTTCTCCTTGCAAAATTTCTACAATTCTTCTTGGTTTTTAACTTCTCTTTTATGCATCTTTGTTATTCCATCAATATTGAAGATATTCTTCATTTAGGTAAGTAGATTTAGTTTAGATTAGGTTTAATTCTTGATTTTCTTGGTTTGAGGCATGAACTTTCAAAGTTAGGGCTTGATTTGTTTGGTTTGAGGCTTGAACTTTCAAAATTAGGGTTTAATCTCTCCTGTATATTCCTAAATCTCATAATAAATTCTTCTTTCATATTGTTCTTGGTTTGAGGCATGAAATTTCAAAGTTAAGGCTTGACTTTATTCCATCAATATTGAAGAGATTCTTCATTGAGGTAAGTAGATTTAGTTTAGATTAAGCTTAATTCTTGATTTTCTTGGTTAGAGGCATGAATTTTCAAAGTTAGGGCTTGATTTTTTTTGTTTGAGGCTTGAACTTTCAAAATTAGGCTTAATCTCTCATGTATATTCTTGATCTACATGTGATATTATAACTTTCAAAGTTATTGACATTGCTATTGGTATGTTACATGCATTTTGTCTAGAAAGTCACACATTTAAATATGACTTGATTACCATTTCAAAAGTTGATTTACCTCCTTGATTTAAATGCAACTTTGGTTTAAATGCATCTTTCTTTCTTTATTTGAAGTCATTTGCACATTTCCTTTTGTAGGATATTTTACATTGATCTTGATGTGTTGAGCAAAGTTGGGGATATTTGTTTGAAACTTTGTGTCTGTATCATTTGTAGGATATTTTATACGAAGTGGTCCTTTATTGACGTCAATGTGTTGTTATGAGAAAAGTTCTAGCTTCATAAAAAGTAATTTGTGGACGTTTGAGTTGTTGGAATTTATTTTATTATGTCTAGTTGCTTTTCCTTCAAGATGTATGATCTAAAATTAGGTACCATAATACAATGTCAAATGTAGTTTTGGATTGGTACATGTGATAGTTGTTATGTGGGTAGATGGATAGTTTTGATAGAAGGTTTGGAAATGTATGTTTTGAAACTATTCATATTTGGTTGACTGTAAGAATTATGTTCCTTATATTGTTTTAGAAGTGCCCATGTGAATCTGTCCATATTCTTCTAATTAACTTACAAAAGTCCTTCATGGAGTTGTAAAGTTTCAATCTATATGTTGTAGTTTTTGTATATTATTTCATTGATGTAGGTGCTCAAAGCGACAAGTTCAAGGTGGGCTACGTTATTCTTGTGGAGGTAGGAGCATAATGAGCGAGATTTGACTAGGATTACTTCATACGGGATTGATAAGTATAATTTTTTTAATTGTTCTTAGAAGGGATGGGGTTGTTGATTGTACAATAGGAAATGTGTTCATATAAGGGTTGATAGTTGTTATACTTTTGAAATTGTTCATATGGGTTGATTATAATGTTGGGGTTGATTATAATGTTGGAATTGTTCATATGGGGTTTTCCATATTCTTTTAACTTAGAAATACTTTATGAGGTTGTAATATTGACAATGTTAAAGAAGTGAAGTTTTTTTTAAGAGATATTGGTAGAAATTTGGTTGATATACAAGATTAAAAATGCGTTGATTGTTTATTTGATTTGTCAATGTATGTCACATATATACCAAATGTGGTTGTTTGATCAAAATTCAGGAGCAATTATAGGTAAAAATGTCAATATTACAGATTTTTTTAAATCACAAGCAAATTTCTTGACGTTTTTTCCTTGTGAAGATTATAGATATTCTTGACATTTTTTCCTTCTCAAGAACGCTTATATTCTGGACATTTCAAACATGTCATGTGTCAGTGTTTCTTGACGTTTTTTAAATGTCAAGTGTCACTTTTCTTGACGTTTTTAAAATGTCAAGAAAATCGACATTCTTAACACTGGCTTCCTTGACGTTTTTTAAAACGTCAAGAAAAGTGATTCTTGACATTTAAAAAACGTCAAGAAATACTATTTTTGTAATAGTGAATTAATGAAATTTGGACGATCGGCTACGCAATCATGCAGCCAACGCAACATGATCGTGTAGCAAACTCTACACGATCGCGTAGCATTATCTATGCGATAGTTTAGTAAATACTACACGATCGTGTAGTAAACTCTACACGATCACATAACAAAAGTTATCCGATCATTTAGCTCTAGCTACACGATGCAGTAACCTTTGTTTCGTCTTCTCCATCGAAACAAACTACAACACTTCTTCTTTGAAGCTTCATGAGCGACTCAAAACTTAAACAAATACATACTCGATTGCAATTACAAAAATACAGGGGCCCTTACAATACAACTTTGAAAAATAAACAGAAAGCCTTAAAAAGAGATTTCTATGTCGAAACATCCATCAACAACACATCCACAAACATTTATCATATAAACGAAATGCAGATTATTAAACCCACCAGTAATGTAAACGAATTCAATACAAGAATGGAATTTGGAATCAGAAACCAACAATCTGGCTTTGATACCATAAGAGAAATTAAAGGGAGAGAGTTTTAACTCTCTCCCTTTAATTATTTAATATTAATTTAATAAAATTAAATTAATAATAATTATACATATAATAACAACTTTATTATATGTATATAAACTATATGTTATATCCCATATAACACATAACCCATAGTTACATATTGTATCAAATACAATATAACCTATAGATGTATTTTCTCTCAACCATACATGACATTTAATATAAATCACATTTATAGTAAACTCACTTATATGATTCTCATTCATATAATTGATATTTGGATCATATCCAAATATTTAATTCCTCTCAACTTATTTATGGTATTTAATATAAATCATATTTATATTGAATTTAATTACATGAATCTCATTCATATAATTAGTATTTGAATCATATTTAAATTCATCTCATATTACCTTATATTATAATGTATCAAATACATTATATTAATTATATCTCATATATAATTAATTTCCTCTATTAATTTTAACACTTCAAATTAGTCCAAAAATAATTCTCAATTAAATCCCTGTTGAGCAATAGAAGAGACTTATGGACTTGTAGATTGAAACTCCAATGGTATTTGGCTAATTAATTAAACTTTTTAATTAAATTACCCAACATCCATTAACTGCCAGTCATTTCACTAAAGACCGACAGCTGCACTCTTCGCACTATAGATAAATTTCTGTGTCCATTAGATATAACCAATTAACAGTGTGATGACCTTTCACAAATTGTTCGTAAGTACAACTAGGCCAAAATTATCATTTTTCCCCTATAGTTACATCTAACTCCTTAATGACCACTGATCCCTCTATGAACAATAAGTCATAGTCCAACTATGACCAAGTCTCTCTCGAGCCAGGAGATGTGTGACCATTATGTTCAAGCCCCGGAGTCAGCCCTTGAGGGAGCAATTTATCTACTTGCCTTTGCATCGGGGAAGGAGTGAATTCTGTCTTGTGTAGCTGTGTTCCTAGCTCCCTAGCCAGACGAATCCCCAAAATGGTAGGCTTATTGAGTTGACAATTTGGCCACTCTCACCCATACAAATCAAAGGACTGTCTTCATGAGCAAGGTACCTAGCTTTATCCATCTACTACAGACGGTTGAGGTTATTATTTAAATAAGATCCACTTGTGTGTCTCTACATACTTTTTTAAATTAAATAAAATAACCTAGGACCTTAGTTTTTTGG
Organism: Benincasa hispida; assembly: GCF_009727055.1. Taxonomy (NCBI): domain Eukaryota; kingdom Viridiplantae; phylum Streptophyta; class Magnoliopsida; order Cucurbitales; family Cucurbitaceae; genus Benincasa; species Benincasa hispida. Next base: position 42,696,950 of record NC_052354.1, on the reverse strand, counting down.
ATTGAATATATGCTTATAAAATAATACTTATTTTATTAACTACAATATGTTTATACAAAGTTTACAAACTAAGAGATTACAAGGAGATTTAGGACACCAATCCCAATAGTCTGAAATCCTTACTAACCATTTGTCTTCCACTTCTTCTACGCTCTAATTCAAGTATGATTAAGGCTAGAAAGAGGGAGTTCAGATAGATACAACATCACTATGTTCACCAAGTGAATTATCACTTAAACACATAAACCTATATACAGTACTATTATTTGCATAACCAATGAAAACAAAATCAAAATTTTAAATCCTACCATAGGTTTCTTGAATTCTGGATATGCTACCTTAGCTAAGCACCCTCACACTCTTAAGTAATTCAGGTTAGGTGGGTAACCCTTTCATAAATCGAAGGAGTCTTATCCAGCTTTTTGTGAGGAACCTTGTTAAGAATAAAACAAGCACAAACCACAGCTTCCCCCAACATGTTATCAGATAATCCAAAACTTAATAACATATCATTTATCATTTCTTTTAAAGTTCTATTTTTACGTTCTGTTATGTCATTTGGTTGAGGTGAATACGAAGTAGTTACTTCATGAATGATACCGTTTAATTCATATTATTCCTTAAGGAATATGTCACTATATTCACCTCCTCTATCGAATCTAATTCATTTTATTTTTCTATCTAATTTATTTTCTACTTCATCTTTGAATTTCACAAACATGCTACTAGCTTCATCCTTTTTTATTTCAGAAGGTAAATTTTTGTAAATCTAGAATAATCATCAACAAAAAATATATAATATTTTTTACCACTTCCACTAATAGTATTTCTAGAATCGGCTAGATCTATGTGAATTAGCTCAAGTAATTCTGTAGTATGTATTGATTTAAAAGGCTTTTTCACATGTTTTGTTTCTATACAAATTGGGAATCTATTATTTTCATGTGAATCAGATACATTAATTAGATGTAAGTTTTTAAGCCTTTTAATTGATGCAACATTAACATGTCCTAATCTACCATGCCACACATCAAGTGATTCAACCATATAAGTAAAACGAGAGGCATTTTCATTCTTGGAAATAGGAGTAGAAACAACGTTCAGAACAAACAGACCATTAGATAGATATAGCAACAAAGTTGCCATTTTTTGTGATGATAACCTTGTCAGCTTCAAACACAATCCTAAGCCCCATTTTATTCAAGAGACTCCCTGACACCAAATTCCTACGGAAAGGAACATACAATACATCACTAAGGGATAGAGCTTTTTCCAAAAGTAAGTTTCATTAAAATCTTCCCTTTCCCAAGGACACTAGTAGTTGCTGACTTTCCCATGAAAACACATTCGCCACTATCGGTGCCCTAGAAGTCATGGACAAAATCCCAGTTTGAGCATAAATTCCTTGATGCACTAGTGTCCAGGATCCAATTAGACTTGTTCTCCACCAGATTTGCCTTCACGACCACCGCAACAATGATATCGTTCTCGACAAATTGGTTTGTGGGGCTGGTTTAGCAGCAACAGAATTCTAATCTGGCCTTCTCTTTTGTTGGGTGCAATGGTAGGATTTATGTCTGGGTTTCCCACAAACATAACAAATTATTTTGGATTTCTCTATTTATCCACTAGCGGCCTTAAATTGACCCTTCTTCTGCGATGTCTTTATTATTTGTTTCCCTTTGTTTTTTAACTTGTCTTTCACATTTGAAGATTCAACAAGGTTAGTGTTAACCAAATTAACAGATAAAGAATTCAGCTTATCTTTCTATCCATTTGCCTTTTTAGTATGCATGTGACTGATCAACTCCTGCAATATTAGATCTTTCTTTTTTGTGCTTCAAGTGGTTACGATAGTGAGTCCAAGATGGTGGACTTTTTTCAAGCAACACATTTGCTTGAAGAATCTCGCACATCTTCATGCCTTCGGACAGAACATTGGACACTAAATTTCATACTCGTGAACTTGCTCCATTACTGGTTTGTCATCTAACATCTAAAACTGCAGCCACTTGTCGACTATGTATTTCCTTTTACCTACGTCGTTGCCTCCATATATGGATTCCAGGGCATTCTAGATAACGTTTACAAATATTTGGATGACGAACAGATCAAATAAAGAATCTGTCATATGGTTGAGTAGATGGCCACAAATAGTTTTGTTGTCTTTCTCGAACTTGTCAGCTATTGGGGTTGATGCCCTAAATCTCGTGGGTCCTATAGTTTGTAGTTGTATTATACAAATAGTTTATTTATTTAATAAGATCTTAGGTATTTTATTCGAAATTTAGTAGCATTAACCCACAAAATCAATAAACAAACATCCAAGGTTATCTTCTGTAGCTTAAACATGTGTGTAGAAACATACAGGTAGATTATGTTTAAGTAATAACCTGAACAGTCTGTAGTAGATGGATAAGATTAGGTACCTTATCCTAGTGACACTGCGAATACAACTCGCTTCATAGATGTTACAATTGTTGTAAAGTTCTACAAATGATCTAATCCTAATCATTCATGTAGAGACATGTAAGTGAGGGTGTTCTATACAAAAGAGTTTATATAAGCCCGGACCATGAAATGAATAGTCTCATTATATAATTAACCTGAATCCTGAGTCATTGTGAACTCCTACCTGTGAAGGCGGTCCTTTGATCTGAATGGGTGAGAGTGACCATTTCGCTGACTCAATATGCCTATCATTTTGTGAATTTGTCTAATTGATGAGCTAGGAACATAGCTACATAAGACGAAATTCACGCATTCCCTACTATCAAGGTGAGTAGATAAATTACTCCCTCAAGGCTAATTTCGGGTTTTGAACAATGTGGCACCACACCCTCTTTTGGCCCAAGAGGAGTTTGGTCATAGTTGGACTATGACTTATTGTTCATTAAAGGGATTAGTGGTACTTAAAGAGTTAGATGTAACTATAAGGGCAAAATGATAATTTTGGCCCAGCTGTACTTACGAGCAATTTGTGAAGGGTCATCGCCTATTGACTGGTTATATCCAATGGACACGAAAATATATATGTAGTGCGAAGTTTACAACTGTCGTTCTTTAATGAAGTGATCGACAATTAATGGATGTTGACTAATTTAATCAAAGAAGTTTAATTAATTATCCAAGTACTATTGAAGTTTCAATATGTAGGTCTATAAAGTTCCCTCTGTAGCTCAACTGGGACTATTGAGAATCAAGTTAATTTATTATTAATTTGAATTGTTCAAATTAATTGAAGGAATTAATAATAAATGATATAATTAATTTCTATTAATTATATGTGATGCAATTAATATAATGTATTTGATACATTATAATAAAATGTTTATTTGAGAGGAAATAAATATTTGAATATAATTCAAATATTAATTATATGAATTGGATTCATATAATTAGAGTCGATATAAATTTGATTCACATTAAATACCATAAGATATTGAGATATTTTCAAATTATAGATTATATTATATTTCATGTAATATAAACTATAGGTTATATGTTATATTAGATATAACATATAGTTTGATATATGTTATATATATAATAAAGTAGTTATTATAAATATATATTAATCAATTTAATTAGTTTTTTAAATTTGATTTTTTAAAACTAATTAAGGAGGGAGTTAATAACTTCCCCTACCCCCCTAAAATCTTCTCAAATGAAAATCGTGGATGGTTTTTTGGATGAATTGCTTCTTTCTCATTCTATATGCAGAGCAGTATGTAAGTGACACAAACTATTTTTTGCTCTGGCAAAAAATATTCCTCTCATCTCTAATTCTCTCCCTGAAAAATTAAGAGAAGCCCATAACTCTCTCTTCGATTCTCAACCTTAAGGAGAATATGGAGGTTTCTCTTGTGGTGGTGCCCAACGAATTATTTCGATTGAAATGCTATGATTTAGTATTAATCCAAGAAAAGATCGTGGTTGTTTGGACAGGATTTCGTGAAGTTATTTGGACTTCAAGTGTTAGTAATTTTCTTAAACCTTTTGTCCTATTCTCTGCAATTTGAAGCATGCTGTAAATTTTCTTTGTAGAATGTATATTTAAGTTATTGTGTTTTATGACTTTTTTGTAAATTAAAATTAGGAAATGATCTGGTTTCCATCTAGGGTTTTCACAAACCTTCATCAACATCCATGGTGTGCACTGGATAAATAACGATTTCCTTGGAGGTTGCGGGATCAGTGATGGCAGTAGCATCCTTGGAAGACGTCGAATCTGGCATGGAAGTAGCATCCTTGGATTGGGTGTATCAAATCTATATCAGTAGTGTATCAAATGTATCAGGTGTACTAAGTGTATATCAGTCGTGAGGACATGTGTGACATTTTAGATCTTTTTACTTGTGGGTTGGGCATTTTTGCTATTTTTGCAAACAACAAACATGTGGGCTATGGGCCTTATTAATGTATTTTGTTTTGCCTTTTTTACAATTGCCCCCATTAAAAACTACTAGTTTGAATTATATGTATTGCACATGTTTCATAAAATTAAAAATGAAACGCAAATGTATAAGTTGAAACAAGAGTCTTATAATTGATAATCATTTTTCTTTATATGCATATTTTTTAAAAATTCATATGACTACAATTTTTTTAATTAACATGTTTTTTCAAAACTATTTTCTTTTTAAGTTTTCAAATTGAATTTTTTATCTCTTAATTTAAATATTCGATAGTAAGAAAAAAAACAATATTTGCATTTATAATAAAAAATTTAAAATAAAAATTGATCACTTTTATTAGAAATAAAAACGTATTTAACTTTCTTTAAGAAATGGTTATTCTTTTTTTGTTTTTTTTAAACTATTTAATTTAAATCTCAATCCCACACACCTTAAAAAAGAACTGGAGATGCGATACCTAATCTTGCTAGTGTTCAGAAAAAAAAAAAAAAAAAAAAGTTGTAAAAGTAAGAAATACCTATAGAAAAATTGTAGGCAATGCCCAAAAGTGTTGAAGAAAACTGAGAAACATTAAAGAATAAGAAGAATACACAAAAGATGTGCCAATAATGGTTAATTAAAATTGAAAAGGAAAACGCTACAAAAATTCCATTTAAAAGAAAAGAAAAATAGAAGAAGAAAAGGAAGAGAAGATACTTGTTGGACACTAAAGGTTTAACTCACCTGTTTATAGAAAATATTTAAACTTGAAATCCTAATTTGATTTTACAAAAATAATTTAGATAAAGAGATTTTTTTTTTTTTTTTTAATGATTTAAAGAAAAATTACATCAAATAACTTTCTAACCATCAACTAAAAAGGCAAAAGGGAAATCAAATGTTTCTCCTATAGCCCCCTTTAATGGTATAGATTTGTTTTGGCTTTTGAAAATTGGTTTGATTTTTGAAAACATGAGTGGAGAAAGTGTATAATAAAATATAAAAATTATAGATAGAAATATTGTTTATAAGCTTAATTTTCAAAAACTAAAAATAAAAAGTCAGATAGTTCTCCAATGAGACCTAATTGTTTACTTCAGTGACAATTTTCTGTATAGAGTGACCTGGATTATTCTTAATTGATTTAGAAATTGTATTACAATTAATACAATACAGTTTTGCAATTACTAAATAATTACAAGTTCAATTGATTAAAGGTTTGTTTGAGAGTGATTTTTAAAATGTTAAAATTACTTCAAAACAATTGTTTAATGATTTGAAATTAATTTAATCTTGATATTACATTTTAAAATATGGCTCAAATTTTAAGGGTTAAATCCTATTTCGGTTCCTGAACTTTGAATCTTATTCTATTTTGGTTCCTAAACTTTAAAAAATGATCGGTTTAGTTTCTAAACTTTTAAAAAGCGTTTATTTTGCTCTACTATCAAGATTTTGTCAATTGTTTGATGAAATTGCATCTAACATGTGTAAGTAAAATGAAGGTAAAATAAAATGTCAACAACCAACACATTATAAAATACTAAATGATCAAAATCTTGAAGGTAAAATAACTTTTTAGTTTTATAAAAAATCTTTTTACCACCAAATTCAATGTAAACCCTAATTTTTTTAGCATGACTAACTTATTTAGCAGCAAGTCATCTCATCATTTTGTTTAAGAATTTACAAAATTTTAATAGTAGGGACTAAAGTAAAACACTTTTTAAAAGTTTAAGGACTAGAATAGATGTTTTTAAAAATTTAGGGACTAAAATAGTACAAATTTTAAAATTTAGGAACCAAAATAGAACAAGCTTCAAAATTTAGGAATCAAAATAGAATTTAAACCAATTTTATATTATCAGAAGTAATTTTAAATGATTAAAAATGTATTTCAAGAGTTGTATTTATATTTTTTGGGTGTATGATTTTGAGTTCTAATTTCTTCCCCAGCATCCTCTAAAACTTGGAAATCTTCCTTTAAAAAAATTTACTCGTGCGAAAAAAAAAATGATAAAAAAATGAGAATATAATGAATGGTAATAACACATGTGAATTGGCTTTTGAATAATTGCAAGTGGGGACAATCCATTAAATTCGCATAATAAGACAGAGGAATTCCACACTTTACTGTTAATGATAAGATTTGGGAAAAGAACAATTGCAAGTTTCAATGTTCAACATTAAAGATAAATTATATATATAGTTTATTATTTTTATTAATTATTGTTAATTTTAATTTTTTTTAATAAAATATGATAACATCGATTTTAGGAAAATAAAAAAAATATATTATAAATATTGTGATAATAGATGACCATTAGAGACTTATTTAATGTCTATTAACCATGTGTCATACTCTCATTTCTCCAAATGTTGTCTATATATCTTAAGATTACATACTATTAATGTGCATGTAATCCACTTTCTATTTGTTGAAAAGCTTATAAATAGTGACATTTGGTGGGTTTTATAAGATAAATATAGATCGGTGGAAATTCCATGAATTTTGGAGAAAGGAAAGATTTACGAATAGTTATTTAATTATTTTATTTTATTTTATTTATATATTATTTTAATATTATATTTTTTTGATATTTGTATTCCCATTGAATGAAAAGGAATTTACTTTTAAGAGAAACAAACTAAGATTGATTAGTAACCATTTTCTCTATCGTCATTAGAAAAGAGAAAAAAAAAAGGTTGTGTTTTTGCTAAATTCATAGTGCGAAGATTGCAACTGTCGTTATTTTATTTATGTATGTCTGAATACACCTCCTAATCACTCTTTATCCTCTAATATCTTGATAAACAACTCTGGTTAATATTGTAATTTAAAAGTTGGGAAGTTGCAAACAATAGTACTTCTACATGCCCAGCATAATTCGCACAAAATTTGTACTATCAACTTCGAAATTAAAGTTACGATTATTCCACCTCACATATTGTAAAAAAGAAAAAAAAAAGTACTTCTACATGGATAAAAAGCAGTGGAGATATCTTTAGGTGTCGTTTGTTTCGTTGGAATCCAAAATTCCTAGACATCCCAAGATGTCGTAGTGGAGGGCAAAGGGCATCTAAAGGAGTGTTTTGGATGCCCTTATGAAACATGGATTTTTAGAATTCTCGTATTAAAGATATTCCCTTTTTACATACCCTTTAATAAATATCACCGTTCTTTAGTTTTATTTTATAAACTAAAATAAATATTGTGAACTATTTATTTCATTCTTTTTTGTTATATTGGAAGATACTCAATTTTAAATTAATATTTATTTTATTAAGAGCATTAAATTAATACATATTATTCTTTTGAGAAAAATAACAAATAAAATAATAAAACTATACTAATTTAAAAAAAAATTCAAATTAATGAAAAGAAATATGTTATATAAGCTTAAATTATATTAAATTAATTACAAATAATGAATAGTTGTAAGGACATTCTTGAAAGTAATTCTAAGGGTTTCAAAGTACAAATCCTACAAAACAAATAGAGTTATTTAAGTATTTCCAGATATCTTCAAAAATATTTAAACATGGTTATTTAAGAATGTCGAACATGTGTAATATGGACATCTCAATTTCGAACATCTATAGACTTCAAGTATATAACATTTCCAAAAAAACAAACGACCACTTAGTATAAACAAAATTGGTATGTGTAATTGTGATCACAAAATGGAAAAGTAACCATTTCAATTTTATAGTATAAATGTAAAAATGAATTTAACTTGATTGATATAATGTTTGTATTATTAATTTCGAAGTTAGATATTCGATTTTTTCTCAATATATTATAAAAAAAAAAGTGTAAAATTAGAAGATAATATTATATAATTGTATTAATATGAAAAAATTTATTGTTCAACTCAAATAATTAATATAGTAGATCTGATATAAGCTTTTATTTTAGAATCCCGAACCCTAATAATGTATGTTGGAGGAAAAAATGTTGCTTTTTTATGCAAAAAGTTCTTGTAAAATGATCTACAAACTATCTACTAGGATGATAAAATAATAATATATCTTGAAAAAATAAATAATATATTTAAAGGTCAGATTATTATTTTAATCCCTATAGTGTTCAATTTTAATTCTATACTTTCAAATGTTCAAATTTAGTCCCTATATTTTCAATAATTTTTAAATTTAGTTCCAATTACTAGTTGATTGCTGATTTTTTAAAAAACCTTTTGTTTTCTCTTAACATATTTTCTATAAATTTGAAACATATATTCTCATATTATATATTCTTAAAAAAATATTCTCATATTATATTTCTTTGCATGAAAATTATTATTATTATTTAACTAATTTTGATAAAAATTATCTTTAAAAGACTAACCTTAAAATTTATTAAAAATATAGAGACTAAAATTGTCCACACTTTAAAATATTGGGATCATAATAGTACACTTTTAACCTATTATAAATTATGTTATAATTTCTTCGAGTTCTACTTAAATCTTTCCATATATATTTATATTAAAAATAAATATGTTTTACTTTAACAATATCTGATGTGAGGAGATAAAAAAAATTAAGATTGATAGTACAAATATAATATCATCTGAACTATATACTCATTTTCACACAAATAAATCAATTTTACTTATAGAGAAAATTGCTGAGCCAAACCATAGGAATGCTAAAATTCTACTTATTATTGGAAGTGTCCCCATTATATTTATTTGTTAGGATCCATATTAAATTTATATTTAACATAAATAGGTTAGATTTTTTTATTGATAAAAAATGAGCGAACTTATTTATAAATATAATAAAATATTACAGTGATAATCTATCCGTGTTTATCATTATAGACAATGTGTTTAAAAATATTTCTTATAGTTCTATCCTTTCAAATAATTATTTTTATAATAATTTTATAATATGTAAAATTAATAATTGAATTTCAATTTATAATTTTTGGAATCCCTTATAAATTATTGTTTACAAAATTTTTAATAAAGCCCCTTCAACAAAAATTCTAGAATACCACCGTTAATTAAAATATATATTAGAGATTTCCACCGCTCTATCAATTTTCCAACTAAAAAAATAATGAAAAAAAACTTGTTTATTTATTCTTTCGAGAATCCACCCATGTTGCTCAGAAGTCAGAACTCAGCAGTCGACAAGTTTTGTAGTATTCACGAATTATAGAGATAACTCTTGTTTTAACCATTTTTTTAATACTTGTTTTAACCACCAAAATCTATTAATATCTATAATAATATTTTACTATATTTAAAAATACTTTAAACAATTATCATTTAAAACAATTATACTCATCAAAATCCTTCACAAGTTATTATATATATATAATCCTTTTGAGTTCCAAAAGAACTTAATAATGGATTAAAGTGATGGTGTTTGAACTCCAACTTCAACTATAGTTTATTCTTTATTTAAGACTCCAATTATTTAAACTATTATAATCTAACTATAATATTACTATTTCAAATTTTTCTTTGTTGCAATGTTTACTATTTTATACTCATAATTTCATTCATTCTTTATTACACTGTTTACTATTTTCTACTTAGTTTAAAATAGTCTATACTCAACTCAGACTAATTATAACCCCTACAAACTATATAATTCCTAGGTTATAATAACCATGAACTATAATAACCAATTTAGCACCTCCAAACATCCCTCTAATTTTTGTAAGCATTTTCCCTTTTTTTTAGTTTAATTTTTATTGAATACAATAGTTTACCGGATAATAAATTGAAATTTTGTAAATTAAACAAGGAATTCAATTGGGTTGTGTTGATATTAATCAATAAATATAGATAATTATTTCAATGTTGTTATTGAAACCACACATGAGTTTTAAAATAAGTTCACATTTTTTTTTTTCCATTGCTGAAGAAATAGATGGATAAAATTTAAACAAAAATAAAACACTATGGTACTGTAGAGAGGATAGATTAAAATAATATTGGAATTATAAGATATTAAGGTTTGATTTGAAACATGCATCTGTAGTCTTAATGAAAGAGTGGAATCAAAATATGGTTATGATTTATGCCTAAGCAAGTGAAAAAAGAGAAGAAGGGGATTGGATAATCACCAAAGCCAAGAACCTTTGAAATTAGTATGGACCAATATTTGTCTCATAACTCTATTTTGAGAGCACAAAGATACATTAGGAAAAAGGGTAAAAAAATGAAAAGAAAACAATATTTTAAAAAGAAATTTCCAAGATAGGCAATGAGTAGTCCAACATGCATCTCTAATTTTCCAAGAGAGGACAAAACTTTTTTGTGCTATAAATACCATTCCCAAATTCCTCATTTCCAAACCAACCTTCTCAGTTCCTTAGAAAAGAAGAGTGAAAATGTTTGGAATTGGGAAGAATATCATCGAAGGAGCCTTGAATACTACAGGAGATCTTGCAGGCTCTATTATCAATGCTGGTGGTAACATTTTAGACAGAGTTTCCCATCTTGGAGGAAAGAAAATCAAAGGGAAAGTCATTCTTATGAGAAGTAATGTTTTGGATTTCACTGAATTTCATTCCAATCTTCTTGATAACTTCACCGAGCTATTGGGCGGTGGTGTTTCTCTCCAACTCATCAGTGCCACTCATACTTGTAATTTTCACTATCTCTTAAACTCTCTTTTTAAGTGCTTAAAAACACTACTTTTTCTATTCTTTATACCCGAGACGTGTTTTGAATTATGAAATTGACAGCAAATGACTCACGAGGGAAAGTTGGACACAAGGCATATTTGGAGAGGTGGCTAACTTCAATTCCACCATTGTTTGCTGGAGAATCTGTTTTTCAAATCAACTTTGATTGGGAAGAAGATTTTGGATATCCAGGAGCCTTCTTCATTAAAAATGGACATACTAGTGAATTCTTTCTCAAATCTCTTACTCTTGAAGATGTTCCTGGCTATGGAAAAGTCCATTTTGATTGCAATTCTTGGGTTTATCCTTCTGGACGATACAAGAAAGATCGTATCTTCTTTGCCAATCATGTATGTATAAATAATTTCTTTCCTTTTTTTTATAATCTCTAATTTTCTATAGTTATTCATCCTACTTAATAACCAGTGGAATATATTATTATTTATTATATAGAGTTATCTTCCAAACCAAACACCAAATCCTCTTCGCAAGTATAGAGAGGAAGAATTGTGGAATTTGAGAGGAGATGGAACAGGAGAACGAAAGGAATGGGATAGAATTTATGACTACGATGTCTATAATGACATTGCTGATCCTGATGATGGTGATCATCGTCCCATTCTTGGAGGGACCGCCGAATATCCTTACCCTCGTAGAGGAAGAACAGGACGACCACGATCAAGAAGAAGTAATATATTTTTGTTTTTTTTTTTTTTTTCTAAGGATAAATTATTTGTTTAGTTCCTGAACTTTCATGTTTTAGTTTTTCTTTTGAGTACAACTAATTGGGATTGGGAGAAATATTCAAAATTACAACGTAAAAAGAGGTAGTACATGTCGATTATTGCCGATCAATTATGCTCACTTTAGCAGTTAAATTTTGTGTTTTTGTCTAATAAGTTTCTAAGCTATAAAAAATATATATATCTAATTAGTTATTTTTCTAACATTGTATTATTTGATTTCGACAGATGAAAATTATGAGAGCAGATTGTCACCACTAATGAGCTTAAACATCTATGTACCAAAGGATGAAAATTTTGGGCACTTGAAGATGTCAGATTTCCTTGGTTATTCATTGAAAGCATTTTCTATATCAATCAAACCAGGACTCCAATCCATATTTGATTTAACTCCAAATGAATTTGACAATTTTAAGGAAGTTGATAATCTCTTTGAAAGAGGGTTTCCCATTCCATTTAATGCTTTTAAGACTCTCACTGAGGACCTCACACCACCATTGTTCAAAGCACTTGTTAGGAATGATGGTCAAAAATTCCTCAAATTTCCTACTCCTCAAGTGGTCAAAGGTAATATATATTTAATTATGGACTCTAGTTATTTATTTCATTAAATTTTTAGGAGAATATATATTTAATTAATAATTGCTTATACAATTTTGTTGATCATATCTAATGATTTTGAACAGAGGATAAATCTGCATGGAGTACCGATGAAGAATTTGCAAGAGAAATGTTAGCAGGGCCCAATCCTCTATTAATTCGTCGTCTTGAAGTAATTTTATCTAATTCATCCTTTTTTTTTTTTTTTAATAAAAATTATAATCTGAATTTATTAATTACATATATGTAACTGAATTGACAGGTTTTTCCACCAATAAGTAAGCTTGACCCAAAGGTTTATGGGAATCAAAACAGTACCATCACTGAAGAACACATAAAGCATGGTTTGGATGGTCTCACAGTAGATGAGGTGAGCCAAAGGACTTGAAAACAAATTTATTATTATTATTTTATTTTCTTATGATATTTTAAATTAAGAAAATTAATAAATTGTTGACTGGGTTGAACAATAGGCAATCAAGCAAAACAAGGTGTACATATTGGATTTCCATGATGCATTGATGCCATATCTTAGGAAAATGAATGCAACATCTACAAAAACATATGCCACAAGAACATTGCTCTTTTTGAAAGATGATGGGACTTTGAAGCCTTTGGTTATTGAATTGAGCTTACCACACCCTCAAGGAGATGAACTTGGTGCAATTAGCAAGCTATACTTTCCAGCTGAAAATGGAGTTCAAAGATCTATTTGGCAATTGGCTAAAGCTTATGTAGCTGTTAATGATGTTGGCTACCATCAACTAATTAGTCATTGGTATGTATTCTTTCAAAATATACGGTTAAATTGCAAATTTTCTCTCTATAGAGTTCCGAGAAAGTACGAATGTAGTCCTTGTGGTTTGATAAATAAAACTAAGTTCTTCTCTATGTATGAGGACTAAATTCGTATTTTCTACAAATTTTAGAGATAAAAATTGTAATTTATCAAATTTTCTTTTATGAACCTAGTTATGATAGTTTATCTAATCAACCTTTTGAAATTATAGGTTGCATACTCATGCAGTACTCGAGCCATTTGTGATTGCAACACATAGACAATTGAGTGTTCTTCATCCAATTCATAAGTTGCTTGTTCCTCATTTCAAAGACACCATGTTTATAAATGCATCTGCAAGACAAGTTTTGATCAATGCCAATGGTCTCATTGAATCAACCCATTATCCATCAAAATATTCTATGGAGTTGTCATCTATCTTATACAAGGATTGGACCTTCCTTGACCAAGCACTTCCCAATAATCTCATCAAGAGGTAAATCATCATTTATGTTCAAGTACTTTTATATATAATTAAATTTATAACCTTCATCTTTTGAGTTGATTGATGAGTCAATATGATCATATCAATGAAGGAGTTTGTCTTTTGTATTCCACTCTCCTAATGTTCATTCCTCTCCAACTAATATTAATTTTCTCTTGTTAGGTCTCTTCAAAATTTTCAAAAAGCACTGTTGAAATATTTGATATAATTAAATTTACCATGACCAATCTTATAACCAACTAGCAATAAGGGGAATAACTCATGTATCTTGTAGAGATTGAGGTCTTCTTCATTTTTTTCAAGATAGTGTTTCTTTGGGTTCACCTTTTTAGACTTGGGCTTTGATACCCATATTCAAGAAACACGATGTTTTCCATCTCAAAATCAATTAGTAATAAGAGGAGTAACACATACATATATATATCATATAAAAATTGTGTGGTATTTTCTTTTTTAATGTGAGATCCTCGACAGTCAAGTAATCATTTAATGAATAATAATACGCACGAATTATTTCCTTACAATCAATATATATTTTCTTGGTTGATGTATTATTGACTTATTTCCTTTTCCCTTCTTGGTTTGTTTAGGGGAATAGCTGTGGAGGACTCAAGTTCCCCCCATGGACTTAGATTGCTAATAAATGATTATCCATTTGCTGTTGATGGTCTTGACATTTGGTCAGCCATCAAAACATGGGTACAAGATTATTGCTCTCTCTACTACAAAGATGACAATGCAATCCAAAATGACTTTGAACTTCAATCTTGGTGGAATGAGCTCAGAGAGAAAGGCCATGCTGACAAGAAAGATGAACCATGGTGGCCAAAAATGCAAACTTTAAGCGAATTAATTGAATCTTGCACTACTATTATATGGATTGCTTCAGCTCTTCATGCTGCAGTTAATTTTGGACAATATCCTTACGGAGGCTATATTCTCAATAGACCAACTACAAGTCGTAGGTTTATGCCTGAAGTTGGCACTGCTGAGTACAAAGAACTTGAATCAAATCCTGAAAAGGCTTTCTTACGAACAATCAACTCAGAATTACAAGCACTTGTTGGTATTTCAATAATTGAAATCTTGTCAAAGCACGCTTCTGATGAAGTCTATCTTGGCCAAAGAGCATCAATTGATTGGACTTCAGATAAAATCGCATTGGAAGCCTTTGAGAAATTTGGGAAACAATTATTTGAAGTTGAAAATAGGATTATGGAAAGGAATCAAGATGTGAACTTGAAGAATAGAGCTGGACCTGTGAATTTGCCTTACACTTTACTTGTTCCATCAAGCAACGAAGGACTCACTGCAAGAGGAATTCCCAACAGCATCTCTATCTAAGTTATGATCAAACAAGTGTTTGATTTCCTGGGAGATGTGTAATTCGAAGGTCACAAATTATGTTTTAAGCTACCCATTATTAATTATTAGGAAATAAGTGACCATACTTTTAGTTTAAATTAGTAGCCTGCTTTAGGCTTTTGGATTTCCAATTCTCAAAATTTATGTACTCTGTACTACTATTTAACGAATAAAAGTTGCGTGTTTTAAGAGTAATGATTCCAATTTCACAAAAAATAGGCAAAAGCATTCATCAGCATTAGTAATGAAATTCTTTGTCAATTCTTGTTAAATTAAGAAAAAAATAAAAGAATAATCTTTCTCCAACTGAAAAGGTATCTCCTTCGAATTTGTGTTCACCAGTTTGTGAGGAAGGAAGAGTTGCTCTAGATGTTGAAGACTTATCAACAAATTTCAATTCTGAATTTCGTAATGAGGCAGTGTCTTCTTTACTTGTTTGATAAAAAATTTTCCAACCTATTTTATGTTCATCAAAGATGACATCTGTTGGGTTAACCATTCTTCATTATGCCCAAATACTCAAGATCAACGCTGGAAAGATAAAAAAAAGGCTAAGAAATATTTTGCCAAATCCTCGATGATCGATACTCGATGCTCAACGTCTTCCTACTCGATGCTCGATGAGAATTTCCTTCTTCGTCTGACGAGTCTCTATTAAATCTTCGATGGAACTTGATGACAACTGAACTAATACTCGATGATTCTTGAATGATACTCGGTGCGACTCGAAGGTGAAAACAATTAACTCGATGCTACTCAATAGCGAAGATCGATGCAGATTGAACTCGATACTCTGTTATTCGATGCGATTTGGGTGAATGTATAGGGCGTGATTTGCAGAAAGATGACAATCGTATGAACAAAAAAGATAAAGGCAAGAAGATGAAACATAGAGTTTACGTGGTTCGGCAAGATTGCCTACGTCCACGGGAAGATCCAAATTCTTTTACTAATGAAGATTGCATATAGTTTTTGTTGTTTATAGAAAATTAGGAAAAATGAGGTTAACGCTTTGTTTTTGTTTTAAAGATCAGAGGTATTTGTAGAGCATACCAACTGATTGTTTACATAACAATGTTAGTTATAAACAAATAAAAAACTGAGCTATTTGAGTCAAAGCTTCTTCAAATTCTCCAACTTGACTCTAATGCCTTGTAATCTTTTGATCTTCCTGATTCTGACCGTTGTGTCTACCCTATATCTGGAAGCTCGAAACCAACTTGTTTTAAACATTTAATCAATTTAAGTTTTGAAACAGGTTTTGTTAACATGTCAGCTGCATTGTCTGAAGTATGAATCTTTTAAATTTCTATCTCCCTGTCTCAATTTTATCTCTAATGTTTAGTTCTAGAGTGGTATTATGGATTTGGGGACAAATGGATAGCACTTTGGTTGTCACAGTAGAGTTTCACAACTGTTTGATCTATTCCATAGTCTTTCAACAAACCCTTAAGCCATAATGCCTATTTGATTGCTTCTGTTAAAGCCATATATTCATCTTCTGTTGCAAATAAGGCTACTATAGGCTGTAGTGTTGCTTTCCAACTGATTAGATTAGGACCATAAAGGAAAAGGTAACCTATTAAGGACCTCCTTTTGTCCAAATCACCAGTATAGTCAGCATCCACATATTCATAAAGTTCTAAGTTTGGTTCAGCTGACCATTGGTAGACTAATCTTCAGTTTTTAGACCAAACCAAGTCCCTTAGGATCCATTTAGTAGCCTCCTAATGCCTCTTACCCGGATTAGACATATATCTATTAACTAAGCTAGCTGAATATGAGAGATCAGGTCTAATAAAGATCATTAAATATATTAGGCTTTCGAATGCTTGACTATAGGGTATGACAGCCATCTATTTCTGATGTTCTTGGTCAGAATCTTTAGGAGAGTTAGTTGAGGAAAGCTTAAAGTGTTAGTCAATAGGTAAGCTCATAGGTTTAACATCATCCATGTTGATCCTTTTAAGGATCTTCTCACAGTAATTGGACTGATCGATGCTTAGAATAGACTCTTCTTTGTTCCTTTGGATATCTATTCCTAGGACCTTGATTGCTTCTCCCAAGTCCTTCATATCAAACTCCCATTTTAAGAGGTTTTTAACATGGGTTAGATCTCCTTTGGACTTACCTGCTAGCAACATATCATCTACATATATGAGTAGGTAAACCTTGTCCTTGTAAGAACATATATTTACATAAACACATATGTCAAATGAACTTCTTTTGAATCCAATGTTAGAAATATAGTCATTGAATCTCTTATACGAGCACCTAGGTGATTGTTTTAACCCATAGATAGACTTATTGAGTAGCAATAGAGATTTTCTTTTCCTTTAACATCAAATCCTTTAGGTTGCATCATATAGATTGTCTCCTCTAGGTGTCCATGAAGAAAGGCAGTTTGGACATCTAGTTGATACAATTATAAATTATTTTGAGCAACTAAGGATAGAAGAAGTCTTATGGAAGTTTGTTTGACAATTGGAGAGAAAATCTCGGAATAGTCTATTCCTTCTCTTTCAGTGAACCCCTTTGCAACCAATCTAGCTTTATACCTAGGCTTTTGATCATAGGATACTCCTTCCTTAAGTTTGAAAACCAGTTTAGAGACAACAGGTTTTTAACTCTTTGGTAGAGGAACTATAGACCAAGTGTCATTCACCTTTAGTGAATGCATATCCTCATTCATAGCTTCTATCCAATCCCTTGCATTAGCATAACTTGTTGCTTCCTTAAAGATTGTTGGTTCTTGGTTAGTAGGAGCTACAACAACATTTAAAACAAAATTCATATACTTTATTTCAGTATATCTAGCTTTACGGGTAATGGTTCTCCTTTGTATCCCTAGTTAAGACATACTGACTTAAATCAGGTTGCTCACTTGTTGTCTCCTCATGTTCCCCTACATCTTCCTCAGTTTCTCCTGTATCACTAAGTTGGCTAGACTCTATTGGTTGCTCAGTGGGTAACTCCACCTCAATTCCTGTGTTGGAAGACTCTCTTTCATCCTTAAGTTTTTTCTCCTTTTGCATAAACATCTCCTCTTCCCTAAAGGTGATGTCTTTGCTCATTATGAACTTCTTCTCAACTGGATGCCACATTTTAAACCCCTTGACCCCCTCTATAAAGCCTACAAACATGCACTTGAATGATCTGTCCTTTAACTTGAACCACTAAGGCTTGGTGTAGAAGATGGTCCCCATAGGTCAGAACGGACATAATCCAATGTTTCTTTGGTGGCATGTTGAGATTTTATGAAACTTTATCTAGTTGCTTTACCTAGAATCCAGTATTCATAAAAAGAAAGGTGCTCACTGATACCTTTGGGCAGTATACCTTGCTTGGACAGTGCTTGCATCCCCTTTTCACTAATATGGGATAGTCTTTTGTGCCACAAGTCAGCCTTTGTTAAACTTGTTATTGAAACCGTGTAGGCACTTCTCATCATCTCTACTCCTCTCACAATATAAAGGCCATTGACTTTTCACCAACCAGCACAACCTTGGAATCCTTGATCACCTCAAGAACTCCACCTTTTCCTCTGTATTCACACCCAATGGAGTCCAGCATACCCAGAAATATCAAGTTTCTCTTGAGCAAAGGTACATGTCTCACATTTCTTAGAAGCTTGATTGATCCATCCTTTAACTTCAAGGATACTAAACTAACCCTTTGATCTTGAAGGCTTCATTGTTTCCCATGTACACAGATTCTCCATCTACATCCTTGTAAGTATTAAATCAAGGTCTGAAAGGTGTCATACGATAGGTACAACCGGAGTCAAGTACCCAGTCATGCTTCCCAAGAGGACTGATTTGGTTGGTTTGGTTTCTAATGGAGGCTAAGGCATCAGAATAAAATTAGAAACCTTCAACCACTTAAGCTTGTGCTGATATATTAGGTGGCAGAGTTGATGGGTCTAAAAGGGCCTTGTGAGCTCTCTATTGTCTAAGAATAGCTTTGATTTTAGCCTTCCATAGGCCAAAATCGCCCTTCTCATCGAACTTCTCAATTTCATACCTTGCAACAACCATTTCTGATATGATCGAGTATCGAGTCTAGATTTCTTGAGTATCTTGTGCTCCAAGAATGTTGACCTTGGTGATCTTCAAAAGCACTGATACCACAAATTGTTGGGTTAACCACTCTTCACTAGGCCCAAATACTCAAGATCAATGCTGGGAAGATGAAGAAAAGGTTAAGAAATATTATGCCAAATCCTCGATGATCGATACTCGAAGCTCGACGTCTTCCTACTCGATGCTCGATGAGAATTTTCTTCTTCGTCTTACGAGTCTCTGTTAAATCCTCGATGGAACTCGATGACAACTGAACTAATACTCGATCTTACTCGATGGTTCTTGAATGATACTCGGTGTGACTCGAAGGTGAAAATGATCAACTCAAAGCTACTCGATAGCGAAGATCGATGGACGATTGAACTCGATACTCTGTTATTCAATGCGATTTGAATGGTAAATGTATAGCGCACGATTTATAGAAAGATGACAATCATATGAACAAGAAAGATAATGGTAAGAAGATAAAACACAGAGTTTACGTGGTTCAGTAAGATTGCCTACGTCCACGGGAAGATTCAAGTTCTTTTACTAATGAAGATTGCATACAATTTTTGTTGTTTACAGAAAACTAGGAAAAATGATCATAACGCTTTGTTTTTGTTTTCAATATCAAAAGTATTTATAGAGCATACCAGCTGACCGTTTATATCACAAAGTTAGTTATAAACAAATAAAAAACTGAGGTATTTGAGTCAAAGCTTCTTCAACATCCCTACTAATGATACACTTTTCATTTCCCTTTCTCAATGCACCACATGCTATCCCTTCACATATTGTGGATAAGCAAGAATATACACTTTTTTGCTCGATGATCCAATTTCCTTCTCTAGAATGTGTATCGAATGTGGATTCAAATATTTTTAGATTAGAGAGGTTAATATGGTGTTTGGTCCATTTTGCGAATAGGAGTTTTAAACTCAATGGCCAATGAAGGACATCTATTAATTAGATAAGCTACTTTTATCATAAGTTCTCCCAAAAACATTTTTTGGAACTCGATCACTTGACAAGAGGCATCTCACACTTTTATGAAGTGTTTTGTTCATTCTCTCTGCCAAAATGTTTTGTTGAGAAGTTCCTCATACTATCAAATGCATTTATCTCCCCCTCCTTTTGATAAAATTTTGAATCCATTATAACCAAGAATTCTAAACCATTATCGGCCCTTAAAATCTTTAACTTCCTATTAGCTTGCTTCTCTATAAGAGTTTTCCATTCAATAGACTTTCTACAAGTTTCATCTTTACTTTTCAACAAGATGATTCAAACTCTTATGGAGTAATCATTAATCATAGAGAGAAAACATTTGCATCCTCCCATTGTAGGTGTCTTTTAGATAGTGTATATATATATATATATATTAGATTTTAATATAAAATTATGAAAGAGTTTATTTTTGCCCAAATTTAAAACATACCTATTATCCATTAGAATGACCTAGTTCATTGTTTTGTTTAATTGATTAAGTGTTATTGAAATAACCATACCAATCACTTCAATAGTGAAACAAACAAAAAAATACAGACAAAAAGTAATATTGAGGAATAATAATTACATGGCATATATATTGAAAAAAAATGTTATCTATATTTTTTTCTTTGTTGATTGAAAATTGATTCAAATTATGAACTATTGACATAATAGAAATTGATTCTTCAAGCTCAATAATTTCAGTAGTGAAAGATAATGTCAATTACAATTTGGCATCCACATTAATTTATTGGGTAATTGCAGTTGGTAGCATTTTTAGGAATAATAACCAAGTGTATAACATCAGTAAAAAAAAATTTGCAAATATAGAAGTGTAGAAAATAACAAGGAATTTAAGTGGACTTATTGGGTTTTTGGTGAAATTAAATTCCCAGTGGTATTCTGGTAATTATAGGCTAGAAGAAATTTTGCAATTAACCCTTCTTTTTGTTTAGGGTTGAGAAATCGTGAAACACTTTGAGGGAGAGGGCAACCGTAAATCGGAGACCACCGTGAGAGAGAGAGACAGCGTCGGCAACTGGGATTCTCGTCCGACAGTAGGCGATTTCATTCGCATCAGTCTGACGGTGATTTTGTGAGAGCATTTGACAGCTGGTGTAGTGAGGCGAGCTACATCCAGCAGCCTCGTTAGTATGTTTGATGTGGGTCTGCGTCTGACAGACGTGGGTTTCCGTTCTCGTCCAGTGGCGACAGCTGAAGGAAATCTAAATAGAGATCCTTTGAGTAGCGGAAGTGGATCGTTCCAAATCCCATTGAGAAATAACACAAAACCATTATAGTCTAAATGGAAATGAACAGATTATGCATAATCAGAAATTACAACATGCTACTTAAAAATAAAGATACAAGGGATAGAGTATGCAAACCTTTGAAGAACTCTTCTTCAAGTATTCTTTGATCAATTTCCAATGCATCCAAAGAAGCACTCGAACGCAACAAACAGAATACGATCTCAAAGAACGTCTGAATGAGCTTCGATCCCAATCGAGACCAACTCAATCCTCAAACAGAATTAGACACCTCCACAAGTGTTTCCTTAGTATTCTCGGTGTGAGAATCTAAGAGTCGTAGGCTCTGTATGATCTTGGATTGAGGAAAGCAGGAGGTAGACGATCGAATAAGTGGGAGATGTATGTTGTCTATCGTATAGACAAAATACTCGATTATTTAGTAAATGGAAGCCTATCGAATGGACTTTACTACTCGATCGTTTAGCAACAAGTAAACGAGTAAGTATCATATAGTCAGCTCGATCGTGTATGCTGTTTATGCTATCGTTTAGTAAAACCTTTTTACTAGATAGCCTTTTTGTGAGATTAATCCGAGTGAAAAATCTATTAATTGATTTGGAAACAATTTTCCTTTTATCTCACAGTTACCATAAAACTTCCAATAACCTCTTACTCAATTTGATTATTAGAGAAAAAGAATAATTAATTATCATATAATTAATATATTATAAATAAATATAATAACCAACTTATCATATTATATTTTAACTTATAATTTTAACATTTCATCATATGAAACATATAAACCATAGTTCTATTTCTATTTTATGGTATTTAATATAAATCATATTTATATTAATTTCTCCAATTAATGTATCTAATATATCATATCAATTATATCACATATAATTGAATTTCCTCTTGTTAATTAGAACACTTCAATCTAACCCAAAATCTGATTCTCAACTTGAACCCATTGAGCTACCAAGGGGACCTTATGGACCTGTAGCTTGAAGCTCCAACGGTACATGAATAACTAAGTAAACTCTTTAATCACGAGATTCACCATCCGTTAACTGTTGGTTACTCCACTAAAAACTGACAGTTGCACTATTCGCACTACAAATATATTTCTGTGTCCATTGGATATAACTAGTCAATAGTGCGATGACACTTCACAAATCGCTCGTAAATACAACTAGGCCAATTTACCGTTTTGCCTCTGTAGTAACATCTAACTCCTTAAGTACCACTGATTCCTCTAATGAACAACTGAGTCCTCTCTTCCAAAGAGAAGGTGTGGCCACTATGTTCAAGACCCGAAATCTGCTCTTAAGGGAACAATTTATCTACTTACCCCTGTTTCGAGGAAGGAGTGAATTTCGTCTTGTGTAGCTGAGTTCTCAGCTCCTCAATCAAACAAATCTCCAAAATGGTAGGCTTGTTGAGTTGGCAATCTGGCTACTCTCACCCAAACAAATCAAAGGATTGCCCTCATGAGTAGGAGTTTCTAACTCACTCAGGATTAAGGTCATGTCACCTATGGTCATCCTAGTGAGATGTAAGTCTCAATTATCAATGACGTTATATAAGAAGACTGATCATCTCATGGTTCGGTCTTATACAAACTCTTTGTATAACATACCCCTGCTCGCATGTCTCCATATGAATGGTCAGGATTAGAGCATTTGTAGCACTTTACAACACTTATAACATCTACAAAGCGGGCCATATCTAAGGTATCCCTCCTTTATCCTTATACTACAGACCATTTAGGTTATTACTTAAGGCATGATCCACTTGTATGTCTCACATACATGCTTAAGTTACATAAAATAACCACGGATGTTAGTTTATTAGATTGAGTAAATGTTTATAAAATAACACTTATTTTATTAATAACAATATGTTCACAAAGTGTTTACAAACTACGAGACTACCATGAGAATTAGGACACCAATCCCAACAATATCCCACTTGTCCTAATGCCTTGGGAGACTAATGTACAATACAGAAAATAGTACAATTTACAATAAACTAGGCATACTCTATACCCTAGTATCATCTCCCATCTGCCCTTGATAATGTGCCGCATGTCCAGTAGACCTAAACTTTCCAGATGACCCTCGAACACTTTAGTCGTGAGAGCCTTTGTAAACGAATCAGCAACATTGTGCTCCGACGCGATCTTCTTGACTATCACATCACCGTGATGCACAATCTCCCTAATCATATGATACTTCCGTTCAATGTGCTTATAACTTTGGTGACTCCGAGGTTCCTTAGAATTTTCCACAGCCCCGCTGTTATCACAATAGAGAGTGACTGGTAAAGACATATTTGGAAAAAACTTCCAAATCGGTAAGGAACTTCCTAAGACAACCAGCCTCTTTAGAAGCTTCATAAGCGGCTATGTATTCGGCTTCTATAGTGGAGTCTGTGATGCATCCTTGCTTGATGCTTCGCCAAACTACAACCCATCCATTTAGAGTGAATACTGACCCTGATGTTGATTTTCGAGAATCTTTATCAGTCTAAAAGTTAGAGTCTTTGTGTCCTGTAAGGATCAAATCCTTATCTCCATACATGAGCATATAGTCCCTCGTTCTCCGAAGATATTAGAGAATCGTTTTGACCGCTGTCCAGTGATCTAATCTTGGATTTGAGTGATATCGACTGACAATCCTTACTGCATAGCAAATGTCAAGTCTAGTACATAACATTGCATACATAAGGCTTCCAGCAGCTGATGCGTAGGGAATCCGTCTCATTTACTCAACCTCTTGAGGTGCCTTAGGACATTGTTCCTTAGACAAAATAATTCCATACCTGAAAGGTAATAAACCCTTTTTGGAATTCTGCATCGAGTACATCTTGTCAATGTACAATGCTTGAGACAAGGCAAACTTTTATTCTTACGATCCCTTATGATCTAGATCCCTAGAACAAACTGTGCCTCTTCCAAATTTTTCATTTGGAATTGGGCGACTAGTCACTTTTTAATGTCAGTCAGAGAACCTACATCATTCCCAATGAGTAGGATATCATCCATATACAGCACTAGGAAAGCTACTGAGTTGTTGATGATTTTCTTGTAAACACAAGGCTCATCAACATTCTGATCAAAGCCAAATGATTTGATCACACTATCAAATCTAATGTTCCAAGATCTAGATGCTTGTTTCAGCCCATAAATGGACCTATTAAGCTTCCAAACCTTTTGCTCTTGATTTGGAATAATGAACTCCTCTGGTTGAGTCATGTAGATGGTCTCCTCAAGATTACCATTTAGAAAGGCAATCTTGACGTTCATTTGCCATATCTCATAATCATAAAATATGGCTATGGATAGGAGAATCATGATAGACTTCAACATGACAACAGGTGAGAAAGTTTTCTCATAGTCAACTCCCCCGACTTGGGTATAACCCTTTGCCACAAGTCTGGCCTTAAAGGTCCTCACATTTCCAACTTCACCTCGTTTTCTCTTGTAGATTCACTTACAACCTATAGGTTTTACCCCATCTGGCTGATCCATAAGGTCCCAGATGGAATTGAAGTATATAGACTCCATTTCCTAATTCATGGCTTTAATCTACTCATCTTTGTCAATTTCCTCCATTAGTTACTTATAAGACAATGGATCCTCAACTCCATTATCAGATATGATGTTTTGGGCTTCAGTCAAACCCATGTAGCATTCTGGTGGGTTCGCAATCCTCTCATTACGTCGAGATAGTCTCAAATCTTGAGATGGTTGACTAGATGAATGATGACGAAAAATCACATGTCAATTACTCGACAACTAAAGTTCCTTGGATGCAATATGCGATGCATGTTCTTAAGGTATGCGTTGATTATCATGTGTCGATGGTCATGCGTTGGAATGACTATGTGTTAACAAATGTATGCGATGACCATGCATCCTGTCACAAGTTTTCTTTTGCTCACGCCAACAAGTATAACACAAACGCAAGTTTCTCGGTGATTCGAAGTCGAACTCAGGGACTTGTAGCTAATGTATGCGGTAATGTGCATGCAGGGGTGGAATAAAAGAATGGATGGGAGGTTGCTAAGCTAACATTACTCCTACTCTTAGCTAACAGACAACGCAATGAGAATATGAAAGAGAGGTAGATACACGACAACTCATGACATGAAATAAATGAATGGAAAAATAGATAAAATGTGGAGATGATTTCATTGCAACTCTTAAGAGTGACCGTAAGGGAAACCTTAGTCAACGCAAGCCATGCATTCATGCTACACACACTAAAAGCCTAAATCTAGGACGTATGCGGTGGGTATGCATAAGTGTCAAGATGATCGAATACATCCACCATATCCTACTTTCTGGATGCATGCAATATCCTATCTATAGGGTGCATATGCTGTGTGAAAGCAAACGAAGCTTATCTCTAAGTTCCCCATTCTTGCCTATGCGTTCTAATCTGCTCTCTCAAGTCTTAGATTTGGGTTTAGACTACTCTCTCAAGTATGCCTAAATGATGAATGACGTGCTCATAAGACAAGGTAACCACATGAACTTCACTGACATAAATTGTTCCTATCTCTAGTGAACAATGACTTACATTGCTTAACGTGACCAACCACTTACCCTCTCGAGCAGTTGGTTGTTGCTGACTTTACTCATAGACAAGCATTGCGTCCACCTATAGACAGGCATTGTTACAGCTTCACACTAAGAAAATAAAGTTTTCTCACACACTCACGCAACGTGCACCTCTCGGTGGTTTGCTATATGCTTCATATCTCTAATCCGCATGACTAAGTATCCGATACTCAAGAAATCTCACTAAGTGATGTAATGAAAGTTAAGGATGCTAAGTTAAGAAGATGGAGATGGAATTGAAAGAAACATAGAAATGCATTGAACACATAATGTATTAATTCCTTAATCACAAAATGTAATACAATACAATATAAGAAAAGAAGAGGAAATGAAATGACCGGCTGGAAGCAATGACTTGCTTCCAGCGGATGTGCGTCAAGGCTACCGGTGGTGCCATGGATGGGCGGAGGAGCTGACTCTTTCGAGATCTAGCTCCGGTCGTCACTCGGAATGGATGAAGGAGGTGAAGAACTCTCAGGCTGCTTCTCATGCAATAGTCTGGATTGCAGGGAAAACCCTGGGTTGCAGGGATAATCCCCGGACAAGTTGAAATTCTGCTCATCGGCTTCTTTATATAGAACTTGGATCACCGACAGAATTAATGGACTTCTCTAATTCTGACATTCGTGGCGCGTTAGTTCTTTTCTGAATCTTTACTGCTACCAGCGTGGTAGGTGAAATGTTAACATCAGCTTTTGATTTTCCCGAGATGTACGTTGATGCGTTCATTCCACCACCTTGCGTTGATCCTTTATTATGCGTTATCGTGTAGCCACAATCATATAGTGACCGCATTCGCTTAATACCGCAACTTCTTCACGATGACCACAATCGCTTGACGAGCGTAACTCCCATCCGATGGACGCATGCGGCTGATTACCGCAACACCCATGCATTGATCGATCGCGTTCGTCTTTGCGATGGAGAGTTTCTCCACATGCACTCGTCTATGTGGTAGTCCGGTTTCCGCATTTGCGTCCACTTCCTGCGTTAGCTAAAAAAAATAGAACAATGAACGCATAATAACGCAGAATAATGGGTTTGCCGAGATTCTCAATGCTGAACAACGCAAACTCATTTTCTCATGAATTTCTAACATAATTGCCACATATTCTGGTTAACAGCCTTCATAATTCTAAATAAAATGCCTAAGATGACATGCATTTCTGCATGTCATCATTGAACCAACATCAACAACTCTTGATGATCTATCAGTCTGTTCAACAACTCTTGTTGAACTCTCAGTAGTCTCATTAGAAATCTCATTTAAAACAAGGTTACTTCATGGTTTATGATCCATGATGTAGTCTTCTTCCAAGAAAATAGCATTTATTGACACAAACACCTTGTTCTCTCTTGGATCATCGAAGTATCCACCCTTCGTTTCTTTGGGGTAACCTACAAATAGGCAAACTTTCGAACGAGGTTCTAACTTTTTAGGGTTAGCCACAAGCACGTGGGCTGGACATCCCCAAATCCTGAAGTGGAGTAAACTACCTTTACGGCCTCTCCACAACTCAAAAAGTGTTTCAGAAACACTCTTTGAAGAAACATTGTTCAAAATGTAAACGTCAGTCTCTGATGCAAATCCCCAAAACGAGTCTGGAAGATGAGTATAACTCATCATAGACCTAACCATGTCCAACAAGTTTTATTTCTCCTTTCTGATACACCATTTTGCTGAGGTGTACCTAAGGCCGAGAGTTGGAACGTGATTCCATGTTCCATCATATAGTTCTGGAATTCTAAGTCCATATACTCTCCACCACGATCAGATCGTAGCGTTTTTATCTTTTTACCTAACAAGTTTTTAACTTCAGCCTTATACTCCTTGAACTTTTCAAGAATGCCAAGATATAGATACCCATATCTTGAAAAATCATCTATGAAAGAGATAAAATATTCATACCCACCTCGAGCTCTAACACTCATCGGACCACATAGGTCTAAATGTATAAGCTCCAAGGTCTCCTTGGCTCTATAACCTTTTCTAGTAAAAGGTCGTTGGTCATTTTGACTTCAAGGCACGATTCACATATCGAAAAAGAATTTTCTTCTAAACCATTTAGAAGTCTACATTTCACCAACTTCTCAATCCCATTGAGGTTGATGTGACCTAACCTTAGATGCCAAAGATGAGTGTTTTCCTTAGGAGAAACCTTTGGTCTTTTTGCAGTTGTCGTTGTTTTGAACATTTTAGTATTAAGGAAGGCTTTTATGACTAACAGTCTTAGTATATACAAGTTATTTTCCATTGAACCAAAACCAATCTCTATACCATTCTTAAAAATAAACACTTTATTCTAAAAAAAAAAAAAAGAGATGGAATAACCATGTTCAATCAGACAAGCAACTGAAATTAAGTTTCTCTTGATATGAGGAACTACATAAACATTATCCAGTAACAGATAACGTTTCTTGTCCAAAAATAACTTTAGCCTTCCTACAGCAACAACTGAAACAACCTCACTAGTATTGACTCGAAGAGTCAACTCTCCATCTTCCAACTTTTTCTAGGAACTAAATCCTTGGTAGGAAGAACTTAATGATTAGTAGCACCTGAATCAAGTATCCAAGCGGAATCATCATTCTTTACCAAACACGTCTCCAAGACAAATAAATCACATTTACTATCTATAGACTTCTTCCTCTTTTGGAGAGTAGTGGGATCAGTATCAGAACCTAAATAAGCTCTAAGTTCCATTTCAGAGAACAATTCTCGTCGATGAACTTCATCAGAGTCAACAACATTTGCTTTCTCTTTTAATCCTTTGACATTCAAGAAAGATTAGAGATTATCTTTGGAACTGACACCACAGGTTTCTTTGTCATCCATCCCTTTTTGAGCAAAAAGTGAGAACTTACGTTTAAACAATTTTTGCAACGAGCCCATGATCTGATGTGCAATGACCATGTTCTCAACCCTTTTGGCCAATGCATCAGGTATGCTAGCCAAAATGTGAAGTCGGGCCATTGACTTAGCCTTCATCCACACCTCATATGCATTATGAACGTTTCACGGTGCATCAGGGTTTGGGACTCGAGAACACTCCTCAACTATGACAAACTCGAGGTCGTTTACCATGAAATATGTTTTAAGAGACTCTTTCCAATGTATGTAATCGGTCAAATTAAAAGAGGCACCTAACGAAAAATCATACAATGACATGTTGCTGAAAAAACAAACACATTGATCTACATTAGATTTTAACAAATACTCTTGAAAACAAATCCAATCTGGTTTAGCAAAATCTAAACGAACCCCATGTGACTTCTAGTTTTGCAATGACGCTTCAGTGGTTTAGAACAAAAGCCACCGAAGGATAGTCAATTTATCCCTCCTCTGAATTGAGACACTCTCAACCAGTCATCAATACTAGAATAACTATTGTTCCTATAATGACTAGCCATCATTGACTTGGTCAAGAAATCATTAACTTACTTGATAATTTCCTGTAAGTGTGGCCCTTCATTTTAAATCCTAAAGTTCCGCCCCAAGCAGAAAACCCGAAGGAAAAAATCCTATTGGGGTAAAAACTAAAGCAACCCTATCCATTTCTTGAGTTCACCTTGATATTGACCAACCTCATAAAAACCATTTGAAGGGGGACATTCCTAGGGCGCCACGAGACCGTGCAAGAAGATCTCACAGTGTAAACCAATAAAGGAGACAGCAGGCCATGTTGACACACATCCTTCACCTACTTACTATAAACACTCTCTACGTCCACCTTGATTTTGACTCATGCAAACACCATCCGAAGGGGGATGCTCCCAGGGCACCACAAGGCCAAGCATGAATCTCATGGTGTGAACATTAAGAGAGAAACATGAGTGGAATTGACATATCATATATATCTTCTCCTCTAATTGAGTATTTTAAAACCTAGGGTTTAGTTTACTTAGAAAAAACACAACTAATTATTTTAACTAAGTGACTGTTTAGGTTTGCCCAAAAGTAAATCTTACTTTGGAAAGTTGAACAACTTTTGATCATAATTCATTAAACACGTTAACGAAGTCTTTGATCAACTGTTGCATGCTTGTAGCAAATCTATCTAATTCACCTTTCCAGGTAGGTTCCTAGGTAGGGGTGTTCCGTTTCTGTCAGTTTAAATACCCTAGCCTAACCAGAACCCGCCTTAGGCAAAAGGTCCCTTATAGATAGATTTATTACAAATTTAATCTTTCTTATTTATTTTAGTTCTAATTTCCATTATAACTCTTCTAAAAGGAAACAACTAAAACCATCCACAATATGAAACAACACATACAAAGTATTCATAACTCTTATAAATAAGTCTAAGTGTCATGCTCCATGCATTGTCCATTCATTACTACTTTTATATAACACTTATATAACGAAGCAATGAACCAAGCATACATGTTTTCATACACCCTTATACTATAACACTTATAATATAAAGATGATGCATGAATATGCTTAATGCATGCATAAATATAACTCTTATATTTGTTAATAGTTAGCTTTATTCTTAAGGATTTGAGGCTAATTATCCCAGTCCATCAACTTTTGTTTAATATACATGAGATGTATGTTTGTTTATATGCCATAATTTATGACATATAGATTTAAAATTCACCTTAGGTTATGCATTTATACATGCATCATATATTATAAGTGTTATAATATAGTAGATCACATGATCAAATTACAAGAAGCATGCTCATGCATCATATAATATAAGAGTTATATTTATGCATGCATTAAGCATATTCATGCATCAATCTTTATATTATAAGTGTTATAGTATAAGGGTGTATGAAAACATGTATGCTTGGTTCATTGCTTCGTTATATAAGTGTTATATAAAAGTAGTAATGAATGGACAATGCATGGAGCATGACACTTAGACTTATTTATAAGAGTTATGAAATACTTTGTATGTGTTTGTTCATATTGTGGATGGTTTTAGTTGTTTCCTTTTAGAAGAGTTATAATGGAAATTAGAACTAAAATAAATAAGAAAGATTAAATTTGTAATAAATCTATCTATAAGGGACTTTTTTTGCCTAAGGCGGGTTCTGGTTAGGGCTAGGGTATTTAAACTGACAGAAACGGAACACCCCTACCTAGGAACCTACCTGGAAAGGTGAATTAGATAGATTTGCTACAAGCATGCAACAGTTGATCAAAGACTCGTTAACGTGTTTAATGAATTATGATCAAAGTTGTTCAACTTTCAAAAATGAGATTTACTTTTGGGCAAACCTAAACAGTCACTTAGTTTAAAATAATTAGTTGTGTTTTTTTCTAAGTAAACTAAACCCTAGGTTTTAAAATACTCAATGGGAGGAAAAAATATATATGATATGTCAATTCCACTCATGTTTCTCCCTTAATGTTTCACACCGTGAGATTTCATGCTTAGCCTTGTGGTGCCATGGGAGCATCCCTTCAGATGGTGTTTGCATGAGTCAATATACAAGGTGAACGTAGAGAGTGTTTATAGTAAGTAGGTGAAGGATGTGCGTCAACGTAGAAAGGTAAATTAGATAGATTTGTTACAAGCATGCAAACAGTTGATCAAAGACTTCGTAAAAAGTGTTTAATAAGATGATCAAAAGTTGTTCAACTTTCCAAAAGTAAGATTTATTTTGGGCAAAACCTAAAACAGTCACTTAGTTTAAAATAATTAGTTGTGTTTTTTCTAAGTAAACTAAACCCTAGGTTTTAAAAATACTCAATTAGAGGAGAAGATATATATGATATGTCAATATTCCCTCATGTTTCCTTCTTAATGTTTCACGACATGAAATTCATGCTTGGCCTTGTGGTGCCCTGGGAGCATCCCCCTTCGGATGGTGTTTGCATGAGTCAAAATCAAGGTGGAGGTAGAGAGTGTTTATAGTAAGTAGGTGAAGGATGTGTGTCAACATGGCCTGCTGTCTCCTTTTATTGGTTTACACTGTGAGATCTTCTTGCACGTCTCGTGGCGCCCTAGGAGTCCACGTTCAAATGGTTTTTTATGAAGGTTTGGGTCCAATATCAAGGTGA